>NC_140585.1:1169785943-1170230943 GCF_964204655.1 Triturus cristatus | reverse complement strand
CTGTATTGGACTTCTTCAGATGGTGAGAAAGTTCCTTCCACTTCTTCCGTTGGACTGTAGGAGGACCGTGATCCAGGCATTGATTACACTGAGGATGGACTACGGGAACATCCTTTATCTAGGTTTGCGGGACTCTCTCCTACAACGCCTTTAGGTGGTGCAGAACGCCGAAGCAAGGGCGATTCTTTATTTAAAAATTAGGTCCTATATGGCACCTCATCTTAAAGCCCTTCATTGGCTCCCAGTCAGGGAGTTGATACAGTTTAAGGCCTTAGTAATGTTCTTTAAGGCTCTTCATGGTAAGGGGCCTAGCTACCTCAGAAGATGTGTCGGCTGGTACACTCCAACAAGGGCACTTAGATCAACCTCGGGGGCGTATGTTTGCATCCCTAAAGTGCGCCTGGCACATTGGAGGGTTAAATCCTTCAGCCTCTTGGGGGTTCAGGCATGGAACAAACTTCTGCTGCCCCTTAGACTCTCCACGGATCTGATGAGTTTTAGGAAATTGTTGAAAACCTGGCTCTTTGGGAGCTAAACCATCTCTATGTCAGCAGTTCTGTGATTCTGCAGTGCCAGGACACTCCTTTTGGAGTAGCTGAGCGCTCAAAAGCATCCACAAAAGGTAGCACCGCACTCCAGGAGAATCAGTTCAATTCATTAGACTTTTATTTGCATACGTGCAAATTCCACCACAACCACCACCAACGCGTTTCAACACCCAAGGGTCTTGCTCACGGTATATTATAATTCAATGAGGGACAGTCCACTGTCGACACCGGCACCCACTTCGAGAAAAGCGCATTCCCCGGACTGTTTGGTGGTAAAAAAAATATATATATACTTCATGAAAGAGTGTTCCATGGACATCCTTGTGATTTATTTGTACCTTTGCGAATCCCACGGACCACGCACATAAAAGCACACTCCTTCCTGGCAGGCAAGTTACTGCTGGGTACACAATGTCAGTGATTAATTTGAGCCAGTGGTTGCAGGTGGGACCCACTGCTGCTCCAAATTGGCGACTGGCACTTATTATTCCTCAACAGACTTTGATCCAGAACAACAGAAAGAAAATACAAAAAGGTGAGAGAAGAAAGAACAGAAAAATGTAAAAACAGCGACAAAGGGAGAAAGTAGGGATGGCAGAGAACTTGCAAGAGTTAGATAAATGGTAGGGAGTTTCTAAGGTGGGTTGAAGAGGCATAAGGTGGAATTAAGACTAAGCAGCATTGGAATTCAGCACCCTGAGCTTAGCTAGCACCAGATGCAGGCTTCTGCTGAGCGACACTTTGAGCCTTGGCACTTATTTTTTTACATATTAGGCACTGCACAATGCTTGCTACACTGATATTACTGGGAAACAGCATTTACATCGCATGCGCTACAACTCATGCGATTACAACGCGGTCATTACAACGACCGCGTTGTTACAACACAAGCCATTACATCACAAGTTGTTTCTATGACTTGCTGTAGGGGGCGCGCTGAACTAAGGAATAGTATAACTTACTATTGCAACACCTTCCTTACTGTTGCACACGGTGGAGTTGGAATAGTACATTATACTATTCCTAAGTCCAGTACGCCCCCTACAGCAAGTCGTAAAAATGACTTGCGATGTAATGATTTGCTTTGTAACAACGCGGTCGTTGTAACGACCGCGTTGGACTCACATGCGTTGTAGCACATGCGATGTAACATTGCATATTCATATGACTTGTTTCCACTTCGCACAACTCGAGTTTTCCTGAAATTAAAGGAGTCTCCCTCACACAGTAGCAGTCTCCCTGAAGCCATACTTGCTGAGTGGCCCCATTTCATGTGTGGTTCGCATGGCTCTGTTTTTTAGTGCCAATCTACTTATTTATAAGTTATTTTGGCAGCAAGCAAAGCAAACTGTCCTTCAGGGATCACACCTCATTCATGGAGACCTCGCTCTAGTTATTATAGCTACCTGGCCTTTATTTTATTCATTCATCTCGCATTCTTAGGTCAAGGATTGTAAAAGAAAAATGACAAAATAGAAAAAGCCATTATTTTTCCTATTTGTAATATACATTTAATTCTCCAATACTTGAAGAAATTAATTGAAATGTACTTCAGGTAAATCGAAACATGGCCTCTAGCGCCCTCTAATGGTCGTTCCACCCAAATTTCCTCATCAGTACTGAAAACAGCAGGAGGCATGCTCGCAAATAAATGTTGGCGAAGCCCTGGGCCTGGGAATACTGCCTCCTCTCCCGCCCTACCTGTGACAGCTCTGCTGGGGTTATCCCCTAAAGAATTCCCAACATCTAATCTCGAAACACGTCCTAATAGTAAATAATCTTTGGTATTTAGTCGGCTGCTGCCTAAATAACACCGATTATTTATTATTTACCCAGCAGGGGGTTTCCATTTAGAGGAATTCAAGTGTGGTGTCCACCATAAAATCTGTTTTCTAACTAAATATTGCTCAATAAAAACTCAAATTTCCCAATTAATCTCTAAATCAGTAATTAATTTCCTACAGGGGAGAGTCTGCTAGGGTCATAATATGGAATCAGGCATTGGAGAGACTTTCCATCAAGTAGCGAAAACTTTTTTGTTAGCTTTTTAGTCCTTGAAAACAAGCGCTCTGACACTCCTGGATACAAGGCTAGTCAATTTGTAGCCTGTCAAAACTCTACAAGGTGTTTATTCAAACGATGGAAGGAATAACTCATTTTACTGAAAGAATTGTACTTGACTTCAATGGAAGCCTCCATAATGCGACGCACTGTGGCACAAGGACAGACAGATGCGTGATGCATCTTTTGTCAGAAAGGCAACGCATTGCTGGAGACGCGTCGTAAGCACGACGCAACTCAAGCAATGGTCTGGAATGCCTATTCTGACCATGCTAAGTGTTATGTCAAACCACTCACCTGTGTTCCCGAATGCTCTTCCTTGACGACGTATATTCCCCAAATCCTCTGTGAACTGACAGAAAGGCAGTATTCTATGATAACACACTGCTGTCTCTGGAAGTGTCCAGGGGGGAAGGGGGGATTGGGGAAAGAGAGAGAGAGAGAGAGAGAGAGAGAGAGAGAGAGAAAACACCAGACTGGCACAGGTACCACGTCTTCGATAACTCTGAAGGCTCCTGTAGGAATGTTGGGATAGGTCTTGGGACTTGGAGTACCAAATATGGATGCCTTAAACTTCTGATGAGGACCGATGTTCTTGGCGTACTAATATGAAGGAAGATAAATGAGAATTCCAAATCAGGGTTAATTATACTTAGTAACATACACATATACTCTTGAACTTCACTACAGATATATATGCTCTTGACTTCTCAACAAATTATCATACCTAATTATGTGCAAATAATATTCACATGAGAGAGAATCTCTGTGTGTAACAATTTGTATTTATCATTTCCTTATTTGCGGCTCTTTGCCTTAAAAATAAAACAATAATATAGATAAATGAACAATCTGTATTAATAGTTTCTCTTAATACTATTTACTTTTGTTTTGTCTTTCACAAGTACCTGTGCTTTTCTCTTTAAAAGGCCGCTTTACTTTGTCTCTGTAATGCACATTAAATAAAGTAAAAGCATAAAATAAAACCAACAATACAATTAGGCAATAATAGTGAGCTGCAATCTCTGAGCTTTCTTTCATGACAAAACGAAGCTCCAATGACAATAGTTTCTAGTGTCCAGTTTTAGAGTCTTTGCGGTTTACAAGCACCGCAAACTTCCTAGGTGAACCCAAAATGCGTTTGTTCCAAAAGATGTCCTGTTTTCAGCCACAAGATGGCGCGTTTGTAGTGATTGAAGGAGGCAGGTTTAGTTTGAAGGCTTTATTCCAAAGAAAGCATAAATACAGTGAAACAGGCAAGCGCCAGGCAGCACGGCTTCCAGCCCCAGGCACCAACTCCAATTGAATGCTCAGGGTTGGAACCATGGAGACACACACTATGTTCTATGCCTCGTACTGGCCACGAGCCATAAAAGGAATACAATACCATACATAAACAGCAAAAGCATAAGAACATGCTACACATGTAAGTACGACACAACACATCCACCCCTCCTAGGAACAAGTAAAAAGGTAAGGGCTGAACCATGAGAGAATGGATGAAATACACTAGGGGAATGCGGGTACAAAAGACTGATGGAGGGAAGGAAAAGGCATCAAACGGGAACATTTCCAAAAATATATTAAGTTAATCAAAAATGTATTAAGTTACATCACATATTCCTTCAGTCATCCAGGAAGGACTCTCCTCCTCTTGCTGAAGTCACTCATAACAGCACCAGAGTTTGTACACTCTGGAGTAAGTACAACCTCCATGGAATTACCAGCTCCCGAAGACCCTTCCCCACCCATCAAGGAAGAGGCAGAAACACCAGGGGTGATATTTGTGGTGGATAGGTTAGGGTCCACTGTGAGACCGCCATGAGTGACTTCGGAAGCTCGGTATCCATCAGAACCCAAATGAGATTGGAGAGCACTATTTTCAAAATAATCTTCCACCCATTCAAAATTGGAAGAACTTTCAGGCTCCTGTGTGCCTTCCACACATTGTTGATTACAATCAATAGCAACATTCTTGAGGTTCCAAACCCTACCATCACTAAGTCTAATGGAATTGCGTAGAATCTCCACCACTTGTTGTGGTGTGTCAAATTTGCTTTCACCTTTGGGGACTTTAAACGTTTTTTTGATGCGAACCCAGTCACCACCTTAACAGGAACCTATTTTGTGCCATGACATGCATCGTAATATTCTTTGCTTTTCATATGTACAAATTCCAGATCTTTTTTCACATCAGTAGGGGACCACTGTTGTACTCTGCCTTTCAGAAGCCAACCAGGGTTGAACTTACATCTGGGTGCCCTCACCCTCATCATGATGAAAGGGGACAACCCCGTAGTGGTCTGTGTAGTAACTCTGCAAGCCCAAACAGCTTTCTGTATCTCCAGTTTCTAGTCCAACCTCTTGCTCATAGCCGCTTGAATAACACCTTTAATCACTCTATTAAAGCGCTCCACGGTGCCGTTGCCACTGGGGTTATATAATGATGTCATTTTGTGCTTCACCCCACACTTCTCAAAATAGTCCTTAGCCATGTTTGACATAAATTGTACAC
Organism: Triturus cristatus; assembly: GCF_964204655.1. NCBI lineage: Eukaryota > Metazoa > Chordata > Amphibia > Caudata > Salamandridae > Triturus > Triturus cristatus. Next base: position 1,170,225,819 of record NC_140585.1, on the reverse strand, counting down.
CATTGTCACTCAACACGCACACAGGCAACCCTTCCCACACAAATATTTGGTTCAGAAATTCTAAGACCACATGCGTGTCTACTCTTTCCACAATCTCAACAATAGGCCATTTGGTGATAAGATCAATTGCAACTAGGCCATACTCCTTCAAAACTCCCACAGGTCCAAAAATGTCAATAGCAATAGTCTCCCAAGGAAGACTGGGAATGAACCCCTCACTCATTGGGGGTCTCAATGTTTTTAACGATTTATCTGCAGAGCAGCAAATTGAGCACCCTTTCACAAACCTTTCAAAGTCTTTCTCGTCCCCAGGCCACCAAAAGATGCCTTTAACATCCAATTTAGTCCTAATGATACCAAAATGGCCTTCGTGACACAATTGTAACACTTTACTACGTAAAGTCTTAGGAGGAATAATCCTGTCTCCTCTCATTAACAATTCAATCTCTTGGGACAGCTCCATGCGAACGTCACAGAAGGCTTTCAAATCACCACTAATGTTGTGTTTTCTAGGCCACCCTTTACAAATGTAAGCCGAAACCATTTCCAAATCATTGTCCTTATGTTGTTCATCCACCCATTCAGCTTTAGTGATGACAGGTGCAGCAGATTCATGAATGTAAGCTATACTAAAGTTTCCCCAGGGATCATCCACACATTCTTCCAAAGGAATAGGTAGCCTAGACAAACAATCGGCAAACACATTGTCTTTACCTGGAACATAAATGATCTTGTAAATGTACTCATTCATCCTCATGGATATCCTGGCTAACCTGGCCGAAGCCCCCCACACTACCCTCAGTGGTCAGGATGCGTACCAAAGGTTGATGGTCAGTGCGGACAGCCACAGGCTTGCCCCAGACAAAGGCACGGAAATGTTCTAAGGCCCAGGTGCAAGCCAGTGCTTCCCTTTCAATGATAGGGTACTTGCTCTCTGCAGGGGATAAAGCTCTGGAGGCAAACAAAATAATTTTTTCCTTTCCATCTCTCCCTTTTTGTGAAACGACTGCGCCCAAACCTTTGTCACTAGCATCTGTAGTTCACAAGCATTCTAAATTGGGGTCAAAGCTACTTAGCGCATTCACACGTTGTAAATCAACTTTAATCAACGAAAGTTCTCTCTCACACTCTGTTGACCAATCAAACTTCACATTCTTTTTAAGAAGAGAATGTATATTGTAAACTTTGGCTGCAAAATTCGGTATAAATTTAGCGCAATATTCCGCCATACCTAGAAAAGATCGGACTTCTTCCTTAGAAGTAGGAGCGGGTGATCCAACAATAGTGTTTAAAAGTGAAGGCTTTGGCTTCACACCATCCTCACTTATGATGTGCCCTAGGTATGAAACACTTCTTTGTGCAAATTTACATTTGGAGAGTTCAACAGTCAAACCTGCAACCTGCAGTGTCCCCAGCACCTTGTTCAAAATAAAATCATGTTCCACTTTTCCACCAGCAGCGATCAAGATATCATCTTGAAAAAAACGTACGCCCTTCATTTCTCCAAAAAGCCTGTGCATCAATCGCTGAAATACAGCAGCGGGCGACGCAAGGCCAAAAGGCATGCAACTAAATTGGAAGCACCCAAAAGGCGTAATGAAAGCTGTAAGCCTTCTTGATTCCGGTTCAAGTATGACCTGATTGTAAGCAGTGGAAAGATCTATGGTGGAAAACCAGGTTGCCCCCCCTTAGGGAAGAAACCATCTTATTAGTTCTTGGCAGGGGAAATCTCTCGACAACAATGTTATTATTGAGATGGGGCAAATCAATAAATAAACTGATTATTCCATTGGATTTCCGTGCGACCACAACCGGAGAAATCCATTCCAAAGTGTATATCTCTTCAATAACTACCTTTGACAATAAACCCTGTGGTTCCTTGTTAACTTCATCTCTTATTAACATGGGAATGGGTCTCACCTTATGCACTTTTGGTTCAGTATTTTTTTTAAGTACAATCCTGTGTTCGAACCCCTTAAGTGCCCCTAATTCCTTCCCAAAGACACTAGGACATTCGTTCATTAAGCCCTCTCTTACTTTACTGGTCTCATCCATTATAAGCACTTTCTCATCACTATTAGGATCAAGTATGATGTGCAAATTTTTCTGATCAAACCAGCCTAGAACAGAAGGTCCAACTTTGGCAAAACATAGTTTACCTCTGGATAACCTCCCTTTAAAAAGAATAGTGAGCCATCTGAACCCCAGCATGTCTATCTTCTCTCCAGTGAAACTTACCGGGTTCACGTCAGAAACATTCAAGTGATGCCCAATTTTGCCCACAAACTTTGTTTTCCAAACTTCTTTGTTTACAATAGTATATGGTGATCCTGAGTCAGCATAGACATTTAGAGTAACACTACCTAAAGATATCTCACATATAGGTTTACCTTTCAATGAATCTTCACTAACATTCAAAAGAAAATTGGGGGGCGTGGCTTGGCCGGCTTCAAGATGGCCGCAATCTAAGTGGGCTCTGCCGGCCAACCTAATTATCCATCAGAATCCTGCAGATGATGGCACTTCTACTGCCTACAACCGGGTTTTCCTGCTCCGCTAGCACCTGAGGCATCGTCCGGTGCTGCTCCTGCTCCCTGGAGTCTTGCAAGGGCTGAGGGCTACCGCCCGTTCACGGCGCCGGGCTTGAGTCTCGCGGTTCGGTGAGGCCCGGCCATTCTTCCACTGCTGCCTGGCTTAGCTGCTTGGTGTCCTGCGCTGCCTGAGGGGTTCCGGAGGATTCAGGATCACCTTACCCGGTGAGTGCAGCTGCCGCCGGGGCTCTCTGTGGCGGGGTAGGGGGCCCATGTGTTGTACCACCCAGCCCGGGCCCTGTGCATTTCTGGCACCATTTCCTACCTCTGCTGGTGCCTACGCCATTGGCTACGAACTCCCGGGCCTGGCGATGTGAGCAGTGTGCCCCCCTTGTTTCCTCGCTGCGTCTGCCCCTGTCTGGCGTGTTCCCCCGGCGACATCCCTGCTGTGCTGTGAGCTTTAACCACGCACCAAACCTCTGCTGTCTCCGCCTGAGGCCCACTGTACCACGACCACGTCGCTCCGGGCACCTACTTACTGGCACCATTTCTCCTCATCCTGGGCCCCCCAGCTGTGGCTACCTCCTGTGTCTGGCTTGCCACCCTTTACTGCAGACCGGGCCCGCTTCGGACCTGGGATTTGATCTGGGTCGCAGTGCTGTGCAGTTGGCCCTGAGCCTGCACCTCCTCCTTCTGCCTCCTTTCGTGGCCTCTGCCTTGAGGGACCGGTGCGTCTCCCGCTCTGGGTTGGACCTGGTCCTGAGCTCCTTCAGCTGCTACGCCTCAACTTGGGCCTGCTCCTCTCCTTCCACTTGGCATCTGCTGGCGTGCGGCCCTGTAGGGCCCGGGGTCCGCCATCCTGGAACTTTTGTGCCTGCCTCGATTTCGATTTGCTGCGGCATCACCTCGGTGCTGTCCGCTTCATGGTGACATTATATCAAGGCCCTCATCCCTGAGGTGGCGGCTCCTGAGGCGTGGCCTGTGGCTTGATCTTCGGCTTTCCTCTCATGCTCTGCCACTAGTCAGGCTTGTTGCCACCGGCTTCGCGGCACTGGCCCCATGCTGGACTGCCAGTGGGTCCCTTGGATACCTACTCTGTCCTCCTTGTACTATCCTGCTGGGCTGCCACCCTGGTTCCTCTGCTGTCTGCCGCGCCCTCTTGCCACCATACCACGTCGTTGACTAGCCAGAAATGACCGCTGCCACCCCCCAGTGAGGGTGACCCTGCCATCTCTACTGTTCTGCTTGGGACTGCTGTGTGGCTGCCTTCGCATACTGGGCTCTATAACGGTGTCCCTAATTGGTACCATTTCCCTCTCCTGTTCCCTGGTGTACCCTCCTTCTGATTCAGACTGCCATGGGAGGACTGACCCTAAGCAGCCCAAAATCACCTTCGACCAGCGCAGATCTATGCGCCAAGACGGTGCAGGATCAGATAGCGGCGATCTCACGACCAACATGGAGGATCCCCCTGCTCGCGACGACGACCTGAAGGCCATCATGCTTGAGGTCAAGTCCACGGCCACCGGAATCGCGGCCAAACTGGACCAACTGTCCACCTGCCTGGACTCGGTTAAGGCTCGCGTGGACTCTCACGACACTCGTCTTCTGCACGTAGAGTCCCAGGTTTCTGACGCTAAGGACACCGCTACTCACGACTGCCAAAAACTACTGCAGATTTACAAAATTCTGGACATTAGTTGAAAAATGAGGATTTGGAGGCCCGTTCCCGGCGGAGCAACCTCTGCATTACAGGAGTGCCCGGATCCACCAATATTTCCGCATGGAGGACTTTGTGGAGCAGCTCGTCAGGGAACTCTTTGGTGACATCCTCTCCCCTGTCGTTATTGTCAAGCAGGCGCATCGCTCCCTCGGCCCACGCCCTGGCCCTGGATTACCGGCTCGCCCCATAATTGCAAAGATTCTGAATTTCAGAGACCGCGCAGCCATCCTCCACGCAGCACGAGACAGGGGCAATATAAGCCACCAAGGCAATTTGCTCTCATTTTACCCAGACTACACCATTGCGGTCCAGGCAGCACAACGTGAATTCCTTCCAGCAAAACAAATCCTCCAAAAACACAGTCATTTACTCATTGGCGTACCCAGCAAAGTTGAGATCTGACAGGGTGCAAAGACGCTTGTATTTTCAGATCCCAGAGACGCTCTCGCTTTTGCCAAGAAACTCGAAAAATCTCATTGTGCCTCACCATCTATCTCTCTAACTGCTGCACCTGACCACCTCAGTGACAATGATTAACTGGTTGTGCTTTATTGGCTTAATATCTTCTTATTGTTGTCTGAAGCTCGGTAGCTTGGCCACCCTGCTTTACTGCGGGAGAGTTCGCTGAGCCCTGCCATGCCCTCACAGGATAATTCCCTTACCTAACATGGTTTCCCCTTTTCCAAGTTGTGGGCCCCTGGGGTGGGCATGGGTGGTATCTCAGCCTGATTGGGAGGTTGGAGTGGGTGCGGGGGTGGAGGGACTTTCGGAAATGCTTTTTGGTTGTGGGGGTGGGGCGTGTGTTACTGGGGGTTTGTTAGGGAATTGTTGTTTCCTCCGGAGGCTACTGCACTGCACTTTGCTGGGTGGGTTGGCAAGGGTTGGGGTGGGAGGTAGGTTAAGTCTTCTTGTCCTTATTTTTTTGTATCTCCTCAGTATGCATCACTGCACTGCTATGCTTGATCACTGTACTATGTCTGTGCAACGCCCCTCACCCTTTCACAGGTTGGCACTTTTTGGATCGACACAGTCTGCCTCTTCCCTCTCTCCCTATCAGTGATTCTCCTCATAGCCAAGACATTCACACTCGCAGGCACTGGTCGGCTCCAGAGTACTTTTTCTGTGACTGTCCTGTCTATTGTTCATCCAGGTATGCCTGCCCCTGTTACACACACCAGATTATGGTCACGGACTGAACTCGCTGTCTTGCGCCCCATTCCGCCCTGGCCTAGCATTGTATGACTGACACCATAAGCTGGACTTGGAACATCCGCGGTCTTAATGACCATCTCAAGGCCAGGCTCATTCACTCTCACCTAATCCAACACAAAGTTGACATATGCCTATTACAGGAAACCCACCTGCTACCAGAAACTTCCACCAGCATTCAATCGCGTCACTGGGGGGAATCCCACTCCTCTTTTTACTCCTCCTTTTCCTGGGGAGTGTCCATCTTGATACGGAGGGGGCTCCCATGGAACACGACTCATGTTCTTACTGACCCCGAGGGACACTACGTCATTCTGCATGGTTCCCTGCTGTCCCAACCCATGACGATCGCTGCTTGTGTATGGCCCTAACTCGGACGACCCTGACTTCTTCACTTGTGTTTGGCACCTTGTCTCATCCTTGGGACCCGCAGCGCTTCTTTGGGGGGGAGATTTTAATGTTACACTTTCAGCAGACTTGGACCGCTCAAACCCCTACTTACCCACCCTCGCTCCACCGCTCTCCTTCAGTCAATGCTCACCGACAACTCGTTATCTGATGCATGGCGTCACATGTGGCCCGAGGCTAAAGAGGGCACTTGCGTCACCGGCGCCCGCGGCTGTTGGTCTCGTATCGATCTTTGAATCACCTCGCCTGATGTTCTCACTTGGCTCACCTCTGCTAACAACATGACACGTACTCTTTCTGATCATGCGCCAGTCCAGCATTGTCTCCGCTTTCCCCACTTTCCTCAGCATGCCTTCACCTGGAGGCTTCCTCCGAACGCTCTACGTGACTCCGTTTTTTGTGACGAGATCCAAATCGCAATTTCTAACTATTTTGACTTGAACATCGGCTCCGTAGATTCAGCATCCCCTTTGTGGGAAGGCGTCAAAACTGTGATCCGAGGAGAGTGTCTCTCTAAACAATCTGGTGTCCTTCGTTCCATCTGCTCCACTTTAAACAGGCTCGAATCTGAGATTAAGGCTCAGTACGCTGTTCATGCAACCCATCCCAGATCCGAGGCTCTCGCATGTCTGCACGAAAAACATACTGAATTCACTGAGGAGGCTGACCGGGAACTCTCTTTCCTTGGCAGGGAAGCCCAGGCTCGCCGTTTCGGTGAGGTCGATCGGCCTGGCAAGACCTTGGCCAACCTCCTCCATCCCCCTCATGCCGCGTCGTATATCACGGCCCTCTGGGACGGCAGCCTTACCAGAACCACCTCCCCTGAGGAGATTAAGACTCGATTTAAGGACGACTACTGGCAACTATAGACCGTGGGCTCCACCCCCTCGCATGATGATTTTAATCAATACTTTGATACTATCGCATTGGTCTGGCTCGAGGATTACCATTGCAAATTCTTAGATGAGCCCTTCTCTAAAGAAGAAATACTTGCAGCAATAAATAGCTTACTCAGTGACAAAGCCCCTCGTTCGAATAGGCTCCCCCCCTCGTTCTACAAGACCTTTGCATCGCTTCTTGAGCCGCATCTGGCCGCCATGTATAATGACTCCTTTGACAATGGCCTCTTCCCGCAATCACGTAGTGAGGCGATGATAATGCTTCTACTTAAGCCGGATAAACCATCAGACTGCCGAGATTCATATCGTCCCCTTTCTTTAATTAACATTGACAAAAAAATCTTGGTGAAATTATTGGCCTCCCTACTCCTCCTCCTCATGCCCACCATTGCTCTTCCGGACCAGTCCGGTTTCATCCCAGGCCGCGCCACATCTCATAATCTCAGGACAATTTTCTCGGTCCTTCATCAGATTAATCCTAGCCTTCCTGCAGTCGCTGCTTTGCTCAATGCCACTAAGGCTTTCGATACACTTGAGTGGCCTTTTTTATTTTTCTTCTACCTCGCCTCGGCTTCAGTAACATCTTTATTCGCAAAATATCACTCCTCTATACCAGCCCCTCCGCCTGTCTTCAAATCAACGGTCAGATCTCTGACCCTATTTCGATTGGACTTGGTACTTGGCAGGGGTGCCCGCTTTCCCCTATGCTCTTCGCTATTGCGATGGAGCCCCTCGCTGCCCGGCTCCGGCAACACCATACTAAGAGGGGCATCGGCTTCTCGGCCCATGCCCTCTTGGTCTCTATGTATGCGGACGATATTACACTGTATGTCCGCCATCCCCAAGACAACCTCAGCCCTCTAGAGCGCAAATTAATACGGTTTGGTGGTCTTTCCGGCATACAGGTGAACTGGAGCAAGTCAGTTCTGTTCCCGCTCACGGATGCCACTAAGCCATTCACCCCCCGGACTTTCCTTTCATATGGGCCTCCGGCCCCACTCGCTATCTGGGTATTTGGCTGAGTAGAGACTTGGTCGACATTAGGGGTGGGCGGAATTTGCGGAATTAACCTTCGCAAATTATCGCGAGAATGTTTAAAATTATCGCAAACAAGCAGAAATATCGCGAAGATGCGGAAGTTTTTTTCCGGCATGTTCGCGCGATTTTCTGCATGGTTGCGGGTCGCCAACTTACCCATGTGGCTGCTTGCGGGCGCGGCCATCTTGTTTTGAGTTGTTCTCGCGGTGCATGATCGCGAGAAGAAAGACGTGATCGCGCGACGCATGACGTCACTGCGGGCGCGAACTGTCGCGAGACAGCGCAAATGGCTAAAAACAATACAACATCTCATGGAGAACGCGACCGGATCAAGAAAACTTGTCGGCGAACGCAGGGATTCAGGTAAGGCGATCGCGCGCGCGCGAGAATGTATCATTTTACAGCGCGAGCAAGAAACAAATTATCGCCAAGCTGCGGAAACCGGAATTTTTGACATTTTCGCGCTCTCCGCGGAACGCAAAAATGTCAAATTATCGCAATTTCCGCGAACGGAACGAAATTTTTGCCCAGGCCTAGTCGACATATGGCAGGCCAACTTCGGACGCGCAGTGGATTGGCTTGAGTCTAAAATACCTCAATGGAATCGGCTCCCCCTGTCTCTGGCCGGTCGCATCGCCATCGCCAAGATGGTGGTCCTACTGAAATTTCTTTACCTCTTTTGGAATATCCCCATGCCACTAACTGGTCATTTTTTTCATAAACTCCGCTCCTTGATTATATCTCTCGTCTGGGCCAGCAAGCAACCCAGGATTGCCTATGACATACTTACACTCCCCATGTCGGTTGGTGGCATGGGCGCTCCCAATTTTAAACTTTATGCCTTATGCGCCCAGGCCAGCTTCCTTCACTTTTGGATTCACCCCTGCCCTTATCAGCCACATGTCGCAGTCGAGGCTGACCACGCGGCCCCTTGGCCATTGAATACTGCCCTGTTCGCCCCGGCTGTCCGTCCATGAGCTGAGGTGGACACGGTTGAGACACTGCGCTGGGCCTGTCTGGGTCTGCGCCGCCTCTCCAATTCCCCTATGGTATCAGCTAATGCTATGCCGATTGTACGCCACCCTACCTTCCCTCCTCTCCAACCATCTGGCATGTCCAAGCATGCCACCCGTTTGGGACTTGCGACACTGACGGATCTATATCCTGGAAATTCTTTCTATTCTCTTCCAGCCTCCTCAGGTCCTCTGGACACTTTGCTCTTTTACCAGTTGCGGGCGATTTGCAGGGAGTTACATCCCACGTTTCCCCAGCCTCCTTCGTCGATGCCCACTCTCAACTTCATTTATTCCTCCCCCTCCCCCAAGAAGCTGGTGACCAAATTATATGCAATCACCCTGTCAACCGCCTCCATTTCCACCGACCACGCTCGAGTGGCGTGGGGTGAGGATCTTGGTGAGGACATTTCCCAAGCCGACTGGCTCTATTGCTGCAACCAGACTAAAAAACTGTCTCCCAATTATCGCCTTCGTCTTATACACTTGAAATATTTACACAGGGTATATCGCAACCCCGCTCAGCTACATAAACTGTGACTCATCCCTGACGACAGGTGCCTGCGCTGTTCTGCCCCAGCAGCAGATTTTGCCCATTTGGCTTGGCTATGCCCTAGAGTGTCTGATTTCTGGCGGGAGGTTTGTGCAGCTATCTCTGAGATTACCTCTTCGCCGGTTCGGCCTGACCCACCGCTGTGCCTGCTGGGCTTTGTTAAATTCTGTCCCGATGCCTCTCGCCGACTGGTCGCAATGTTGCTCGTTCTTGCGCAGCGTAGGGTGGCCATGTGTTGGGGGCGCAGACCGGCACCTAAATTTGCCCAGTGGCTCAAAGATGCCTCTAGATGTCAGACCCTACTATCGGAATTCTGGGACCTTATGCCTACTAGATCTCGTCCCCTTGACATATGGGGCCCCCTGGTGACGTACCTTCATACCCATTCACGCTCTAGCCGGACTGCCTTCCCACGCTCCCCGCCGACACTCTGCCCGCGGCGGCCGCCAGTGCTGGTTAGTAGCTACTTCCCTTCCTGTCCCCAATGTTCTCGAGCCGGATCTGCTCTTTCTTCTAAGGTGCTGATATTACACTATTCATGCTATGCTTGGCTTACTGATGCATTTGCCATATTGTACTGTATAACGCCTTTACCTGATTGGTCTCTTTCCTGTGGTGTTGTGCTTTGTAATTGATCCACCATGTATGATGATCTGATTTGATGCAAATTTGTATTCTGGTAATGCTGAATCTATCAATAAAGGTTTTTGAAAAATCAAAAACAAAAAAAAAAACATTCAAAAGACAATTCCCTTGTAAATTCTTAATACAATTCTCTTCCACATCAAGGTCCTCTACAGTACTCTCCTCATCATTCCATACATACTTCACATTATTCCGCCTACCGCACAATTTGCTAAAATGACCTAAAAGACCACATATACCACATTTCTTTTTTAAGGCGGGGCATTATTTGCTGAAAGCTAAATTTTCTTTACTGTCACATCGATAGCATCTTATCTCCTCTGGTTCCCTGTCTCTCCCTAAGTTCCTTTGGGGTTGGCTCAACCAATGTCCCGAAGCTTGTTGAGCTTGGTTTTTAGCTGGATTTTGTAATTTAAAAACACCGCCAGAAGCTTTAACTGTTTCTTTCTCTGACTCTTTGATTACAATTGCGCATCTTCCTGACATTTCAGACTTCCTCATAATGGCTAAGACATCCTCTAGTGGTGCATCTCCATTCACCCATAAACGGTCCTGTATGGGTGAATTGTTATTGTGCATGACCAACTGGTCACGTATCAAATCATCATGGAGGTCCCTAAACTTGCAGTCTATTGCCAATTTTTTTAGTTCATCAAGCCACTCATCTACCAGCTCTTCCTTATTTTGCTTCCTCTGGAAGAACTTATGTCTTATTACACCTATGCATTCCTTAGGAACAACATATTTATCCATGTCTTTAAGTGCGCATTCAAAAACATCCAACACAGCATCTGTAATCTTTGGCATACGAGAATATGTTTTTAACCCTACGGGGCCTAAAGAGTGGAAAAGTATTCTTTTCTTTTGTTCCGGTTTCATTTTCCCTGCCTCATCAATAGCACAAATGTAGTTCACAAAATACTCCTTCCACTCCAACCACACAATGCTAGGTTGAGAACCAGCAGCCCAAAATGGATGATGGGAACTGATGGTAAAATTCTGTTGTGACATGGCTTGCTCCGCTCCTCCTGCACTTTGAGCCCCTCCTTCCATAAGTGGATACGTTAAGGAGTATAAATAAGAAAATGATGATGTCCGACTAAAGAGTCACAATACACAAAGGCACAATAAAATAAAAAATGTCTTCCAAAGGGATGAAAATAATGAATATGAAGAAGTCGTGTCCCGACTCTCTCACCTGTTTCTGCTGTTAAAAGTGAAAAGGTGCCACCAATAATAAGGCAAAAACCAAAGGAAATGATGAACGGAGTGTTGAACATTGCAAGCACTCATCCCCAGTCAACTGATCTGGGTTTAATCCATCACCGTTCTTTAGCCCACTCTGCCACCCCAGTTCAGACATGGCCATATGCAAATCAGTCTGACCCTGTGCCTCATGGGAACAGTGCAGCCCGAACTGCCAAGCCATGTCTTCCCTAGACCGGAAACAAGCTTCCTAGGACCGGTTTCTGGCATTTCAGCCGTCTTCAGCCAGGCTTGCTTAAATCCAGTGGCAAAGTGAGCAAGGGACTCACGTCTGAGCATAACCTGCCAACTTATGGAGAACAAAGCAAAAACCAAAGGAAATGATGGACGGAGTGTTGAACATTGCAAGCACTCACCCCCAGTCAACTGATCTGGGTTTAATCCATCACCGTTCTTTAGCCCACTCTGCCACCCCAGTTCAGACACGGCCATATGCAAATCAGTCTGACCCTGTGCCTCATGGGAACAGTGCACCAATAATAAGGATCCCACGTTGCAAGAGTTGAATACGAGCTCCGACCCTCCTATGAGCTCCAATAATCTCTTGTTTATTTGATTTAGTGATATTGTAGTTTTGAAAATGGCCGCTCTGCAAGGTCACGCAGCGTGACCTTGCGTGATGACATCACTTTGTACACGTTGCAGGTAGGCATGCCCTTTGATGTCATCAGGATAATGAGTCAGCCCTCGAGCCTGGAATCCCGCCGCTGCTCGAAAGATGCAGCCGATGACGGTTCCTCCAACAGTCATGAATGAAATAAGAAGGTAATCTTACCTCATTAAAGCTTTCCAATATAACGATGGCCAATCTGAGATTGTCGGGGATAATACAAATATCCTGTGTATCCCGCAGAAGTATATTAGCCGATCGCGATCAAAAGGTGCAATGTTACGAGGAAATAATTATTTCTCAAAAACGATAAGATGGTGAATCTGTGGTTCCGTTTCTGTGATCGTCGCCAATTGTAGTGATTGAAGGAGGCAGGTTTAGTTTGAAGGCTTTATTCCAAAGAAAGCAGAAATACAGTGAAACAGGCAAGCGCAAGGCAGCACAGCTTCCAGCCCTGGGCACCAACTCCAACTGAATGCCCAGGGTTGGAACCCTGGAGACACACAGTATGTTAGATGCCTCGCACTGGCCACGAGCTATTAAAGGAATACAATACCATACATAAACAGCATAAGCATAAGAACATGCTACACATGTAAGTACGACACAACAGCCTTGCTCCCATTCTTTGACAATAAGAACGGTTTAACTCATCGATTACACGAAAATGATTCAGGTTACCTAAGTTTTTGAGTTTGTTCAGTTTTCTCACTATTTTCTCCTGTGCTTTCTTTCTAGGATTCTCGGTACCGGTGCTTCGAAGACCGGAAGGAGGAATTCTCTGGAATCGGAGAGGAGTCGAGGCACGAAGATCCAGCTGACAAGGGCAGAGACTGGAACCAGGAAAAGACCTCTGCTGGCTGACAGGAAGACAGGTGACTGCTGAATAGCAACGAGGCTAAGCAGGGGAGAAATGCTGGAGTGGGTTTAAATACTCTTGCTGCACGTGTATGCTTTAAGCCTGGGCAAAGCACTACGCTACGCTCGCGTAGTTTGCGAAGTTCGCGCTACTTCGCACTACGCGAACTGCACATAGCACAGTGCGAACACGCGTAGCGTAGTGTTGCGTAGTGCTGCGGTCATTTTTTGCTTGCTCGCGGTCCTCAACGTCAAATTGGCGACCGCGAGCAAGCAAAATGACATCCCGGCGAGACTTTTTCCTTGTTCGCGATCAGCAACATCAAGTTGGCGATCGCGAGCATGGAAAATAAACCTCCCGGCGAGATTCCCAATGCGAGGAGGTCAGGTTTCTCATTGCGAGTGGTCGCGTATGCTCGCGACGAGAAACCAGTTCGCGTTGAGAAAGCTGCCGCTCGAGTAAAAATCTACTCGAGCAGCAGAAAACTACAGCTCGCACTGTGCAAGATGCCATTTTCAATGATTGCACAGTGCTGGTTGCTTGTCCGCACTGTGCAATCATTGAAAACGACATCTGGCACAGTGCGAACAAGGTACTACGCAGTTCGCGAAGTGCTACGCGTAGCTCGCGTCGTGCGAACTGCACTTTGCGTAGCTTCGCGAAGTGCTACTTCGCAAACTACGCCCAGGGTTAGTATGCATTAGAATACTCGTATCCTCATTTTTGACAGTTAACACATGCAAGAGACTGCCAGTGAGCAGATTCATTTTCCTACTCATGTCTTTACATGTTTTCTGAGCTAATACCACGTGCATGAAGATTACAAATGATTTTTCATACTCATAACTGTTTGTTTGACTCATAACTGAAGTCAATCATAAAATCGACGCTAATGGTATGCCAAGGTATTGTTGGAACCGGTAAAGGGTGTAATAGTCCTGCCGGGGCTATGTATTGTGATTTATTGTGCACACAAGTAGGACATGTTCTAACATATTCTAGCACATCTTTTTGGATGTTGTCACACCAGAAATTTCGCAGACATAATTCCAGGGTTTTTTGTGTACCTGGATGCCCAGCCATAGCTGAATCGTGGTGCCAGGTTAGAATTTGTTGTCTTTGTGAATTCAGTGGTATGAATAATCTGTTATTATGAAAAAGATATCCATCCTTTTTTGAGTTCTGTGAGTTTTGTAACCATTTTGTACTGTCCATAGCTTGAGATGCCTTTTTAACATCCTCCAGAAAGGTATCGGTTTGTGTTAAAGCTATGAATTTGCTAGCGGGTATAATACTTTGTGAAGGAATAACTCTATCTTTATTTTCTCCGTTTAATTGGGACAAAGTGTCGGATAGTATCTGTTTCTGTCCTGGGCGGTAAGTTATAAGAAAGTCAAATCCACTAAAAAAGTGTAACCATCTCATTTGACGGGGAGTGAGAGCCTTTACTAAAGTAAAAAACTGTAGCTTTTTATGATCTGAAAATATTATTTTGGTGTGTTTGGCTCCTAGGAGGTGATGTCTCCATTCAGTGAACACAGCTTTTATGGCGAGGAGTTCACGTTCTACAATGGTATAATTTTGTTCTGTTGGAAACAGTTTGCGCGAATAATAAGCTAATGGTTATTGTTGACCTGTGTTAGGCATCTTTTGTAACAAGACTCCTCCTAGTGCTGTTTGGGAAGCATCAGCCTCCACAAAAAATGGTTGGTCAGGATCTGGATGAGAGAGAATTGGGGCTATTGCAAAAGTAGCTTTTAATTCCTGAAAGGCTTTCTCTGCGTTTTCTGTCCATTGGAATGACTGGCCTTTTTTTCATAATTGCGTGATGGGTGAAACAATCCTAGAAAAATCTGCAATGAATCATCTATTAAAATTTGCAAATCCAAGGACTCGCTGAACCTCTTTTACAGACGTCGGGGTTGGCCAATTTAGAATTGCTTCTACCTTTTTTGGATCCATCTTAATGCCTTCTGGGGATAGAAAATATTCAAGAAACTCTACCGCTCTTGCATGGAAGACACATTTTTCCATTTTGGCATCTAGTGAATGTTCTCTGAGTCTGTCTAGAATGGATCGCACATGATGGATGTGTTCTTCCTCTGTTTTTTAAAAGATTAATATATCATCTATGTAAACTATCACACAGATGTCCAAGAAATCATGAAGAACTTCATTTATGTAATACTGGAATGCTGCCGGAGCATTACATAATCCGAACGGCATGACAGTATATTCGAAAAGACCGATTTTGGTGCGGAAGGCGGTCTTCCATCCATCGCTTTCCTTAACACGTATCAAGTGATATGCTTCTCTAAGGTCCAACTTAGTAAATATAGTGGACGCTTTCACTTGATCTAACAGGACTGAGAGCAATGGCAATCGGTAACGATTTTTTATTGTAGCTCTATTGACAGCGCAATAATCTATGCAAGCCCTGAGATCACCAGATTATTTTGCTACGAAGAAAAGAGGAGAAGAGATAGGAGAAGTTGAAGGTCTAATGAAGCCAATCTCTAATAATTCTTCCAGATATTTCTTTAAATATTCTGTCTCAGGTTCCAAAGAGTGCGTAGATTCTACTACATGGCAATGCAACTCCGGGAATTGGTCAATTCAACAATCATACACCCTATGGGGTGGTAACTGCGTGGCTTGCACAGGGTCAAAGACATCTGCAAAGTCTAGGTATTCTTTTGGAAATGAGGACGGGCCCATCCTGAGTGTGCTTGCGCATTGTAAAGGAAAAATGGGGTCTTGTGCTTCCTGATAACAATGCATTTTACAAAATGTGGAATCTAAACTAACAGTCCTTTTGAGCCAATCAATCTTTGGGTTGTGTAATTCCAACCAGGGTATACCAAGTATTACTCCAAATGTTGGAGTATCAATGAGATCGAAAACAGTCTGTTCAGTGTGCCCGTTTACACACCAGGGTTAAGGGTGCAGTGTGAAAACGAATGAGTCCTGAAGAGAGAGCAGAACCATCCACAGCTCGTACAGGTTCAGGTTCTGCTTTGGTTATTAGCGAAATTCCTAACTTCTGGGATAAGCTTAAATCAACAAAATTGCCTGTGGCACCTGAGTCTAATAAAATTGACAGACAATGTCTTTGTTGAGAAGAAATGATGATAGTAACTCTAATAGTCATATGTCGTGGCATGTGATTTACAACGTTTGTGGCATATTGTGAGACCTCGAGCTCTCTTTTTCTCGAAAGGACGATCTCGCCACCCTTCGAGAACCTAAGTTTTCCAACTTTGATTGCGCTGTGGTTAGGTTGGCTACTACGTTTTTCTTTTATGGCTTGACCGTGCATTCTCTAGCAAAGTGCCCTGCTTTACCACAATACAAACAGAGATTTTCCTTACGACGTCCTTCTTTCTCTTCAAAAGATAAAGAACCTTTTACCCCACCTATCTGCGTAGGTCCTGTACCATTATGTTTGTCATCTCTTTCTTTCTTTTCATTTTTTAGCATGATCACTCTAATCTCACCACGCGGTCTTTCACTTTTGCGCTCTCCTAATCTATGATCAAGTTTTACCACTAGGTCTGAGAATTCTGTGTAATCCACGGTAAGATTTACAATATGGGCTAATGAATCTTTTAAATCGTCCCTAAGCCCGCTATAACACAAAAATTTACGTTTTTCTTTAGGCCAGTGTGTCTCAGACAAGAGATAATTGTAGGTGGTTATATAAGTAAGGAGATCCTTGGACCCGTGATGCAAATTTAGAAGCTCATTGTCACTTGATTGGATAAAAACATGATGTGCGAACAGTCGTGTCATAGCCTCTTTAAATGCATTAAAATTATGTAAAAGAGGATCATTAGTTTCAATGAGGGGTATGGACCTGTCTGCAGCTACACCACCCAAAAATGAAATCACATAGGCTGTTTTTGCGGTATCAGTATTAAAGATTTGGGGTTTTCGAAGAAAATGCAGTTGGCATTGACTCATAAATGAGGTGAAACGAGAACTGTCCCCTGTGAAATTCTCAGGATTGGCTAATGGATCTGGGTTTGGAGTTACAGCTGTTACTTGTAGATTTTGATCAGGACGTTGGGAAGGTGTTGAGTGAGGGGCGAAGGTGGTTGGACCAAATTTGGGTGGAGCTAATACCGGATGAGACTTCAATGGCTTTGTTTCTCTCCATTGAGTGAAATCAGATTTACTCTTGTCTGGTTCCTCTCTCAGGGTTTGCTTTTCGTGTTTTAAAATTTTAATTTCTAAATGTAGGTTCCAAATTATCTCGGTTAAACGTGTGGCATCTTCAGAGAGATCCATGCGTAATGGTCGTCAAAGAGAGCAGGGGAAAGTGTGTGGCTTAGCCTTCTGTTATGTCAAGCCACTCACCTGTGTTCCCGAATGCTCTTCCTTGACGACGTATATTCCCCAAATCCTCTGGGAGCTGACAGAAAGGCAGTATTCTATGATAACACCCTTCTGTCTCTGGAAGTGCCCAGGGGGGAAAGGGGCATAGGGGAAAGAGAGAAAGAGAAAGCACGAGAATGGCACAGGTACCACATCTTCGATAACTCTGAAGGCTCCTCTAGGAATGTTGGGATAGGTCTTGGGACTTGGAGTACCAAATATGGATGCCTTAAACTTCTGATAAGGATCAATGTTCTTGGCATACTAATATGTAGAAAGATAAATGAGAATTCCAAATCAGGATTAATTATACTTAGTAACATACACATATACTCTTATATATATATATATGCTCAGGACTTCTAAAAAAATAATCATACCTAATTATGTGCAAATAATATTCACATGAGGGAGAATCTCTGTGTGTTACACTTTGGATTCACCATTTCCTTATTTACGACTCTTTGCCTTAAAAATAAAACAATAACATAGATAAATGAACAATCTGTATTAATAGTTTCTCTTAATACTTTGTTGTTTTGTTTTGTCTTTCAGAAGTACCTGTGCTTTTCTCTTTAAAAGGCCGCTTTACTTTGTCTCTGTAATACACATTAAATAAGAAAAAACATAAAATAAAACCAACAAAACAATTAGGCAATAATAGTGAGCTGCAATCTCTGAGCTTTCTTTTCTGACAAAACGAAGCTCCAATGACAATAGTTTCTAGTGTCCAGTTTTAGAGTCTTTACGGTTTACAAGCACCGCAAACTTCCTAGAAGAGCCCAAAATGTTTTTGTTCCAAAATATGTCTTGTTTTCAGCCACAAGATGGCGCCTTGCTCACATTCTTTGCCAATAAGAACGCTTTAACTCACCGATTACACGAAGATGATTGAGGTTACCTGGGTTTTTGAGTTTGTTCAGTTTTTTCCACTATTTTCTCTACTGCTTTCTTTCTATGAATCTCGGTACCGGTGCTCCGAAGACCGGAAGGAGGAATTCTCTGGAATCGGAGAGGAGTCGAGGCACGGCTGACAGGAAGACATGTGAGTGCTGAATAGCAACTAGGCTAAGCAGGGAGGAAATGTGTGGGTTTAAATACTCTTGCTGCACGTGTATGCATTAGCATACTCGTGTCCTCATGTTTGACAGTTAACATGTGCAAGAGACTGCCAATGAGCAGATTCAATTATCATACTCATGTCTTTACACGTTTTCTGAGCTAATACCACATGAATGAAAAATACCAATGATTTTGCATACTCAAAACTGTTTGTTCTCATCTTGGCACTTGTCTCTTTGGTTTTTTAACCATGTGTGTAACATTGTAATATACCAAATAAAACATGCTTTTACTATCTTGGTTAAGTGCTAACAATGGTTCTTACTTTTGTATTTAATATTCTGCGATACTCCGAACTCCCAATATCATGGCACTTACTATTGGGAAGTACGGGCATAAGGAATTGTAATCATACCCAAAACACTAAGTTACTCCTTACTCCTGCTTTTAGCAGGCCAAGTTTTTGACGTAGTGGTGTTGTAAACGTCAATCAGTGAAATCTTGTAGATTTCACTGAGTCACTTTTACGAGCCTTCCTTGCGCCGCAAGGCCCACTCTGCATACATTATACCTGTCGCAGGTATATGTAGCACAGGGCTTTACAACGTAACACATCTCCCTAGATGCGTCACGTTGTAAATATGGTGCATCATGGCGCATTGATTATGACGCCGCTGTGTCACAGTAGTGACCCAATGGCGGCGTAAAGTTGGCGCAAGGGGCTTGTAAATCTGTCCTGTAGTGCTGTACTGCTCAGTGGTTAATATGTAAAAAAGAAATACTTGCCGGAGCTATCTTCAGGAGGTAGCTTTCACCCGGCCATTTCTCCTGATAGCTCCACCTTAATCAGAACTAACTACTAACCACAAAGCATTACAAGTGGTGAGAGAATGTGATGTAATAGCCAGAGCTACTGACCTCAGAGTTGGGGAACCAGGTTGGTGTCTCAGCGTCGGTTCAACATCCTGTGATTCTGAATCACTTAATTACCCTGTGCTTACCATAAATTAATGTGACTTAAATTGTGCTCAAGCCCCATTGTTGAGGAGCAACGGCTGGTGCTGAGCACCGGAAGCCACCGGCTGAAATTAAGCACCGGTTCTGCTCTCTCCCAGTGCTGGCACACTTGCTACCTGGTACCAAAGCAGAAGCCCTTTCATCATGGTGCAGCTGTGCCTGCCTTGTGGTCAGGTTAGTTTTTGTGCCAGTAAAAGTTACCTTCCTGCACAAAAACTACCCTTTGAGGCTATTTCCTCTTTTTTGTGTGTGTGTGTTTCAGAATACAGCACACATGCAAAGAGGGAATAAGGAGGAAAAAAATATATATTTCTCCTTGTTATGCCAGCCTCTGGTAAGTGCAAACCCATGTTTACTAGTCTTTGTAAACATGAATTTGCGTTAAAATACATGGGTGGATAAATAGGAACGTATGTTCCCTACCCAGGTAACGCTTACCTGAACCAAGGTAACGCAAGACAGCACTTTCTATTGTCTTGCCTTACTTTTTTGGGCACAAAGCCATGCAAAGCCACCCAAATCAAGATTTGTATAAACAATGCAGTCAGTTGCTCTTTTGGAGTAAACAGCATATACATGGTCCAACCCAGTTTCCCTTGTTTCCCCTACTGTACCATCCAACAGATAAACATTATTGAACAAACCAATTCAACCTCATGCATCTAGGCTGTAGTGTGTCTACCATTTCTTACAGAATTTGTCATATTTATGGGTCATCCCCTGGCCGAATATATTGTTTCTTCCTTGTTGGCACACCAGTCCAACCATTCGTCCATGCCGCTATAGATGGGACAACAGGGGAGTTTCACTGCCTATATCTCTTTTAGTCACCAGTGTGCCCAGTCCCACCAGTGTCCTACCTCCCCGGGTACCCCCGAGATCATCCAGTATGCCCAGCAGTGCAATCCTAGGGTTGGACGCAATATGCTTCCCCACCACAGAGGTTAAAGTAGATATGATGGTGTTCTAGTACTTGTGGATAACATGAGACAGCCAAACCATAAGGTAGAAATCCCATCTGGAATCTTGGCATCTGTTGTAGGCAGTGGAAGCAGAGTTCCGGCCTTCAATAGCCAGAAGGGTCCCTGAGCCAGTTCTAGTAGCTTAGTGGACTAATGCAGCAAGTATAGGGGTTTTTATTTGACCTCATGGTCACAGGTTCAAATCCTGGGGTTCCACTCAGCCTTTCATCCTTCTGAGGATGACAAAATGAGTACCATTGAGTTGGGTAACAATAAACATTTGTTTTTCAGCGCCAAGATACCCTTCAATAAAGGTGCGCTTTACAAATACAAATGTTATGTTATGTGCGATTTGCCTGGCAAAGATATTTAAACTGTATGAGCCGGAGCCTCAGCAAGATCCCCAACACCTGTTGTGCTTGTCCAGGGCTCTTAACCATCATTCCTGTTTTGCTCTCACAGCACATATCAGGCCAGGAGAGTTTCACACCAGGGTCTTGTAGGGCCTTGTAGATCTGCAAAATTCCACCTTGCTCTGGATGACCTATAAGCGAGTAGCTCTCCGGTGGACCAAACCCTTGGACTTCATCCAAATCTCCCAGGTATGCTTATGTCGCATGTTGAAGCTGTAAATAATGAAAAAACTGGGATGTGGGCATTTGGAAGTCCACATAGAGGTCCTGACAACTCCCAGACGTGATACCCCCACTCAGTTCCATCCTCGAAAAGATTCTAGGTTCACTACGTGGGCTAGCCATCGGCCCTCCATTAGGGGAGTCTTAAGTTTGAGTTTGCGGTCCCAGCCTATCCTCCGCACCTACCGCCACAAATGGAAGACCATAAGTCAGATCTGGGAGGGTTGTTGGAATGGGTGCCCCGTAAAGGATACCTATCAATTTTTTCACGTCAAGGCGGGGCAATTCTCCCTGATATGTTAGTTTTCCCTATCGCCCATGCATTCAGTGATTTCTGGTCAGTTGTCGGGCTACCCAGTCATAGAGGCAAACGTCCGCCATAGTAGAGGAAATATGTTTGCCAAAAACCACTCTCAGGGGTTTGCGTGACCATAAAAAAAAGAAACTGTCGCCTCATTGCAGCCAGCAGGTCAAACCAAGCCTGCAGAATATGGAGAGGATAATTTTGAAGAACATAAAGTAGTCTTAGAAGGATCATCCTTTTAAAAAGGTGTATTTTATCCATAAGATTTGAAGGGAGAGTATGTCAACGAGTCATGTCTTCTTGGGCCTTCAGCGCCAAGGGACAAAGATCTATGCTCCGTGTGAGTCCTGGCTCCCAGGAAATATATATATCATAAGATACAGAAAGCTAAGGAGGTGTAGGGGGATACCCAGGTTGCCAAAATTCGTCTTGGTGTTTACCCCGTCTGGGCACCGGAAGTGACTTGTCTCTCAGGCCGGAGGCCACCGCTAAGACGTTTAGGATAAGAACTAAACAAGGCCCATGTACGCTGGTTGAGAAAAGAACAGAAACACATCATCTGCATATAGTGCTATCGGTACTCCGTCACCAAGACCCAGTCAAAACGGCAAACCTGTACATTACATAGGACCCAGAACAGCAAGTGTTCGATAGATAGATCTGTTGCAGGGATTCTGCACAAACACACAACTATTTGCAGGATTATAGGACCTTGATGTATAAGGACTGAGTCATCCTACCACCTTAGTACCCACAAGTCCAGGACCAACTAGCTACAGTGTCTCACTTGCTCTCCTACTCACTCACAGAAAAACAAATGATTAGACACCCCATAACACAACACTTCCAGATCTCTCAGGAATCGTGGTAACAAAACACACCCTTTCAGTCTCACTATTGTACTTGTCCACAAGAAGATGGGACAGAGATACAAAACAGTTTATAATATTTATTTTAACTAATGTGCCATAACATGCAGTATATGTGCCACAACAAGCAGGAAAATACATAGTACAAATACAGTCAGCATAGCAGCTAGTCCATAAATCATGAAGGCAGATGTCATCATGGAAGACCTTATAGCCTAACCACCCTCCCCTGGCTAAGAAGCAGTATTATTATATATTGGAGGATCTCTGGGTTTTGTCAGCAGACCCCATACCTTAGCCTATAGATGGTAGATCTACATCATAGGGGCTGTCTCGCTCTTCACCCTGGAAAGGTCCCTCTCCAAGTGTGTGCTACCTATTTGTGTATTCTATCTAAACCAAAGTACGTTGTCCAAACAACAGCTGCATTAGTATGTTTTGTCTAAGGCCTAAGGCCTGGCCAGACCAAAATAACACAGGGCATTGTTGTTCGACCTTGCTCCCAATGTTCAGTCAAAATCCCAGGAACCTGCAGAGAGTGAACACAGCAATGAGTTCTCATGTGAAAACAGCCTTAGAAATTAGTGCAAAAATAAAGTTGCTTAGTAACGTGTGCAAAGCAGCAGGGAAGCTGCAGCATGTTCATGCTAACTTTTGGAAAACGACAATGTCCTCATGGGCCATGTGCCCCTCCTCCCGGTCAGGTTGTTAGCACTGGGCTCAAACAAAATTCAGAGGTATGCAGAGGCAAAGCATATTGGTGGTATCCCAAGGAGATTAGTTGCAGGTAAAAAAAAAAAAATTCTTTTAATTTAAAAAATATCCAACTGGGAACCAAAAAGTATATCCATTCACAGCAAATCTTCAGAGTTAAACATGTTGCTGGAAAGGTGGAATGCCATAAGTTCCAATTTGCTGCCTGAACTTTCCATAGTAAAAAGGTATGCCATTCAATCAAGTAAGTCGAATGAGCACACATGCTCCTCACATCGCGAGGCCATTAGGAGCATATCAGGGCAACCTGCATTAACTTCAATGAAACTTCGATCCAAGTGGTGCTATGCACAAGCACAGGTACTCAAGTCTGCCGTTGGTCCAAGTAGAGGATCCCACACTTGGCGCCTACCCACTGAACAGTCCTGGCCATCAACGGACACATCAACAGTTCATAATAGAGGGCAGCGTGTGATGTATTGGAGCGGCAGACATCCAGGGCCCATTAAAAGGGCATCGGAGGCAGTAGAACACAGGTTGCACGCAGGTAGAGTAGGCATAATGGAAGGCTAGCCAATAGTTGACGTTAAGAGCTTATAATAACATCAGACCAAAAAGCTGCTGCATCCGCTCACAGTACAGCTGCAGCTGGACTGGATTTGGCAGCACCACAGGTCGAGCAGCCATTGCGGAGCTGCAGTAGGAGTACAAGTATGCCGCAAGGAGCACCACAGGAAACCCTCCGAATGTGCTGGAAAAAATAGAATGGTTAAAAGCTGGGATTACAAAAAAAAGGGGAACAACCTTTACAATGAAACTTTTACAACGCACTACACTTACAACGCATTTTTTACAACGCAAAATCCATTACAACGCACTACACTTACAACGCATGACACTACAACGCATTTTTAAAAACTACCTTTACAACGCATTCCATTACAACGCCTACCATTACAACGCATAATATTACACTACACTATCCAACACTTACCCTACTGTTGCACCCCCTGGAGTTAGAATAGTAATTTTTACCCCTATACTATCCAACACTTACCCTACTGTTGCACCCCCTGGAGTTAGAATAGTAATTTTTACCCCTATACTATCCAACACTTACCCTACTGTTGCACCCCCTGGAGTTAGAATAGTAATTTTTACCCCTATACTATCCAACACTTACCCTACTGTTGCACCCCCTGGAGTTAGAATAGTAATTTTTACCCCTATACTATCCAACACTTACCCTACTGTTGCACCCCCTGGAGTTAGAATAGTAATTTTTACCCCTATACTATCCAACACTTACCCTACTGTTGCACACCCTGGAGTTAGAATAGCAATTTTTACCCCTATACTATCCAACACTTACCCTACTGTTGCACCCCCTGGAGTTAGAATAGTAATTTTTACCCCTATACTATCCAACACTTACCCTACTGTTGCACCCCCTGGAGTTAGAATAGTAATTTTTACCCCTATACTATCTAATACTTACCTTAAATGCAATTTAATATTATGCGTTGTAATGGAATGCGTTGTAAAGGTAGTTTTTAAAAATGCGTTGTAGTGTCATGCGTTGTAAGTGTAGTGCGTTGTAATGGATTTTGCGTTGTAAAAAATGCGTTGTAAGTGCATGCGTTGTAAAAGTGTGCGTTGTAACGACATACATCCCAAAAAAAAATTGTCTGAAAGGAGGTAACAAGGCCAGATCCCACCAGCTAAAAAAAGTGGGCAAGGCCGTCTGCATCAGACGCATTAAATATTTAGTGAATTAATTCTCCAAAATGGAGTGGGTGATTCGTGTTTAGCAGTGACTGAATCTCACTTGCGGTTTTGCCACCTGCAATTCAAAGGTCTCACGAGCTAATGTGGGAGCCCCTTCTTGTTGAAACAATAGCGCTTTGAGTCTGCTTAGCTTATTGAAATCTGTTTTCAAAGTTGGAATGGAAGGCCAAACCAAACTATCTACAATCCCATGCGGGGTGGAAACAGGACATTGCTGCAACATGTAATATATTGTAAAACTGTTACTAAATATGGGATGCCTGCCCGTACGGCGTAGCAGTTGTAGTTATTTAGGATAAGATAACTGCCGTTAGAAAGCAAAGTTAATGCGGGAATAATCACGGGGACCGGTGTCCCCTTTAAAAAACAAGCTAAATTAGGGGCTGAAACGTTGCAGGCACCATGAAGTTTTACTTGTTTGCAGACTAGGGAGTGTTCTACTGTAGAATCACAATCCTCCCCTGTAAGGAAAACCTCCTTATCTGCTCATTGACAGCATAAGGTGAAAGACAGGGACAATAATTCATGAATATAGCTACTGCCGAGGGGCTCATAGCTACCAACCGGATAATGTTTCATGCAGGCCGTAAAGTGAGAGAGTGAGCTAGGCAGTGAAATAACCCCATGTATTTCCCACACAGCTGAATCAGTCTCTGCCACTGAAAATAGTAACTGTTCTAGTTAATCAATATGTAACATTGTCTATGTCGCGTCCTTCATTGACATTCATTTTTGTTCATCTGTCAAATTAAATGGTAAACACAGTCCAGAACATTCAGGTAATCCCATGGTACTTTTCCACTTTTGGGTGTTTGCAAGGTCCAACCAAGTTGTATTACAGAACGTATCTGATTTTGATCATGGTATAAAACAGACACTTCATTTTGAACAATGTTAATGACTGAAGATACAATATTACCCAAAGTACATATGCAAGAAGACAGTGTATTAATGCTGTTATCGACTGCTGTCAGAACTTTTTCTAAATTATCTTGGTCAATTTTGCACAGGCGCACTGCGGCTTCCATCTGCAATAGCTTCCAAAATGTATTGTATGCCACATAAACAAAACGTTTCGTTGGAAGGGACTTTGGACCCAAAAGAAAATCAGGAAGATCAATGTCACTTGATAAAAGGGAAAGATGTTGTTTCACAGATGACAATGTGGTGTGTCCCAACCACAGTTGGCATAATTTACCTACAGAATATGTGGTAACCATATGGAAATGTGGAAAATGAGGATCAAG
This sequence comes from Triturus cristatus, assembly GCF_964204655.1. Classification (NCBI taxonomy): domain Eukaryota; kingdom Metazoa; phylum Chordata; class Amphibia; order Caudata; family Salamandridae; genus Triturus; species Triturus cristatus. The sequence continues at coordinate 1,170,200,090 of NC_140585.1, read as the reverse complement.
TCTAGTTTGTGTAAACCCTTTTGTGGTATTCAAAAAGCATAATTGACATGTATTGGAGCTCGTTGGCCGCAGTAACCATCCCAAGGGGTCAATATTGGAAGAGTTGAGTGAGCCATTCTGAAACATGATAGTTAAGTCCTCTATTGTGTAGTTCGTATTTGTTTGCCATGTGTCATAAGCAGCAAATACCGAAAAGGAGGGAGCATTCAGAATTTTAGCAGTGGCTAAATCAAAACAATTAGTCTGCTGTACCGTTTCATTTAAAAATATGAGCTGAGACGGTATCAGACATGCGCATTGCAATGATTCAGTGCCCTGCACTTGCCAATCTTTGGTACCACAAATGGATTTTAAATCAACCGTGTCCTTTCAGTAATCATAACCTTTCATGGATAAATCAGTTATGAAGGACAAGGAGTAAACTCATTTTGTATGGGTCAGCATAAATTTGGTTCGGGTGGGCATCTTCAATTTATAAAAATAGGACACTGGATCAGAAAGATTGTAACCAGTAAAATACATAAGTTTACTTTGTTTGGTCTTTGAGCTCCCCGATAGCTGGGTTGGGCAATGTTCCAACTGCGTATAATTAAAAAATGGTCTCTCAGTATTGGTTTTGTATACAAAATGATGCCCATAATGCTGGTAACAGAATAAATCTGCATAATTTACTGAATTCAAATACAAATCTTGAGTGTCAAAAGCAGTGTAATATTTTAAATCTGAAAACTATGACAAAACAGTGTTAACATCCCAGTCATTAGACTGTATTCCAGCCAAAACCACATCTCCTAAAGAAACGTGGAATAAGTATGGAACGTTCAAAGTCTCGGTTGGGCCATGTATATCAAATGGTACTTTATCCCAAACTATACCATCAACAATTGGGAAAGCTGAAATATTAACTAGTGCTTGATCTCTTTTCATTTTATGAGATGAAGTGTGAGGGGCCAGAACTCCATTAACCAAGTTCACAGCAGAGCGTTCAGGTAGGCAATGGCCATTAATCAACAGGAAAAACACAGTCACAAACCTAATCTACATGAAGAGGAACACCATCGTCAGCACCATCCAGACATATGTCCAGGGTGGGAGCAGGTAAGTATTTTTTTACCAGGAGATGAAAAGACTGGTACATGTAGGGGGCTCTGCCACAGAGGATGAAAACGACAATGTATCAGAAGAAAAGTTGTTACGGTCCATGTAGTAACCACTGGACCACAGCTGAAACAACAGTGGTTGTTCTTAATTGGAAAGTGAATGAATTGTACTTTCAGGAACGTCAATTATAACTTCAACTGGAGGAGAAGCATACTCATTATCTACAGTCATAGATGTAGAAGGTAAAACAGGCAACAAATCAATTGAAAATTCCATCTCCCCCTCCATTTGTTGGGGAGACGTTGAGGAAACAGAAGCCAACTAATTCAGTGAAATATCCCAGCGTGCAACGCTTGTAGGCATACTATTCAGTATCCGCCATATGGTGTAGCTTGACATGCTCGATCGAAATGTAACAATTCTCATTATGACCACGTAGTGGAGGCAGAATCACAGTACGGGTGCCTTTCAAACCAAGGACTCTGACCGGGGCCGGTATGATGGACCAAATCTCCAACATTAGGAAGCCAGCCAGAAACCGGAATCAGCACCGCTGCATCCGTGGAAAAGTGAAAATGGGCTTTTGCTTGTGAATCACAAGCCTTTTGTAGATCCTGTAACACAGCACAATGGTTATCTACATTAAACGTTGCTGCAGCCGCAACAATGTCTAGAAAGACCCCGGGCAGAGACCTCCGCTCCGCCCGCGGAGTGCACGGAGATTTGCCTCCTCCGCGTTCCGCCGAGGACGTGGAGAAGGCAAATCTCTGCTCACTCGCAGCAGTGCGGAGCGGAGTTGGCCAGCCCCCACCTCTACCCCACCTATATTAATAATAATTGTACATGTGTTAAAATGAAATTAAAACCACTTACCTGGCATGCGGCGTCCCCGGACTGCCCCCGCTCCTTCCTCGCCGCCCGGGTAATTCTTTGAGAAAACTGCTCATGCGCGCGCCCATCAGACTCATTATTAAAAGATGTGTTGGAATGTTGTGAGTTCCATTGAAAACAATGAAGTGATTCAGTGATTGTAATGGCAGGTGTAAGCTTTCAGCTCTAACTTCCCAATGTTTGTTTTTCTGTTCCTCCCTTTTTAATGTAGAACCCTCAGTCAATGGAATGCATTAATAGCGTTGTAGCCCAGCTGCCTCGGGCAATACCAGTTGTTAAAGACCCTCTTCCTTGCCTTGTTAAAGGCTCTCACCTGTCGCACGAGATATGTCTGCTTCAGGGGCTTCAGCAACTAGTATGGCACGCTGAAGCAGCAGCCTATAAGGTTGTTCTTTTAACAGTCATGTTGTGCAAAGGGGAGTGCTTGGAGATATATTGCGAGAATGCACAAGCTATATAGAAATTTGATGTTTTTGCACCAAACCTTATACATTGTACTTTGATTATTGACAGGTAACTTTAATATTGGTAAGACACCATGAACACCATAGAGCAGCTACTTGCAAGGTCGTTCATTGGACTGAAATTTGAAGACAAACTAACTATAAAATGATTAGAACCTGACCGGCCAGACATAAATCTACAACAAAGTGCCCAAGACAGAGGGAAGACTTACAGACGTACATTCTCAAACAGCTAGTACACAAACATTGATTGGCTTACAGGATGTACTTCAACAAATTCTCTGTTCTTCTTCCCCTGCTTGCTGTTTGATGGTGACATTCCTTGGACACAAAAAGGAGACACAGACTTGAAGCATTTGTCAGACAAAATAAAAAAGCATGTACACACAAGAATCCATATGGAAAACCTGACGAGAATGGGATTGTTTGGAGACAAACCGATTGAAGCCCACATAACGGACGCATACCGTAAATCAATACAGAAACACAATGAAGCAGTTGATAGGAATAGACACATACTGTCAAAAATAATTGATTGGGTTTGTTTCTGTGGTGCTTTTGAACTGGCATTACAAGTGCATGATTAATCTTAAGTTTCCTCATATTCTAGTATATTCAGAGGCCTAGTGGATTTAATAGCAATAGAGAATTAAATGGAAGCACATTTAGCAAGTGCTACAGTCTTTAAGGGCACCTCTAAAATGATACAACATTAACTCCTTGTGTAAATGCTAGAAATGATGAGAAGCTATATTGTCCAATAGGTGAAAAACACACACTTTGTGGCTATTCAGGCTGATGACACCACTGATGGGGCCACAAAAACACAGTCCTGTATTAGTTTTTCGGTACCTTGACAATGACAGTAAAGTTGTGGAGACGTTCTATGGTTTCACACATTTAAGTGACTCTAGTGCAGAAACCATTACTTCAACTATACTATGTGAACTGAACTTGATTTTTTCAGCGCAACCTCAAAAACAAAAACGTATTGCACAAAGCTATGACGGTGCGTCAGTAATGAGTGGAAGCCTTGGTGGAGTACAGAAAAGAAGTTAGAAATATGTACCCTAATGTTCATTATGTGAACTGTTACGCCCACCAACTTAAGGTTATTATGCAACAGGCAGTATCAAAGATCTCAGAGGCATAAATTTTCTTTTTGAATGTCGGAGTCATGGCAACATTCTTCTCACGTTCCCCCAAAAGAACGGAAGTACTATAGAAAATTGTGGCTAAATAAGGCTTCCAAAGGGATCCTCAACTTGTTGGAACTTTCACATATGTACAATCAACCTAATATTCCATTATAGGATTGATCCTGAGAAATGTTTCAATGCCATAGAAGCCAATGTTGACTTTGAATTCAAAAGTCGGAACGAAGCCCATGGGGTTGCTAGAGCACTACAAGGCAGGAAGTTTCAGTTCTTTCTGTTTTATTTCATGAAATAATGCGTCATGTTGCAATCTTATACACCCAGTTAAAAAAAACGAGAAATAGATACTGTTTTTGTGCAAAGAGCTACCAGTCTGTTTGTCACCAGTGTGAGCAAAGTGAGAGGTGGGGTTAACAATTTAGATAGCAGACTGCCAAAGTTTTCTACTTTCTCAAACCGCAAGAAAAACATCAGCAGTCTGGTCCAAATTGCAAAGGAGGAATATGGCATTATAATTGTGAATGCACTGGAATGTTTTTCTTTTAGAAAACATTTGGTGAGTGCTGCATTACTGCAAAGTGATCCGTTTGCGAAATATGATAATTGCTTTCCTGAACAAGCTCTGAATGAGGCTGTGGAAGCTTATCCTACGCTCAACAAAATGGCACTGAGAACTGAGTTGATTGTACTGTACAGAATACATGTATACACCAGGCCACTGGTGCCATTTCTTTGCTGGCTTTAATTCAGAAACTAATATGGAAAAGTCACTTACAGAGACAGTGGCTATACTAAAAAATAATCATTACCACGTTGATGACAACAGCAGAGTTGGAACAATGTTTTTCCACTTCAAACAGAATCAAGACATTCCTAAGGAACACAATGGTTGAGGAAAGATTGAATGCTTAAGCAATGCTCTCTTTAGAGAGAGACCTTGTCAAAAGAATCCCAGATTTTAAAGTTCAACTTATTGAGAAGTTGGCAGCTATTAAACACAGACGGGCTGATTTTGTCTACAAAAATCAGTATTGTTATCTCGAAGTCTGTTATGAAGCTATTTGGTTATACTGAATAAGCAGCTACCTGTGTTATTATATGACATTTCTTTATTAATGTAATTTTAGAAATGGGGGTATCTAGTTGGCAATGGGTTGTACCATTGTCCAAGCTGGGGCCCCTTCTTTCTAGTCAGGGTAAAGGGGATACACTTCTAAAATAACCCCTGCTCACTCCCTTGGTAGCCTGGCACAAGCAGACAGGCTTATCTCAGAGGCAGTGTGTAAAGCATTTGCACATAATCCACAGTAACACAGTAAAGGCACGAGAAAAGGACACTCCGTCAGTTTAGAAAGATATCCAATATTTTGATAGATCCAAAACAAGACCAAAATGATAGGAGTCCAACATACAATACTTAACAATATATAATTTGCAAGATATCCTCTAAATTGCAGAAATATCTAAAAAACACAGTTCTTCTGAGTCGGTAGCTCTGTCCGGGGCTAACGCGGTGGTGTAAACAACAGAGTCTACCAGTTCCAGCCGACTGCATCAGTATGGGCCAGCTAAAGCGTGGACAGACTCGTGAACAGTACTTTTCTTGTTGCGGCTGACACATCGATGCGAGTCGGTCAGGGCAACTGTTGTGGTTGTGTTGCAAATTGGAAGCGGTGCAGGATGATGAAAGTACAATCCAGTCCTTTCCCTGCCCAAGACAGAAGCAGCAAGCAGCAGGCAAACACAGCAGAGAGCACAGAATAGTGGCAGTTCCTCCTGGCAACATTTTCAGCTCTTCTTCCTGACAGGTTCCTTAGTTCAGCGGCAGTCTAAAATACTGGGGTCTGGGCCCCAATATTTAAACAGCACAGCCCTTTGTTCTCTTTGTGCAGAGAAGCTCTGTGCTCAGCCAAATCCAGTTATGTACACTCTGGCCCAGATTCCCGGCAGGAGGTGGAGACAGCATTGTCCAAGGCAGACAGGGCCTATTGCAAAGAAAATGTCCGCCTACCACTCTAAATGCAGAGCAGGTCTATTCAGGTGCTAGTGAAAACTCCTCCCACTACTCTGAAAGCAGCCTGGTCTATTCACCCCAGATCTGACTCATTCAGGAAAGGCAGGACACACATCAACCCCCCCTCCTCCAGTGGCTGTCTGAGAGAATGCACATCCCAAGCCCCTATCACTCCAAAGCCTACAGTCAATACACAAACCAGCAGAGGCACATAGGATGGATAAGGAAGAAAATGCCTACATTCTAAAAGCAGTATTTACAAACACAGAACATAAAAATTATCTTTACTAAAAGAAACATTTTTACATTCTGAGTCCTGGCATACTAAAATCAATTTCCCCATCTTGACCCAATGGGAAGTTATGCTTATAAAATGTTATAAGTAAAACTTCCATTCTACCCTATGGGACAGATTGCCTTTCTGTAGTGAAAAATGAAATGCACTGCAATTCACTACCAGGACATGTCACACACATCAGTACATGTCCTATCTTTAACATACACAGCACCCTGCCCACAGGGGTACCATCGGCCTACCTTATAGGTCACTTATATGTAAGAAAAGGGAAGATTAGGGTCTGGTAAGTGGGCCCACGAGCACTAGGTAATCGATTTCTGATCTTTATGTTTTGCAGTTAATCCCCATATTTGTGCCATACACTCACATCGGATAGAATCATCAACATTTCTTCACACCACGCATACAGACTATTTTATCCAACTAATTCTCACAATTAGCAATTAATGTGCTTTAAAGATGGCGACCACATTTCACTGATGACGCTTTATCTTACAACACAAGTCTTGTTTCCATTTTCATTTGTTTTTAATGCCACATCTCTAACGCTAGATACTGCAATTGTTGCAGCATGCGATGGATCGAGTACAGACAAACAAAGCATTTCACGAAGGTAAGATGTTCCTTCAAAACATGCAGTATTAGTTGTTATCTTAACAGCAAGTACACATACGTTATAGCCACTGTCTTTGATCATTTTACAGGAACATGGTTCAGCAATTTGAGCGTTTTTGATCACTCCGCAATATAATGGCTTTCTCTTGAGGAAGTAACTTCTGTACTTTTCACTTAGTTCCACCTTGGTCATTTAGATCTGATGAATAATACTCCATTTTCACATTGATTACTCTGTAGGTCACGTTTTTTAAATAAGCGTATATGAAGATTTTACTTACAAGCACATGCAGTTGCATTACCTTGAGTGAGTAGCTGTCTTCATATCACAATAGCTTAGTGATGGTTTTTGTTGAGGGCTTTCAACCCTTAGCATCTCAGAACTACACCTTAGGAATGGAGAACTTTTTTCTATATTTCTAATCACATTCACATGTTAACTACTAATTATCGAATATCCTTCTAACTGACTAGATGCAGTGTCCCCTGAAGAAGGGATCTTCTTGCAGAAATGCATTGGACATATACACAACTTATTGAGAGAACAATTATTTTTGTTAAATATGAAAATTTGCTATGTTTCTTTCAAAACTCTTTTAGGTTAGTCTTAAATACCAATGTATGATACATTTAACATTGTTCATTTGAAAGAGTGTTTCATAGGTGAGGAAAGCCACCTACAATAATAAACAAAAGTGTGATTGATTTCAATATGTTTTTATTGCATTTCTAATGAAGCAAAATTAGTTAAAGATTATTGTATTAACCTCAAAGCTGTGCAGCCAGGCAACAAATGACAGTGTACACTTGCTATAGATGCAAGTGCGTGCAGTTGCCAGGTCAACATGGCAGTTACAAACTGCGCGCAGACACTGCAGTGGCAGGTCTGAGTTACAATTAGAGGCTGCTCATGTGGGTAGCACAATCAGTGCTGCAGGCCCACTAGCATAATTTGATTTACAGTCCCAGGGCACACACAGTGCACTATGCTATGGACTTACCAGTAAATCAAATATGCCAATCATGGAATCACCAATTCATAAACACAATTTACATGGACAGCATGTGCAATTTAGCACTGAACAGCAGTGGTAAAGTGCCCAGAGTCCTAAAACCAACAAACATAGGGTCAAAAACAGGAAGCCAAAAAGTCTGGGGGGGTTAACCTGTTGAAAAAGCCAAGTCTAACTTAATAACTGCACTTTCACAATTGCTTTATTGACATTTCTTGTTTTCTCACACTTGCTTGAAAATGCACCATTTGCCCACTCATTTTTCAAACTTTTCGGGTGTGGGGGACTCGTCCGCCCCCGCCCCACACTCCGAAGTCCCATTAGGTCGTCAAGACTCACTCGCTCGCCGTGGTGCACTTCACCAAAGGTTTCATGCCTCATCACTTTCAAATGTCACCAGCCAGCACTACCTTGGTTGCCTGGCATTGCAAAGCCATTGAATGCAGAATATTGGAGTGCCAATTACTCAGCCAGGTTCAATAGGGAAAGTGGGGATTCAGATGGAGGAAATTGAAACGATCTTAGACAAGATTTAAAGAACATGAGTTAAGTTCAAGAAGAGTCACCAAAAACACTCAAATATTAGAATATTCAGTGATAAGACAGCAAAATCATAGACTGAATTATTGAGTGTTGTCCATGAGCATGGCAGAAAGTACGATAGATGGGTCATGAGTATTTGGGAAGGGTGTGGGGCTGAGAAAATGTCTGTCTGAAAGTAGGTTGACTCAATTAACACATAGATTTTGTGCTGGCATGAAGGTACATCTTCAGCAGGTTTAAGGAAGTATGGCATCTTTCATCCTGTAACCCGTCACTATGCATTGTTGGGCTTGTTATCCTAACATTGGATGGTAAGCATAGGAGATCAGGCTAGATACTAATCCAAGGCACAATAAATGTTTCCAAACAATTTTAGCCATGGTAAACAAAATACAAATGATCTCACTCCTAGTAGATACCATAAGTGAGAAACAACACAATACCAGCACGCAAAGGCTCTGCAACTAACAAAGGCATTTGTTTTTGTACAGATATCATGCTCACCCCAAACCCTGGAGAACATTGGTAGATTGAGAAGTTGGTGGTCATCACTACATGAATGTAATGTTTACACTTTTGAATAAGCATCTATATCTTAAAATGGAAACATATCAAAAAGAGGAATGAAAAGAAAGAGTCAGTCTCCATAGAGTTTTAATTGATTTTGTATAATGATCGGCGGCCAAGCATCACCATATTCCTTATTCTTTAATAAAATAAAGGAGAAAGTACTTCTGGGATAGTTATCAACACAGTGCAGACTTATGTGATGGAAGTGTCATCGTGTCAGTGAAGTGCTTAATTATATGAGGGTGATGCCTCACAATGAAAGGGCAGAGCCTAAACATGCAAGATTTGTGCCTAACCATGAGACGGTAGAGCCTCATTGTGTGAGGGCAATGCCTAACAGTTACTAAAGTGAGAAGTGTCCAACCATTATAGTGTAGAGCCTCTTCCTTTGTGGATACCACCTAGCCTTGAGAAGTCACAGGATAATCAGGAGAAGACAGCGTGCCCCTAATCACATGAGAGCAGCGCCCAGACATGAGACCACAGAGTCTAATCATTAGAAAGCAAGGCCTAACCAGGTTAGGGAGGCTCATTATTGTGTTAAGGTGTGTCTGAATTAAAGAAGGCTGAGCCCAATCAAATGAGTGTGGCACCTAACTGTAGGAGGGCAGAGCCTAATCATGCGATGGCAGAGCCTAAACACAAGAAGACAGAACCTAATCATGTTAGCTCAGTGTCCCGCTATCAGTGGGTGGAGCCTAATCTCATGAGGGTCTAACCATATGAGGGCAAAGCCTAAAAATGTGAGCGTTTGGCTTATCTGTGAAAAAGCAGAACAAAATCTTGTGTTGTCTTTGACTAATCATGAGAGGTCAGAGTCAAATATTTGAGAGTGGTGCCTGTTAGACCTGGCATCATTGGCATGAGTCTCTCCTCCATTTTTTTCTGTTTGCCTCCTCTGTTTACGATGTTTTTGCTGGATTATTGCTTTGGGCACTGTGCCACTGCTGATCAGTGCCACAGTGCAAGTGCTCCCTATGCTAAATTGTTACGTTGATTGGTGTTACCATGATTGGCTTGGTTGACTTACTGTTCAGACCCTAGTCTAGTGCACTGCGCGTGCCAAGGGCGTGTAAGTTAACTGCTGCTGGTGGGCTTGCAGCACTGGTTGTGCCACCCACAGAAGCAGCGTGCAAAATGTGTCTCAGGCCTGCCACCGCGGCGCCTGCGTGCAGTCCCTGACTGCCATGTCGACTTGGTAAGGAAACCTACTTGCCAGTCTCTAAACCTTCACTTTGCCACCTTTCAGACACCTCTATGGTAGGCCCTAGGGCAGGGTGCATTGTTGGTAAAAGGTAGGTCATGCCCTGATGTGTGTGGCATGACCTAATAGTGAATTACAGCCATTTTCGTTTTTCACTATTGAAGGGCTACCTGCCTCCAATAGGCCAGACTGGGCAGACTGATTATTAACTCCATTATAATCTATCTGACTCAGGGAGCATGGTAGCAAGTCGAGTTTAGTATCCCTGAACTCAGAATTTAATAACACACCCTTTAGGATGGATGGTTTTTAAATTCTATGTTTGAAAATAGCACTTTTAGAAAGTGGCTATTTTCTTGTCCAACTATCTACCGGTCTCTGCTGGTTTGGTGTGTGTGTCAGGGGCTGAGTGGCTCCAGAGGTCTGAGTGAGTCAGTGTGGGGTGAATGGGGCGTTTACACGTAGAGTGAGGGAAGAGTAGCCTGCCCTGCCTGACACAATACTGGCCCCGCCTCCTGCTGGGCGACTGATAGCCCTGCTCCTACCAGTGACAATACTGGCCCCGCCTCCTGCTGGGCGGCTGAGGACTCTGCCCTGCCCAGTGAATAGGCCAGGTGCCTCTGCCTGGCAACACCCACAACAAACCTGAGATGGTGGGAATCGCCCTGCTTGGACAAAGGGAACAAAGGGAAAAAGGGGTATAAGAGAAGGACCCCTGAACCAAGAACTCAGATCACTTCTGACAAGGAAACCTGTACCAAGGACAAGAAGCCTGCTGATCTAAGGACTTGCCTCCCCCTTTCTGCCAGAGTGCTGTTTTGCTGTGGAGGAACCTGAAAGCTGCTTCTTTATTTTTGCCAAGGAACAAGGAGAGAGGAACTTGGTGTGTACTCTCTGAACACTTGCTAGGAAATCTCCAAGGACTGGAAGAGTGCCAGTCTCCTGTTGAAGTCACAGGGCCAAAGGACTTCACCATCTACTGAATTGCTGAATTGCTGGAAAGTGTTGTTTCCAGTACACAAGGGAAAATCTGCAGTCTCGACGCCGCCGACGCCGCCGAATCCAGCTCGACATCGTGAGTAACGGCTCCAGTGTCCCGAGCCTTCGACGCCGGCCACCGGGCCCGATCGACGCCAGCAGCAACGCCAGTGAGCAGTGGGTATCGGCCCCGGCTCCAAGTGACCCCGTCTCGACGCCGGTATCGACGCCAGTGAGGAGTGAGTATCGGCTCCACCTCCAAGCGACCCCGTCCCGACGCCGCTGCTGATCGCATCGACTCGACGCCCTTCTCGACGCCGTGAGCGCTGCTCCGGCCCGACATCCCTCGACGCCGCTGCGGATTGACCCGACTCCGAGGCACGATCGACGCCGACCTCGACGCCGACATCTCGACGCCGTGGATCATCGGTTTCTTCGTTTCTCAAGGTACTGTACTTGTGGGGTCTGTTGCAACTCCAGGCTCGACGTAGCGCTCCTCGCGGTCGACGCCGAACCTTGGGAATCTTGTAGACTCGACGTCGTGTGACTCCTGTGGGGGTTACATTGTTGCCAAAGAACTGTGCTCAGAAGAATACTTTGCTAAACAACTATTTGCCAAGAAGAAACCTTACTTGAACTATTATTTTTCCTTCCAAAGAGTATTTATTAAGACTGTGGTATATTTTTGTCGTTATTTGGTCTTGTGCTAAACCTTATATAAAGATCCTATTTTTATAATAACTTCGGTGTCGTGTCCATCTGTAGTGTATTCACTTTATTACTGTATGTGGTCATAAATGCTTAACACACTGCCTCTGAGATAAGCCTGTCTGCTCTGCCAAGCTACCAAGGGGGTAGCAGGGGTTATCTGAGTGTGTAATCCCCTTGCCCTGACTAGAGTTGGTTGGTCCCTATTTGTCAGAAGTGTATACCTCTGCCAACTAGAGACCGCCGGTTCTAACATTGGTGGTCAGCGGTGAGGATTGAACTTTGCATTTATGACTCATGTGCAGTGATTAGTGTACGCTACATAGTGAAAGCAGACCATAACGCAGCCACAGTCTGTTTGGTAGGATATTCTATTTTTGTTCTCCGCTTTCCTGGAGCTTATTTTCTTAAACACTGCCAGTTTTGACCATGGAGAATGCCGGAGCTGCTACACCTGTGGAGAATGTTGTGGGGGAATTCGATAAGGAGAAGATAGATTCCTACACGCTAAAAGATCTAAAAGGATTTTGCAAGCAGTTTAAAGTTCCTACCACAGGTGTCTCAAAGAAAGAGGGCTTCCTCAAAGCGCTGAAGGCCTGGTTAGAGGCCAGAAATCCCTCTGATCCGGTGGTGGTACCGGAAGAGGAAGAAGAAGAGGAAGAGCCCACAGGTGGGCCAGTGTCATCTCCAGGCAGTAGTGCGTCCTCTAGGAGCCTTTCCCCCGAAGAATTAGAAGACAGGGAGAAGGAGAGGGGGTACAAGTTAGAAATGGCAAAACTTAAATTAGGAGGGCAGTTGGAATTAGAGAATGCGAGAAGCAAGAGAGAAGCTGAAATGGAGAGCAAAAGATTAGATTTTGAGAGAGAGAAATTAGCGTTTGAACGTGAGAAGATGGTGAGGGAGATGGAGCTTAAAACTAAGAGTTTAGAGTTGAATCCCTCTGGTGGCAGCACTCCATCCGTGCCTGCAGAAAGTAGGTTTTATTTTCCTAAAGATGTGATCAAAGATTACAGTAAGAATGAAGATATTAGCCAATGGTTTAAAGCATATGAGTTAGCGTTATTGGCCCACCGGGTCCCTGAGAAGGATTGGGGAACGGGGTTGTGGAGCCGCTTTACAAACGAGGGGAGAGATACCTTGTTGAGCCTTCCTGCTGAGGATAGGATGTCTTATACTCATATGAAAGATGCTTTAATGCTGAGATATGGCTTAACTCCAGAAAAGTACAGACAAACCTTTAGAGAATGTAAGAAGTTGCCTGGTACTACGTGGGTTGAATATGTGTCTTTTTTCTGCAGAACCATGGATGGTTGGATAAAGGGTAGCAAGGTTGATAGTTATGATGCTCTTTATGATTTGTTTGCTTGGGAGCACTTGTCTAATAACTGTTTTCCAGAGCTACGCCAGCACCTTGTTGATAGCAAGATATCTAACCCTAGAAAACTTGCTGAGGAGGCGGACCGCTGGGTCAGTACCAGGGTCCACAAGGGTCCAGTGGGAGACTCAGCCAAAGGTGGGCAGGGTCCCCAGCAGAAGAGTGGGGGGGACAGGGGTAAACAGAGGGAGTTTCAGAAAGGGCCCCAAAGTAGTCCCCAAGGGAACCAAGGGAAGGGTTCCCAGCCTCCCCCTGTAAAGAAGCCAGAGGCCCCGACAGGTAAACCTGTTCACAGGGGCCCCATGACCTGCTATGCCTGTAAGCAGGTGGGACACCGTTATTATGATCCCCAGTGTCCCATGAAGGATTCGAATGCACCGCCGCGTGCACCCCCTCGTCAGGTAGCGAGTGTAGCCCTGGGAGGGGAGGAGATGGGTGCCCCCGGTGGGTGGGGTCCCGCAGAAATGTCCCTGGTCTCTTTAGGAGACGTGGAAATGGTCCCTCCAACCCCTCTGCCTAGTAACACTAAGAAATATAGGCAGTGGGTGACCATTAATGGCCATAGGGTGGAAGCTCTCAGAGACACCGGAGCGAGTGTGACAGCTGTCAAGTGTCACTTGGTGTCCAGAGAGCAGGTGGTCCCTCATGCATTCTACCCCGTTGTAGCTGCTGACAACTCACAGAGTCAGTGTGAGGTAGCTCAAGTTCCCTTTGAGTGGGGGGGGGTCTCAGGTACTCTTCAGGTTGCTGTGAGGCCCGCCATGCCTGTTGATTGTCTCTTGGGCAATGATTTGGAGGACTCCCCTTGGGCTAAGGTGGAGAGAAAAGCGCATCTGGAAATGTTGGGTCTGCCTGAGTGGGTGTGTGCGACCACCCGGTCCATGTCAGTCAGTAAGGGAGTTGATGGGGGCCCGGAGCCTGAAAGTATGGCCCAGGTCCCAACCGTGAAGAGAAGAGGCAGGGGGCGCGGGAAACCGTCCCCCATCGATCCCGCGGTCCAGGAGGGAGCAGACCCTGAGGGGGATGCCCTGGAACCGACAGGAGAACAAGTGGCCGAACTGGGAGACCTGCCCGAGCTGACCCATTGGCAGCAGGATGGTGGTCCCTCCAGGGAGGAATTTTGTGCTGAACAGAAAGTGTGCCCTTCTCTTGTGGGTATGAGGCAGCAGGCCTCAGCCCAAACGACAGGTGATCAGTCAGGATCACATTGGGTCTACTGGGAGAACGACCTCCTGTATAGCGAGCCTAAGGCTGCTGAGCCTGGGTCAGCCCGTGTGCTGGTGGTACCCCAGCGCTTCAGAGCCTTCCTACTGGGGTTGGCTCATGACGTTCCGTTAGCTGGACATCTGGGGCAGGACAAGACCTATGACAGGCTTGTCACCCATTTTTATTGGCCCCAGATGAGAAGGGATTCAGATATCCATTGTAGGACCTGTCAAACTTGCCAGGCAAGTGGGAAAAGTGGGCGGAAGCAGAAGGCTCCCCTCCAACCTTTTCCCGTCGTCAGTACCCCCTTTGAGCGAGTGGGAATTGACATTGTGGGGCCACTGGACCCCAAGACAGCCATGGGCAACAGGTTTATCCTGGTCTTGGTGGACCATGCCACCCGGTACCCGGAAGCCATCCCTCTCCGAACAGTGACGGCCCCCGTGGTGGGACGGGCACTGATGGGTGGTTTCTCCCGCATGGGGTTCCCCAGAGAGGTGGTGTCAGACCGAGGCACCAACTTCATTTCGAATTATATGAAGTCTCTGTGGAAGGAGTGTGGGGTAACCTACAAGTTTACCACTCCTTACCACCCTCAAGGTAATGGGCTGGTTGAGAGATTCAACCGGACCCTAAAAGGCATGATCATGGGTCTTGAAGAACCAATGAGGCGTAAATGGGACGTCCTCTTGCCATGCCTGCTGTTTGCTTACCGTGAGGTGCCACAGAAGTCTCTAGGGTTCAGCCCCTTTGAGCTTTTGTATGGTCACCCGGTAAGAGGACCTTTGAGTCTGGTCAAAGAAGGCTGGGAGCAATCTCCCAGGAAACCTCCCCAGGATGTATATAGTTACATGCTGGCCTTTAGGAACCAGACTCGGCGCTTCAGAGATCTTGCTCAGGCAAATCTGGAGGCCAGCCAGGAAGAGATGAAGCGGTGGTACGATCAGAATGCCACTCTGGTTGAGCTTCAACCTGGTCAGAAAGTTTGGGTCATGGCCCCTGTGGAACCTTGTGCGCTCAAGGACAGGTGGACTGGACCATTTGAGGTTGTGGAGAAGAAGAGCGATGTCACCTACTTGGTGGACTTGAAATCTCCCAGGAACCCCTTAAGGGTCCTGCATGTCAACCGGTTAAAGCCCCACTTAGAAAGGTCCGAAGTGGGCATGCTCCTTGCCACAGATGCTGGGATGGAGGAGGAGAGTGAGCCTCTTCCTGACCTCCTGTGTGCAAAAGAAAAAGATGGGTCAGTGGATGGTGTTGTCCTCTCTGACACACTGACCCCTGAGCAGCAGCAAGATTGTCGCCATCTGTTGGTACAATTCCCTGATCTGTTCTCCTTGATCCCTGGTGTCACTCAGTGGTGTGTCCATGATGTGGACACTGGGGACAGCACTCCTGTGAGGCACAAGGCCTACAGGGTGACTGACAAGGTCAGAGCATACATCAAGGAGGAGGTCTCCAAGATGTTTGCCTTAGGGGTGGTTGAGTCCTCTAGCAGTCCTTGGGCCAGCCCAGTGGTCTTGGTCCCAAAGGCTGCAGCGCCTGGTGCTTCACCAGAACTTCGGTTCTGTGTGGATTACCGAGGACTCAATTCGGTCACCAAGACTGACGCGCACCCCATCCCCAGAGCTGATGAGCTCATCGATCGGTTGGGGGCTGCCCGGTACCTTAGTACGTTTGATCTAACGTCTGGGTACTGGCAGATCGCCTTGACTGATGGGGCAAAAGAGAGGTCTGCATTCTCCACACCAGATGGGCACTACCAGTTCCGTGTGATGCCCTTTGGGATGAAGAATGCCCCTGCCACATTCCAGAGGTTGGTTAACCAGGTATTGGCCGGGCTGGAAGATTTCAGCGCCGCCTACCTGGATGATATAGCAGTGTTCAGCGCCAGCTGGGAGGAACACTTGCGCCACCTCCAGGAAGTGTTGTTGGCCCTGCGCAGAGCAGGCCTCACAATCAAGGCTAGTAAGTGCCAGATTGGGCAGGGTTCAGTGGTGTACTTGGGGCACCAAGTAGGGAGCGGCAAGGTGGCCCCCCTGCAACCCAAGATAGATACCATCCTGGCTTGGGAACCGCCCAAAACCCAGACTCAGGTGAGAGCCTTCTTGGGTCTCACGGGTTACTACAGGAGGTTTGTCAAGGGGTATGGCAACATTGTGCACCCCTTGACCTCGCTGGCTTCCAGGAAGCAGCCGAGACTTGTGATCTGGACTGACGCCTGTCAGAAAGCCTTTGACACCCTGAAAACTGCAATGTGTACAGCACCGGTCCTCCAGGCACCCGACTTTTCAAAAGAATTCATTGTCCAGACGGACGCTTCAGAGCATGGTGTGGGGGCTGTTCTAGCACAGATGAATGAGGAGGGCCGAGACTTACCTGTAGCCTTCATCAGCCGGAGGTTACTTCCCAGGGAACAAAGGTGGAGTGCGATAGAGCGTGAGGCATTTGCTGTGGTCTGGGCGCTGAAGAAGCTAAGACCCTACCTGTTTGGGACTCACTTCCGGGTTCAGACAGACCACAGGCCCCTCAGATGGTTAATGCAGATGAGGGGTGAGAACCCAAAGCTGTTGAGGTGGTCCATTTCCCTACAGGGGATGGACTTTACGGTGGAACACCGCCCTGGTACAGATCACGCCAATGCTGATGGTCTGTCCAGATTTTTCCGCCTTAGTGATGAGGACTCCCTGGGTGAAGGGTAGTTCTCCCCACATTTCAGCTGGAGGGGACACGTGTTAGACCTGGCATCATTGGCATGAGTCTCTCCTCCATTTTTTTCTGTTTGCCTCCTCTGTTTACGATGTTTTTGCTGGATTATTGCTTTGGGCACTGTGCCACTGCTGATCAGTGCCACAGTGCAAGTGCTCCCTATGCTAAATTGTTACGTTGATTGGTGTTACCATGATTGGCTTGGTTGACTTACTGTTCAGACCCTAGTCTAGTGCACTGCGCGTGCCAAGGGCGTGTAAGTTAACTGCTGCTGGTGGGCTTGCAGCACTGGTTGTGCCACCCACAGAAGCAGCGTGCAAAATGTGTCTCAGGCCTGCCACCGCGGCGCCTGCGTGCAGTCCCTGACTGCCATGTCGACTTGGTAAGGAAACCTACTTGCCAGTCTCTAAACCTTCACTTTGCCACCTTTCAGACACCTCTATGGTAGGCCCTAGGGCAGGGTGCATTGTTGGTAAAAGGTAGGTCATGCCCTGATGTGTGTGGCATGACCTAATAGTGAATTACAGCCATTTTCGTTTTTCACTATTGAAGGGCTACCTGCCTCCAATAGGCCAGACTGGGCAGACTGATTATTAACTCCATTATAATCTATCTGACTCAGGGAGCATGGTAGCAAGTCGAGTTTAGTATCCCTGAACTCAGAATTTAATAACACACCCTTTAGGATGGATGGTTTTTAAATTCTATGTTTGAAAATAGCACTTTTAGAAAGTGGCTATTTTCTTGTCCAACTATCTACCGGTCTCTGCTGGTTTGGTGTGTGTGTCAGGGGCTGAGTGGCTCCAGAGGTCTGAGTGAGTCAGTGTGGGGTGAATGGGGCGTTTACACGTAGAGTGAGGGAAGAGTAGCCTGCCCTGCCTGACACAATACTGGCCCCGCCTCCTGCTGGGCGACTGATAGCCCTGCTCCTACCAGTGACAATACTGGCCCCGCCTCCTGCTGGGCGGCTGAGGACTCTGCCCTGCCCAGTGAATAGGCCAGGTGCCTCTGCCTGGCAACACCCACAACAAACCTGAGATGGTGGGAATCGCCCTGCTTGGACAAAGGGAACAAAGGGAAAAAGGGGTATAAGAGAAGGACCCCTGAACCAAGAACTCAGATCACTTCTGACAAGGAAACCTGTACCAAGGACAAGAAGCCTGCTGATCTAAGGACTTGCCTCCCCCTTTCTGCCAGAGTGCTGTTTTGCTGTGGAGGAACCTGAAAGCTGCTTCTTTATTTTTGCCAAGGAACAAGGAGAGAGGAACTTGGTGTGTACTCTCTGAACACTTGCTAGGAAATCTCCAAGGACTGGAAGAGTGCCAGTCTCCTGTTGAAGTCACAGGGCCAAAGGACTTCACCATCTACTGAATTGCTGAATTGCTGGAAAGTGTTGTTTCCAGTACACAAGGGAAAATCTGCAGTCTCGACGCCGCCGACGCCGCCGAATCCAGCTCGACATCGTGAGTAACGGCTCCAGTGTCCCGAGCCTTCGACGCCGGCCACCGGGCCCGATCGACGCCAGCAGCAACGCCAGTGAGCAGTGGGTATCGGCCCCGGCTCCAAGTGACCCCGTCTCGACGCCGGTATCGACGCCAGTGAGGAGTGAGTATCGGCTCCACCTCCAAGCGACCCCGTCCCGACGCCGCTGCTGATCGCATCGACTCGACGCCCTTCTCGACGCCGTGAGCGCTGCTCCGGCCCGACATCCCTCGACGCCGCTGCGGATTGACCCGACTCCGAGGCACGATCGACGCCGACCTCGACGCCGACATCTCGACGCCGTGGATCATCGGTTTCTTCGTTTCTCAAGGTACTGTACTTGTGGGGTCTGTTGCAACTCCAGGCTCGACGTAGCGCTCCTCGCGGTCGACGCCGAACCTTGGGAATCTTGTAGACTCGACGTCGTGTGACTCCTGTGGGGGTTACATTGTTGCCAAAGAACTGTGCTCAGAAGAATACTTTGCTAAACAACTATTTGCCAAGAAGAAACCTTACTTGAACTATTATTTTTCCTTCCAAAGAGTATTTATTAAGACTGTGGTATATTTTTGTCGTTATTTGGTCTTGTGCTAAACCTTATATAAAGATCCTATTTTTATAATAACTTCGGTGTCGTGTCCATCTGTAGTGTATTCACTTTATTACTGTATGTGGTCATAAATGCTTAACACACTGCCTCTGAGATAAGCCTGTCTGCTCTGCCAAGCTACCAAGGGGGTAGCAGGGGTTATCTGAGTGTGTAATCCCCTTGCCCTGACTAGAGTTGGTTGGTCCCTATTTGTCAGAAGTGTATACCTCTGCCAACTAGAGACCGCCGGTTCTAACAGTGCCTGATTATGAAAAGGCAGAGCCTAATCTAGTGAAGGTGACGCCTAACAATGAGATGGTGGGATCTTCCCATGTGCGGCTCTGCCTGACCAAAAGAGGGGGCAAGCTAAGCATCTGACCATTTTAGGAGGCACTTGGTCTTTGGGTGAGGCAGTTCATGTTTAGCCAGTGCCTATGCACACCGATCCTTTATTGTGAAGTTGCTCTAAAGCATTGGTATGCATACAATTTAAAAAGCGTTATACTTTGTAGTTGTTATAAATTACAAAGATTCTGTTATGCACGTACACCTGATGAAACACATGTAAATGTGTGCAATGTGTAGTTTAAAAAAATGGTGTATATATTATAACTGATGCTTTACTTCAAAGGAAGGCAATTCATAGGAAAGAAATTAAACAATGCAAACTGCCACAATTATTGACAGTCTTTAAAAAATGTATCAATTAATTTCGCAAATAGAAATAAAGGAAGTGATAATAAAAATGCCATAAATTCTACTAAATGTCACTCTGCAGAGAAGGTGCAAATTCAACACCTGGGGAAGACCTCTTGGATCCCTGCTTAAGCGGCATAGCATCATTCAGCAAGATTCATTGCATAACCGAGCTGTGGTTAAGACTGCACCGGTACATTGAAGGAAAGTGAACACTTTAAAGACTATACAAGGAGGAGTGCATTCGAAATGAATTGAACATGCTGAAGCATTCGCGGAGGCATGCGTCACCAGTCCGGCACACTGTGTATTCACACTCAGAGCCTCGATAAGCCTCCTCCAGCAACCACGATGTTCTCTCCACTGATGAATGAAGCATCCGCAGAACAGAGAAACGAAACTATCCCAGCGCATTCTGCCGGCTCAGCAATCCTGAGAAAAAGATAATGTCAGTGTTCTGGTGATGGTTAAGTGAGCATTTCATTCCACAATTTCATTTATTCAAGAGTTCTGTTAGGCCATCAGGGTGGAACCCACATACCCAACTACTGTGTGTCAGATGATTTCCTTGGGTTGTTGCATATTTATATAGCGCGAGCTCGACCCGAAGGTATTGGAGCGCTTTACATAGCACCGTATTTACATTACACATTTAGGCACCGAGAGATTAAGTGATTTGCCCAGAATCACATGATGTGGACGCGACCTCGAGGCTCGAACCCTGGTTTCCTGCACCAGAGGCGGCAGCGCAGCCGACGGACCACATCCTCTCCCCAGATCTAAGGGTGCGCCGTCCCTCCCCGGCTGCAACCTTAGATCTGGTATTATTCACCCCCCCCCCCCTCCCCGGGGGTCACACATCCATCTTCCGACTACTTACTTTTCATCCAGACACATAAAACAAATGCTGTGTAAGACACACTGTATCCCTTTATCATACATTTATAAATGTTTTCACACATACCAGCTGGGTAAAGTTTGCCATGACAGAGCCAGACCTTCCTGCAGGACCTCAGCACCTCCCCCATCCCTTACCAAACAGTCACACTACAACCCCACACCTCTTCAACCAAAGATACAGGTCGACTTGCTATCCCCCTGGAGAGATAAAGCGCTACGAGGCCGCACTAGAATCAGTGATGCACAGTGCAATTGCTATCTACATTGCTTACTGTGGACTGTGGAAGTGGAAAACAAAGTATAGGAGGAAGTTATTTATGGACCAGCTCCTATGTGTAGCAGAAGAGGTGTGATTCCAAGAATTTTGGCACTTTCCAGAAACTGCCTCAGCAAAGAAAGTTGCTGGAACGGAGTTTCTACGGGGCAAGCCTTGAGTGTGATTACTGAAATTACATGTCAACAAAATATGTGCATCTCACACAGCAGATACATAGTCAGTTCTAAACCTTTTACCTTTGGTGTCTGGTCTCATTATGAGAGCATCAACTATGATAGAATGCACACTTGAATTTTCAACTCTTTCTTTCTCTCTCACTCTCTCTATTATCCTCTGTATCTCGCTCTTCCCCCTTCCTCACCCTTTCTGTTTTTCTCACTCAATATCTTTTTCTGTTTGTTCTTTATTTGTATGCACATATTACTGAAGAGCAGTTAGGCCTCTGCAGTGAAGGTTAAAATCCCACTTTTGCTGCACCTTGACCAATCTGCATCAAACTTGGAGAAAACTATAATGGAGGACATCTAAAGCATCCCAAATTTGGTGTAGGTGGGTCAAAAGAAAAATTGTGCATACATAATCTCTGGAACAGCAGACTGGGTGGCCTCCAAAAATGTATCACAAGGGTGCCCTTTCTTGGTTTGACGAAAGTCTATTCGGCTATTTCAGAGAAGCAATGTGTGAGTGTTAAGTGAGTGTGTGTGTGTGTATATATATATATATATTCACTTAAAAAACCATAGGTTTCACACATGTTATAGTTAGCTGGACATTTCCCTCGTAAAAAGCCAATGAAATTCCCCCGTTATAGTTAGTGCAGGCAACTATAACTCACGCGACCGCAATCCTCTGCTGATGACGTCAGATATTACATCACTGATTACATATGTGTCTTTCTGAAAAATAAATATTTGTAATATATGTATAGCTAAAGATTAATGGAAGAAGACATGGATGACGTCAGATATTACATCACTGTATTTAGACACCTATTTACCCATGTCTTCTTCCATTAATCTTTAGCTATACATATATTACAAATATTCATTTATTTTTCAGAAAGACACATATGTAATCAGTGATGTAATATCTGACGTCAGCAGCAGAGGATTGCGGTCGCGTGAGTTATAGTTGCCTGCACTAACTATAACGGGGGAATTTCATTGGTTTTTTTACGAGGGAAATGTCCAGCTAACTATAACATGTGTGAAACCTATGGTTTTTTAAGTGAATTTGCAAGGTTTTTTAAAAAACCATAGGTTTCACACACGTTATAGTTAGGAATTAGCATTTAAAAAACCTTGCAAATTCACTTAAAAACCCATAGGTGAATTTGTCCGGTTTTTTAAATGCTAAGTTATGTATTTATTAATATATTTTTTTTTCCGGTTTTTCACCGTGCGCGCACCGTGCGCTTCGTGCACAGTGCGCGCGCTGTGGGCACTCGGTGCACTTCGCGCACCGAAAGCCGACGAAGCGTTGTGCGTGCTGTGCGCGCACCGTGCGCGCTCCGTGCACGCACCCCGCGCATTATCGACAAAAAAATAAATGTTTTTTTCACCCTTGGGGGTCCTTCAGTGACCCCCTGACAAAGGCTAGGGGGTCAGGAACTGTCCACCCTGCCCCCTTTTCTTGTCCTCCACCTTTGTTTTTTACTGCCTCAGACTGCGAGAGACAAAATGGTGGCCGCCACTTCCTGATTTCGACCGATTCGAATGTTTACTGACATCTAACAACCAATCAGAATTGCGCTCGCGCACGGCAGGGTGCGCGTACAGTGCGCGCACGGTGCGCGCGTATAGATATTGATATGGTTTTAAATGCTATTTTCTCAGGAAATACTGAACCGATTTACACGAGACCTTCAAAAGGCACTTCCTTGACCTTATGGCTACCTCTCTGCCAAATTTCACGTAATTCTGTTCAGCCGTTCGGGCTGTACCTTCGACTAAATGTCCTACGGAAAAATGCATGGGGAAAACTTGTTTTGGGACCCCCCTTTTTTCTCGGCCCCCGCTTGACTAATCACCCCGAGACTTTCAGGGTAGGAGCGGAGCAGAGCGCCCCACCTATTTTGAAAAATTTGTGAGGATTCGTCAACCGGCGCCAAAGTTATTCAAAATAGAATTTTCAGATTTCCTATGGAAACACGGTCCAAACGGTCCTAACTATAACTATCTACTGGCGACCGTCAGTAGATAATATATATATATATATATGCCAGAAAATGGTAGTCCTTTGCTTTGAGAAGCACACGAGCACACGGCGAGGTTACCAGCCTCAGTCATCAGGTATGGACACAATTCACAAAGCCAGTATGTTGAAAGCAGACTTGCGTGATGCCTGACGCGTTTCGTTTCCACTTTTTCAAAGGCACTTCACGGTAAGTAACGTGCTTCGGTGTGCATACTCCCTCATATACAATTACTCAATGACACGCCCCTGATTGGGGCAGCTCAAATGAGACAGTGCGAAGGCATTATGGGGGTTGTAGTGCAATAATTTCACCTTTTATTTAAATGCACAATTCACTGCTTGCGATAAAGTCCTGATTGAACCCCAGCCATTGGATCGTGTCCTAATTCCTGCGCCGCTTCTCCGTATTGAAGTTAATATATACTCTCCCCACTTCCAACTGGCGAAGAGAGAGTCACAGACTCCAATATTGCGTGGTAAGAACAGGTCTTTATTTCTCACAAAGCTATATGACACATTTCGGACATCAGAGTGTCCTTGATCACAGCGGAAAAGTCAGGGAGATGTGGCTGCGTGGTTTGCTGGTGCTGACGGAGTGATCCTGAGAGCGCCCTCTGTAGGAGAGTAGGATCTGCTTCACATGGGTACCCCCACTTTTTGCTGGTGTTTCACTGTTTTTCGACCTTAGTCTGGCTGTGGCCCTGCTAATCAGGACCACAGCCTAGCTGCTTCCTCTCTAAAATGGTTTCCATGTACATTAGGTACATATCAAATTGGATTCTGGATTGCCTTATAAGCCCCTAGTATATGGTATACTATGTACCTAGGACATAGGTACCTCAGAGGCCTACCAGGGGCTGCAGCATATCTTATGCCACCCCTGGGAAGCACTCCAAAATGACACCTCAGGTCTGCTACTGCAGCCCGGATAAGGGTGCGCTTACACCCCTTACTGTGGTATAGGCTACGTATATCACTACCCTATACAGACACATTGAGGTTCCGTGCGAGACGGAACGACACTTTTTGGGTGTGGTCGAATATGGATGAGTTTGGTATTGACGAACCGCAAATGACGAGTTTAGTTGGTGTACGCGGTTTCGCTACGCAACCACGCATGGTTCGTCTCATCTTTGGGTTTGTCCATCCGAACCCTCGGGTTCCATTTTAGATGCGGCATCCATCTTGTCTCTTGCCCTCAAGTAGCCAGCGAACGGACCTTGTCCGCTCTGTGACCCTGGGATTCCTAAGCTTACACTAAGGACACGTGTTTCTTTGAGGGTGACTTTTATGATAGGGGAAATGACACGGCAAAGGCTGATGGCCCCGCTCAAGGCTCATCTTACCGTGCTGGTCTATTGTTTCAGTCGTGCATGCATTGGGCACGAGGTCTTTGATCCTGTAATCAAGTTTCCGTTATTACTCCCAACACTCTTTTCCAATCTGTCGTGCATCCTTGTTCTTTCTTTTCATCTGTTTCTGTCCCTTCTCCTAAAGTGTTTACAGTCAGAATGGAATGTGTTTAACTGTGGGGATAATATGCTTTTACAGTTGGGAACCGGCAATGCTGCTGTAATTATGTTCCGGCCTCCTGAAATATGAACGCGACTCTTTTGAAGTTTATTGTGGGAACTGAGTTGTAACCTTTGTTTGCCATGTTGTGCAATGGCAAAAATGTGTATAAAAGGAGCGATCCACTTTTTCAATTCGAAGCAGTCTCCTAGAACCTACACGTTGTGTACTTCTTGCGATTTCTGTATCCCTGCAGTAAATAAATGCCGATCTTTGACGTCGCTGGAAGTGTCCCGTGTCTCTGTGTTTTGTACGCCAGAACAGGTAACCCACGAAGGTTTCAGGTGTTGTCCCCTGGCACCGCTGGGTCTTAGAATAACCCAGTCCTTCAGTTGGCGCCCAACGTGGGCCACATCAGCGGTACCGGTCCAAAGCCCGACGATCATGAGGAACTTCGTGTGAAATCTCCGAGGGAAGGTGCACCCCGCTTCATCGATCCAGTTGTCGAAATAAGTGGCCCGAAGTCTTTTCCCGCGAAGATTCCCGCCTCCAGACGGCTGCGACGGACTGATGCCCTGACTGTCGACCTGTTTTGGCGCCTGGCGTAGTCCTTTGTACGGCGAGACGATAGACGGGCCTTCCTGGTGACGCCATTGCTCTTTCAGTTAAGTATTTGTGGGTCGCTCCCAGAGTTACCTTGTTGTTTGCATGGTTCCATTGCATTTGTGGTTCTTAGTTGTTGGTTCTTAGTTGTTGGGTTTTATTTGATGATTGCAATTGCCAAAAACCGAGGGTCTTGCATTTTTTGTGCGAGGACATCATAATTCGATAGCCCTTGAAGTTTGTAAACTCGGTTAGTGTGCACGATGCCTGGCCGTAGTACTTTGTTTGGTTTCCGTAAATGTTGCAGCACGGATTCCTGGCTGGAGGATTCATGTCCGATACCTCCGGTTGGAACTCCAATTTATGAGCTCTATAGTCGCCATGGCGTAGGTCCTATCGTATATAATAATTATTGGGTTCGTTACACTAAAAATGATGGTGTTCTTAGTTGGCCATCACATGGTAGTTTCGAAACTGCCGTCTTAGATAATCTTGAAGCTAAACTGTTTAAAAGGAAGGCTAGGCCGGCCATGTTTGATTCCTTCCGGTTATGGCGCAAAGAGGCCAAGCAGAAAGAAATCAAACAGATTAAGAAAAATAAGAGAGAAGGTGTTATTACGGTGATGCGAAATGCAGAACCGTATCAGCGAGACAAAGATGAGAAGGAGCAGGAAGTCAGTGCTCGACTTCATCATATGGCGGTGGATAAATGTTATCCGGTGTTACCGTCTAATTCTGATAAGACGGGAGAGGAAGTGATAGAAGATTCGCTATTGTCTTTTCTATTGAAATCACCACCTCCCTATGCTCCAGATACTGTGGGTCCTGTGATTCTTCCTATTCCTCAACCTGCTGTTCTGGCGGCTGCTGGTCAGCCCGTCGTTCCTCCTGCTCTCCCGAATCCTCTTGTGCCGCAAATTGTTCATCCTCCTTTACCAGCTCTTCTTCCTACTGCTCCTTTGCCAGTACCTCATCAGCCTATTGTTACCACTACTCCTGTTACCGCGTCCACTACTACTGTCTCTACTCCTACTGTTGTTGCTCCTGTACCTCCTTCTTCTTCTCCTTCTGTTCGTAGCCGTATCTTTAATGCTGTTGCTACTCTCTATTCTCCGCTTTTTGGGCCAATACTCAGGTCAACTCTTTCTGATGTTGCTCAGAGGCGCAGTCAGATTCCTGATGGTAGGGAACGTGAGTCGTTGGTAAAAATGGCGCGTAAATGGATTCGCCATCCTGTGAAGTACACTTTGCGTATAGTGTTTGAGACATTTTCTCAGTTTAATGCGCCCACACAAAGATTCGTGTTCGAGGAAATGTGTAAATCTTTGAGAGAAGAGTGGGATAATGATGCGGTTGATAATGTACCGCCCGAGGTCTCTGAGCTCCAGAATCAATTTACGACTGGTGTGATTGTAGGTGATAATGTTCGATGTGCTCTAGAGCGTCTGTTATCTTTTCGATGTACAGTGCAACCTCGAGCATTGTTTAAGGACGAGACTGAAGAGTGGATGGCAAAACCTGGTCAGTATCCTATGCGGGAAGTTCCCCCAGTATGGATGCCAGGTGATCCTAATGCTAATCCTGCTATTCCAGCACGTTTTCAGAGAGTTTGGATACACCTCCCTTGGAAGCGATCGGAAGTTTTGCAGGTAAAGCAAACCTTGCCCGACCCCCGTAAAAATCCTGCAGGTTATTATAAGGAGTTGTCCCAACTAGTGGATGCTACCGTTATGAACCTTGCCGATATTGACATGTTGTTTGGTAATGTAGTGCCTCAGCCGATTTGGGCGAAAATCCGTCACGAGAATCACGCGGCTGAGTTAGGCGGTGACTGGGCTGCTCTTGCGGCGGCAGACGCCCAGCAAGTTGGTGGGGCTAAACCTGAACAGCTTATTGCGAATTTGCCCCAGAGGATAATTACCCTTATGAAGACACTTATGCCAGCAATACGCGTTAATTCGGACAAGTTGTCTGCGTGCAAACAAAAGAGGGATGAGAGTGTCTCCGATTTCTTTACGAGATTTGAGGAGGCATTTATTGATCATAGTGGTCAGGACATGAGCTCTGAGGGAGGTCAGCGGTTGTTCGTTGATAAATTCGTATCGAATTTGTTGCCTGAACTCAGCAACAAGCTGAAGAACTCTGAAAGTTCGTGGGCTGTTTCTACCACTGCTCAGATATTAGCCACGGCCCAGTACTACGAAAACAGAGAGAAGGAAGAAAGCGAACGCGCTGATAAGAAAACGAAGGACCTTAAAACTAAGGTCTTATTGCAGCAAGCGTATCCTCCGCGCTCGAATTACAATGACTCGCAACAGCCAAATCGATCACAATCGCAGTTTTCTAGATCACAGTTGCGTAATGACTCTTCTGCACCTCGCTTTGTGTTGGGGTATAATCAATGCGCATATTGTCGGGGTGAGGGCCATTTGAAGTTTAATTGTCCAGTTTTACGTGACAGGAACAATGGTGTTTCGGCTCGAGGAGGTCGTAGTGGTCCTCAACAAGCTTCACGTGGTAGAGGTCGCGGTGTTACTCAGAATCAGACCGAGCGTCTTGCCACTTCCTCAGACTCGCAAAATTGTTTCGATCGACGCAATCTCTCGTCTGGTAGATCTGCACAGTATCATGTGGATGACTATTATGTCGAGCATGATGTTGATGCGGACGGTATCTACTAGGACAGCCGTAGACAGAGGAAGGGAGAAGTATCAGTTCCGGTTGATCAGAGAGGGCCTTATGTCGCAGTTGCCACATTGGGCGTAGTCGAGCCTTTTCTGTTGGACACTGGTGCAGCGAAAATTTCCATCATCCATTCGAAACTCCCTGGCGTGCCTTTGTCTGGCTTAACGAATGTTTCCGTTGGATTCTCTGGCGCCCCCGTTAGCAATCCAGTTTCTAGCCCTTTGCCCCTTACAATTGGGTCTCATGAGTTAGAAGCTCCGTTGATTTTGACTACTGGTTGTGGTGAGAATCTTTTGGGCTTGGATTTGTTGAAACGGTTACATGCGACTTTGTATTGCTCTCCTGCGGGAGTGGAGCTTACATTGGGTCAGAGAGTGATCTCTCCTATGTATTTGTCGATTGATAAGCTCCCACCGGAATTGAGTTCTCTTCCGGCTTCTTTGTGGGCGACAGGTCCCAATGATGTGGGCCTGCTGGATATACCACCTTATGTCGTTCAATTGAAATTCAACGCGCGACTGCCGCGCATTCCCCAGTATCGTATCTCCCTTGATGGTGAACGAGCACTATTAGCGATCATTTACGATTTGATTGATAAAGATGTCATTGAGGAAACACGAGGTAACGTGTGTAATAGTCCTGTGTTGCCTATTTTGAAGCGAACTGATCCCTCCAAGCCTCCTGTGTACCGTCTAGTTATTGATTTAAGGGAGGTAAATAAAATTGTTGTTCCACAGTTTCCCGTGGTACCCGACATTACAGCTTTGCTGACTCTGATTCCAGCCTCTGCATCATGGTTCTCGGTAATCGATCTGAAGAATGCGTTCTTTAGCATTCCGATTGCTGAGGAAAGCAGAGATTTATTCGGTTTCTCATTAGGTGGTCGTAGCTTCAGGTTCAAACGTGCACCTCAGGGCTACTGTGAGAGTCCATCGATCTACAGCCAAGCTCTTAAGAGTCAACTTGATGCGTTCGTGCTGCCAACTGGTGCGGCCTTGATTCAGTACGTTGACGATCTGTTGGTAGCTGCAGACACTGAACAGATTTGCAAGACTGCTACAGTATCACTGTTACAGCATCTTTGTGACTTACATCACAAAGTGTCACCTTCTAAACTGCAATATTGTTGTCAAGAAGTAACCTATCTAGGTCACTTATTGTCAAAGGCGGGAAGAAGGTTGACCCCTGAAAGAATTGCAGCAATTGCTCGAATGACTGTGCCAACAACTCAGAGAGATGTGCGTGCCTTTCTAGGTATCACGTCATACTGCAGACAGTGGATTCATTTTTCACTGTTGGCGAAGCCATTGATAGCTCTCACGTGCAAGGATGTTTCGACTCCTTTGCCATGGACGGAAGAATGTCAGAAAAGTGTTTCTGAACTGCGTGATGCGTTGTGTTCGGCTCCTGTGTTAGGTACTCCTGATTACAGTAAACCATTTACACTATACGTCCACGAGAGGGAAGGTTGTGCGTTGAGTGTTTTGACGCAACAATTTGGTGGTAAGCAGCGTCCGTGTGCATATTTTTCCTCGACCTTAGACCCGGTAGCTAGAGCGTTGCCGAGTTGCTTGAGGGCGAAGGCGGCAGCTGCGGCGTCTATTCGACAATCCGCAGGTCTGGTCATGGATAATATGCTCATAGTGATGGTTCCGCATGCAGTTGACACTCTCTTGAATCGGACAAAAACTCAACATCTGACGAGTGCAAGGTTGTCTGGGTATGAGCTGACCCTTTTGGCAAGTCATATACAGATCAAGCGTTGTAATGTACTGAATCCGGCGACATTGTTGCCGACTAATATGGAATCAGATGATGTACCACCACATGATTGTTATTTACGAACTGAGGAAGAAACAAAGGGTCGTGTGGACCTGAAAAACACTCCATTGACAGATCCCGATGGTACTTTGTATGTTGATGGTTCTTGTTTTAAATTGCCGAATGGCGATGTGACGACCGCGTATGCTGTAGTGACGTTGAGCACGGTTGTGGAAACTGCGAGATTGAATCAAAATTCAGCGCAAGCGGCAGAGTTGATTGCATTGACAAGAGCATGTGTTTTGTCTAAGGGAAAGCGAGTGAATGTGTTTACGGACAGTCAGTATGCATTCGGCGTTGCGCACAGTTTTGGTCGATTGTGGAGAGAAAGAGGATTTATGACATCGCATGGTACGAAGATCCAACACGGGCAGCTCGTGAATGATCTTTTGGATGCACTTACCTTGCCTAAACAGGTGGCGATCGTTAAATGTAGTGCGCATCGAAAAGTGACGGATGATGTTGGTCGTGGTAATGCATTTGCGGACGAGATTGCTAAGGAAACGGCTAAGAATCTTGCAACCCGAATGTATGTGACAAGTTCAGCGAGATGGTCGACGGAAACTGGTATGTGTGAAGACACTGTTGAGAGTGTGAAAGCAATTCAGAACGAGGCCACTGAAGCTGAAAAGACCAAGTGGAAAGAAAGCACGGGAAAGTTGGATATGCATGGATGTTGGGTTGACTTGTCGGAACGTCAGAGGTGGATGTTACCGGATGCGTATGTATTAGCTGTCGTGACGATGGCTCATGGGTTGTCACATATTAGTGCGAAAGGGATATGCAAGTTCTTGTCCCCTGTATGGAAGAATGATGGTATTGCTAAATGTGCTGAGAGAGTGGTTAAAAATTGTATGGTGTGTTTGATGCATAATCCTGGCAAGGGCACCCCCACTCCACCTGGTCATTTTGCTCCCCCTGTTTGTCCCTTTGAGGTTATCCAACTGGATTTCATCCATATGGAGAGATGCAATAATCTGAAGTATGTTTTAGTTGTGGTTTGTGCGTTCTCCAGATGGATTGAGGCCTATCCTCTTAAGGATAACACTGCCCTGTCCACAGCGAAAGTCCTACTGAAGGAATACTTCCCTCGGTATGGAATGCCACGGATTGTGTGGTCAGATAATGGAAGTGAGTTCGTGGGAAGTGTGATGCAGAGTGTATGTAAGGGCCTTGGAATTCGGCAGAAATTCCATAGCGCTAATCATCCTCAAGCAGCGGGTTTAGTTGAAGGGTACAATGGTACCCTGAAGCTGAAACTTGCAAAGATACAAGCTACGACTGGTCTATCATGGCCTGATGCCTTGCCTCTGGCTCTCCTATCAACCAGAGCGACTGTACACTCTCGAGTAGGGCTCACCCCATATGAGATTGTGTTCGGCCGCCCTGCGAACATTTGGGGAGTCCCGAGACCTAAGGCCTTTGATAGTCTTGAGTATCCAATGCTAATTGATTATCTTCATGATCTGACTACTAAATTAAGGTTAATTCACCAACAGGTCTTTGAAGCTCTACCGGCACAGACAGAGGGTCCTGGACATCGGCTCCGGCCAGGTGATTGGGTCGTTACCCGAAATTTTGGCCGAAAACGTAACTTGGAGCCGGGATTTGTGGGACCCTTCCAAGTGTTATTGACAACGAGGACTGCAGTTCGGTTGGAAGGCAGAAAGAACTGGGAACACGCTGGCCACACGAAAAAAGTACCAATCCCCTCACCAACAGATGGTTGGGTGAGAACTGGGATTGTGGCAACGGAAACTGAGACCCCTTTATGCTTTGTGCCGTTTAGCGATGCTCAACCTGTAGGAGACAATTCGTCGCTGCCAGACACACCTGTGGAGTCATCAGTCGTAGAGAACTCAAGGTCTGAATCGTCGTCCACTCCACCGAACACTGTTTCACCAGCTGAACAATTGTTTGTAGAGCAGACTCGACCTGGAAGAAATCGATACTTTCTTCGTCCACGTAGCAAGGACTAATAAAATTTTGTTTTATATTTTCCTTTACTGGTGCTACGAACATTACGAACAATTACATCCTTTCTTTTTGAGTTTCTTTTTATGTGCTTTTTGCAGCTAAGAGATTTGTATTAAAGCTGAGCGTTTAAGAAAACCTATCATCCGGGTTAACCGTAGGGCCGTGCGGGTACTCCTTTCTGTTTAGCAGGTTTCTGACACTAGGTCGGTTACTTTTGTCGACTCCTGGGAACTCCTGGGAATTGATAATCGCTACTCTGAACGAAGTGCGTCAAGTACGTCACGGACGGTTTTTAGAGGATGGCATTCTCTAAGCTGTTGGAAGTAGAAAGGATGTCGGCGCAAAGATCAAAATTGCATAAGATTGTACGAACAAAATGTTTTCTGTTTCAGGTATTCCTACTGTGTCTGACTGTGTCTATGCTATTGGTGGGCGGAGTGTATTTTGGAATACAGTCGTTATTGCCTTCTGTTTCACCTACTCTTTCTCCTAAACTAAGCTCCATTACCACTGTTTCTCCACATTCTTTTCATCCCCTGCCTCAACATGAACAGGTTAGACGTGCGGAATTCATGAATAACTCCTTCGTTCAACTCCTACATCAGCATCAGTTGGTGATGAATACTACCAACTGTTGGGTGTGTGGGTTAATGCCACATACCATGGATAGGGGTATTCCGTATCTGGTCCTTCCTCATAGCTCCCAAGGGTCAGCTCGAGCATTCCAAACTATGTTCCGTAGTGCACTAGATTCCTACCCCAGTCGAGAGCCACGCTCAGCAAGCTTTGGTCCTGGTCCGTACCACAAGCCTTTGGCGATAGCGATTGCTGATTTAGATAGAGATGTTTTTGATGCATCGCTTATTCCAGATGAAGAGGTGCGAGCCTATAAGGATCTGAGTGAGGCTGAGTATAGTACGTCAGTGGGTGATAGACAGCTCAAGAGTTCGTCCCCAATATGGATCGTACCCCACCTCGGTAATTTCTGCTTGAAAGGTTTGGGTCGAAATCCGAGAGCACAACTTGGGAACAGTGCTTGTACTGATACGTATGTCCTACCGATGCTCTCTTCCCCTGTTTTTCTGACTGCCAAGGGTACTTATTTCGTATGTTATGAACGTGCATATACATGGTTACCCCGTGATTTCTCGGGTACCTGTTATATTGCGAATCCTTTACCACCGACTTTTTCGGTTGCCTCAGACTATCACAAGACTAGAATTGTGAGAGGCGTTATTAGCAAAGAGGACACTGCCGGTCAAGAAGCAGGAGACTTCTTTAAGGGTTTCTTGCCGTTTTGGGGACCTATGGTTAATAGTAGGAACCTAAGACAGTTGACCCGTGTAGTCGAGTCGACTGCTAACGTAACTGCGAGTGCTCTTGGTAATTTAACAGCCGAACTTCAGGCGGATAGACTCATGACGTTGCAGAACCGTATGGTTCTAGACGTTGTTCTTGCAGATAGAGGTGGTGTGTGTAAAGTTATCCATTCGAGCTGTTGCATTTTCATTCCTGACAATGCTCCAACTGTTTACCAAGCCATCTCGAAGTTGCACAAGATCTCCGAGTCCATACACGTGGACGAAGGTAATTGGACACTTCTAGGATGGTTATGGGGCCTGAAATCCACTTGGGGTTGGAAGATTCTGATGATCGTAGGGGTTGTTGTAACGTTTCTATTCACGTGTTGTCTTTGTGTGCAGTGCGGTCCTGCCTTATGTGGCCTTTGTGCTACAACGTGTATAAGACGGCCATCTGTTACCAAGGAGACATTGATGGATAGAATGATGTTCCAGCAGCAGCTGAACGATTTGATGAATATTGAAATTGATTCCGATCTCGACTAGTGCTTGCCTACATGAGGGCAAAAGGAGCGTCTGAGACGGAACGACACTTTTTGGGTGTGGTCGAATATGGATGAGTTTGGTATTGACGAACCGCAAATGACGAGTTTAGTGGGTGTACGCGGTTTCGCTACGCAACCACGCATGGTTCGTCTCATCTTTGGGTTTGTCCATCCGAACCCTCGGGTTCCATTTTAGATGCGGCATCCATCTTGTCTCTTGCCCTCAAGTAGCCAGCGAATGGACCTTGTCCGCTCTGTGACCCTGGGATTCCTAAGCTTACACTAAGGACACGTGTTTCTTTGAGGGTGACTTTTATGATAGGGGAAATGACACGGCAAAGGCAGATGGCCCCGCTCAAGGCTCATCTTACCGTGCTGGTCTATTGTTTCAGTCGTGCATGCATTGGGCACGAGGTCTTTGATCCTGTAATCAAGTTTCCGTTATTACTCCCAACACTCTTTTCCAATCTGTCGTGCATCCTTGTTCTTTCTTTTCATCTGTTTCTGTCCCTTCTCCTAAAGTGTTTACAGTCAGAATGGAATGTGTTTAACTGTGGGGATAATATGCTTTTACAGTTGGGAACCGGCAATGCTGCTGTAATTATGTTCCGGCCTCCTGAAATATGAACGCGACTCTTTTGAAGTTTATTGTGGGAACTGAGTTGTAACCTTTGTTTGCCATGTTGTGCAATGGCAAAAATGTGTATAAAAGGAGCGATCCACTTTTTCAATTCGAAGCAGTCTCCTAGAACCTACACGTTGTGTACTTCTTGCGATTTCTGTATCCCTGCAGTAAATAAATGCCGATCTTTGATGTCGCTGAAAGTGTCCCGTGTCTCTGTGTTTTGTACGCCAGAACAGGTAACCCACGAAGGTTTCAGGTGTTGTCCCCTGGCACCGCTGGGTCTTAGAATAACCCAGTCCTTCAACATAGAAACCTATAAGCCACTCCTATGGCAGGCCTTGACAATCCTGAAGGCAGAGTGCTTGGTTTTATGTGAGAGGGTGCCCAAGCATGAGCTGAGCCCCTCTGCAGCTTTAAGAAATACTTCCTTATGGCTGTTCTGTGATACAGCCATACCATATTGGTATTACAACCTTGCGGTAAATGCTAACTTTGGCATGGCTGCATCAAAACATGTCGTGTTTGGTGTCAAATGCTTTGGAATACTACCCTCCCGCCAATTCTGGTGGCGGGGGTAGCATTCCACCCTTCTAGAGGGAGAGTCATGTTCACACTGGCTAAACCCGGTAGGACTTTCCTGAGCCCTGGCATCACAAAATGGATGCCTCTGCCACAGACACGGGTCTGGCCTCCTGCTGCTGACCGAAACTCTGGCAGGGGAGGCCTGGACAATAGGTTTCCTGTCAAAGGGAGGTGTGACCACCTCCCCAGACAGGCTAATGTGTATTGGGGTTGGGCGGGAGCACTCTCTTGTGCTTTGAAGTCCTGCAGTGGGGGCACGTTTGCTGTCCCTGTGCATAGCCCAGTTCAAACCGGTTGCAGGGGCTACCTGCCCCTGCTCTGGCGTGAAACTGGACAAAGGAAATGGGTGTAACCACCCCTCTTTCCAAGCCCACCCATAGGTGGGGCCTTAGAGTTAGTCCATCCCCTAAACTTACTATAAGTATAGGAATCCAGTCCCTAGGACTTTAGATTACCCTGGACGAAACTATGCAACATATTTTCCTGGACCTTAGACGTTCTATCCTGACTAGAAGACTGAAGAAATCTCCCTTGGGGTCAAGGAGTGACTCTCCTGCTTGGCAGGCACCAAAGAAGCAACTGCATCGCTGAAGCTCCCGCCGGACACCGAAGTCCTTGCATCACCAGAGGTGGATTTCCAGACTTCCCCGAGGCTACTCTGAGTCCAGAGCAAAGCTGAGGCTCGTGGGTGGTGTGGAACCGTGACCCCTGGACAGCATGAACTTTTGCAGCAACACTATGTTCCTGGTCTTCCTCGAAGTTGTGCTTTGGGCTCCGAGTAGCCCCAGCCTTGAGCACCTCCAGCACCGAAGATAGTTGGCCTCCACTCCACGAGTGACCCGTGGGCCAGCTACAAGTGCGACCGCTCGAGGCTCCTTCGCGATCACTAGCCCGTTGGCTAGCAGGTCCCCACTAAGGCAACTCCTTTTCTGCTTGGGCTTTCCTGGTTGCTCCAGATATGCCCTTACTTACCTTCACTGGGTGAGTCCATCAGACCTTACTGGTCTGCCCCGCAGTCCTTTCTCTGATTTCCATTGACTTGCCGTTGCCAAGGCTTGTTGGGTCCAATCTGGTCGCCGACACCACAGCACTCGACAGACTTTGTGGGCAGCTCAAATCCGGCTCGTGGACTTCGTCAACGCCTCCTGGACCTCATGGCTGAAGAGTCAAGACACCCATCAACTCTCCTGAAGCACCCAACATCTCTGGGCATTGGTCCATCCTGCCCTCGGTCACTGGCAAGTGACCCAGACTCTGTACCCTCTGCTTTCAGTTTCCTTACATCCTAGATCCAGGCTTGGATCTCTCCGGACAATTCTCCTCTTCACGGCAGCAGCAGTTCTTTGCAGGCTCCCATTGAAATCGACGACGCGACCCGACACCAGAAGACACCTATGCACCCGGCTTCCCTGGGTAAGGTATCTCGAGTACTCCGCTGCTCTCGTGGGTGCTAGCCCTAGAACTTCCTAAGTCCAAAAGGGTTTGGTCCTGACTCGATTAGAAGTGTCCCTAATCTTTAAATTTCCAACCGCGACATTGCCCATAGAAGATAACAGGAACCCGCGGTTGTGTTTACACACTGCATACAGTCCCCATGGGTCCGCTGTGTCACTACCTTGGGTGGTTCCTTGGGGTCCCAGCGATTCTATAAGCTTTAGGCCTAGTGTCTATTCCAGTCGTGGTTCTTATACCACTTTTTTGGTATATGGTTTGGTGCGCCCCTAAGGCCCAAACGTGTATTTGTGTTATTACTGATGATTGCTATCTTGCAACTTAAGTACTTCGAACTCCAGTCTCATAAAGAGACTAGAGGGGTGTGTGTTAACCTAAATACATATTTTTTAACTATATACCTGGTATGGTTGTCTTTTCATTTGATCATTCAAGAGATCATAGACTGGTAAAACAAGCTGCTTTACATTCCTTCAAGACTTAGCCTGAAGGCTGCTCTCCATAGCTACCACTAGGATAGTTTTCAATAAAGGTTGTCTTTAACCTATCACCATAAGGGGTTGTT
This sequence comes from Triturus cristatus, assembly GCF_964204655.1. Taxonomy (NCBI): domain Eukaryota; kingdom Metazoa; phylum Chordata; class Amphibia; order Caudata; family Salamandridae; genus Triturus; species Triturus cristatus. The sequence continues at coordinate 1,170,163,436 of NC_140585.1, read as the reverse complement.
TGGACTGATACAAGGTGCCCACTAGAACTAGTGGAGAGCAAATATCAGGCCACCTTCTCACACCCTCCACAAGGGGTAACTCTGTTTGTGGCATTGTAGTGGCCGACCCCGATCACGAGGAGCACCACCGCCTGAACCTGGCGGTGTAGTGTAGTTCCTATATCTATGATAGGCTCTGCACATTGGAATAACATACACTATAGATTTGACATAGGACTAAGGTCAGTATGTCTCTATCAAGTATATTAAACTTAATTACTTGTGTGTGCCAGCTAACTCAGAGGTCACTGGCAACGTCTCGAATATACAAGAAGGGATTAGTCTCTGACAACCGCATAAACATGACAACTTTGTTTCCTTTTAGAATCGGAACAGTCTCAGAATCGTGGAAACAATAGATAACAGTTTCACTCAGTCAATCGTGCATGCTTCGTTTCTACAGAGTCGCACATAAATAGAGATGGGTGTTTCAATAAAAGGGTTTCTTGAACAGTCTTGTTTCTCATGCAAGAGATATGAATTGCTACAATCGTAAGACAGACTGCGAAGTACAATATGTACGAGGTTAGCAGTAAGATAAAATAATACTGCAATAGCATGGTTTGTAGCAATGACATTTATTAATCAAAATACATACATAAATAACATAAGCTAAAATATGATACTCATCTGATGCTTCTAAATTGTTCTACCCCAGTGTACCTAACCTAAGTACAGTACAAGGTTTGAAGTAGGTGCCATTTCTAAAGTATAGCTAGCTATATTTTCAGTTTAGCCAAGAGTTGCCAAAAGTTTCTCTAAGTTCTAGTCAGCTCCATACCTTAGAATGAGAGAGGTTGGAATCTCTTTTCTGGACACAATAGTCTAACCCCCGCAAGGGAAGTCAGAGAGCACTGGAGCTGGATTCTCTGCGTGGAGTAATGCAGCGCCAGGTCAGTGCATCAGGCTGGAACTCGATCTTCTTCCGAACTTGCAGTGGCGAACCGCGTAGTCTGGGTTGGATCGAATCCTCCGGAAACCGCAATTTGCCAGGGCAAGTGCTGGTATATTTATACCTCAAAGGTTTCTAGGAATGGCAGTATTGACGTAAAAGTCGGGCAGAGGAACGTCATGAATGAACCCCTAAGGAATAGATGTTCATGCATACTTAATGAGTTCTTGGAGAAATCAATATTCAAGCTGAGGGAAATTCCTAAAGGCTTACGGGTCTGGTTTTCCAAGAATTCGTTGTGACATGGTTGGACGGATGTAGGCGGCCATGCCTGTTTTTGGTTTGTACGGACAATGTCTAAATAAGGGCCGGATTTCTATGTCCAAATAAGGGCAATGTGAATTGTCCCTATATAAGGGCATAAATCGGGAAACCTATATACGGAATCTAAATCTGCACACAACACCCACTCCAGTTTCGTATGAACGATGTTACTAAATCGTAAACGTTCTAAACATATCTTAAAACAGAGTATCGCATGGGTTTGCTAAAATAAGCTAAAAACATATTTAAAACATATGTCCTAAAAATAAATTACAAAACCATTGCTATGCATAAAGTGTTGTACATATTAAAGGCTATGTTCCATTCTAAGCATAGGATCATATTGGAATGCTAAATAAATGAACCAAAATATATACATGTTTTGAAATGTCTTTCATATCAGGTTACACAAGTCAAATTGTTATTCATGGCAAGCTGGCACACTGTCCCTGGAAGTGTTATCAAAAATTCTGTTCTCTATGAATAGTTCTACTATAAGCAGATCACTGTGCGAAAAAATAAAAAATACAATTTTGGAACGGGGATAAAAAAAATATAATCATAGAATAAGTTCCAAAATCAGTATCACGTTTGAAAAAGAATGAAAGCCAAATTCAGAGTCTCTCCGGAACACTGTGTGCTTGAATCAAAAGTCAGTGTGTGGGGATGGAAAAAACATAAAATGTTCTAATCCTGTAGACAACAAGTTGTCTACCGTTGTGGGTGAGAGTTGGAATACCTAGTGTAGAAGATCAGCAGCTCATAGATGTGAACTATCGCCTTCAGCATGGGAAGCATCAGCAATGTCTGGATTGGATGTTACCTGCGCTCCTGGTGTTTCCTCTCGTACCTCAGCAGTAGCATGTTGCGTCTGTGAGAACTCAATGAATGCCGCCATCAGGATTGGTAGCCGCTGGGGACAACACATAGCATGGGCCATTATCGGGTCCAGCAGAGTATCGATATCCGTAGGCATGACTGATGGGAGTGTCAGACAAATGTCCAGCATGTATTCTTCACCGCATAGCAGGTAGCGTAGAACAGGTAAGATGCAATCTTGCCAGATTGGTCTGAATGACAGAAACCAAGTGGTGTTTGATTCTCGTAGAGGAGGTAAACCCAGAATTTGGACGATGCGCTTACTACACTTCATCTCCAATAGAGTTCTTTCCATGGTGAACTTGGTGCCGCTGGTGATTTGGCTTGCCCTATCATAGCAGTAGGAGCAAAAATAGTATCCCTGCAACGGGTGCTAAAAGGAGCGGCAGTCCGCCAAACACAGAGTGCACGAACCTTGGAAAAATACAGAAGACTGCTTGAAAAGGTGCTAACGGTCATGCACACACGTTCTTAAATACATGTACAATACCGCTCGTATCAGACATGTTTAAGATATGACCTAACATTTCTGAGAAATGCACAGGGCAGTTTGTATACAAAAGGGTATGTATCTCTGCAGAATTCCTTGCGTCTTGGAGATCATAGGTTTCTTTGGCAGAGGTCAAAGGCACAGTTTTTTGTAAAAGAATGGCTTTCATTCTGCTTAGAGTATCAACTCGTATAGAAGAGATATTCAGTGAAGGCCATAAAGGCGACTCCCTGACTTTGTCTATTTGGGGAAACAAGACCTAAATACAGCAAGTGACCCTAGATGTAACCGTTACTAGATATTGGATACCTGGCAGCATGCCACAGCAGCTGTGATCATTCAACATATGAAAGTTGACCAAAGATTGGATTAATCACTGCTGCCGGTGAACCGTGCAGGTGGCAGGATACGTTTGTAGTGGAACCGTCACAGGCCCCGTGTAAATGAATACCCTGACAAAGGAGAGAACCGCTTAGTGTGTATTCACAGTTTTCACCGCTGAGAAACACTTCACGTCCCCCACTCCAACATCTGTGTGTGTAAGGTAAATCCCAGGATATCTTGATGTATTCTTTACCCAACCTTTCATATTTGCCTGCTGGTATATTTTTTAGGCAATACTGAAAATGGAAAGTCGTAACAGGCAGAGTAATCTTACCATGCATGATCCACTCAGTAGCTGTTTTTTCTGCCACTGTGAATGGTAATTTCTCCAGTTTATCAATGCTCAGCACCATATAGTCTGCTCCCCTTTGTGCCAGTTTGATCTGTCTATCAGTGAGATTAAATTCTGCAAACAGTAACTTAGTATTGATTATACGCCAAGGCACATAGCCAGAACGCAGGTTTTGAAGCGTCCAGCCTAATAGCATGATAGAACGGAGCTGTGACTGACCATGTTGCAACATGACCAAGTCTTGTTCCATGATGTGTATGACAGAGGATACAATGCTGTCCAAAGAAGATATACTGGACGACAGAGTCGTTAAGCCATTGTCTACTACAGAGAGATATTTTTTTTAATTAATACGATCAATTTCTCGTATTTGTTCTGCAGTCTCTGCTTGGGTGACCTTTCATGCATCATTATAAGCAGCGTATATACCGGCATATATGAAACGTTTTTGACGTGCTTTTCTTGGTCCTAGCAAAAATTCCCTAAGGTCTGCGCCTTCTTGAAGTAAAGTTAAGTGTTGTTTTACATCCTCTGGAGTAGCTTTCTGTAGCTAATCAAGGCAAAGTTTCCCTACACTGTAAGTTGTTAATACCCCCGGATGCTGTCTTTGGACATAACGTGGGTCTGGCCTATGAAAGGTAAAACCTTGTGTTTTGTTCAGGAATCTATCTTGACAGTTGTTTGTGTCTAAGGGCCAGAGCAACCATTTTTTCCATTCAGGATCAGATCTGTTATTTTTCAAAATAGTATGTACGTCGGCCTCCCCCTGTGTAGTGCTTTCCCTTGTAGGTGCAGGTATAGACGAAGTGTTAATGTCTTTTATCTTGGCTGTTCCAAGGCATGATGTTTGTTGGACAGTGTTGTTTAGAAACATAATTTGCTCAGGGATGATTCATGCTCTAAACAAAGCTTCTATTCCCTGTACTTGCCAATCTTTAGTGCCCCAGACAGTTTTTGTCTCAATGTTGTCTTTCTTAAAATAGTAACGCTGTCTAGACAGCTGGGCAATAAAGGCTGTGGAATAAATCTGTTTGGAATTCGTTAACATATTTTTAATTTCTGTCTTGTTGACATTCTTAAAGTAAAGTGTCTCTGCATTCAAGATATTAATCCCTGAAAAATATGGAAATTTCATTACAAATGTTTTCGAGCTACCCTTCGGTGGCGTAGGAAAATGTTCCCATTGGTTATACATAAATACATTTCTAGGTGTTGCAGATTTATGCAAGAAATTATGACCATAGTGGTTATAACAATATAGTTGTTCATAGTCTGATGAACCTTGTAAATATTCATTATTAGTGAATGCAGTTGACATCTCTAGATCAGGCATCATATTATTAACAGTCTCAAAGTCCCAATCATCAGAAAAGGTACTGGAGGTAATAAAGTAACTTAAAGAAATTTTAAATACATGTGAAATCTTCAAAAGCTCCGATGGGCCAAAAATGTCATATTCGGTTTTGTCCCAAACTATACCATCAGGTATAGGAATCGCTGTGATGTTCACTGCTGACAAATCTCTTGCTTCACGATGGGATGATTGTGTGGCTGGAGAAGTAAGTTCACTCTTTTACTTGGGTGTCCATTTGAATATATCTTCCATTAATCAGCATACCCAGAGTTATTACCAGAGCTAACCAAAGTATAATATTCCCAAAACAATCCATACTTCAATCCATGGTGAAATCAGATATGTTTTTTCCAGTAGTTGAAAAAAATCTGTTGCTTGTTCTTTGAAAGATCTTTGTACTGGCGTCGTTTCAGGCTCGCTGGGATCCTCAGAAAATGTATAAAAGTTCATGAAATAGCCAGAAGCAGTTCTGTCAATGGTTGTAATTGCATCCGTATTTGATGAAATTGCTGGAACCAGTTGATCAATTGTTACTTCGTTGTAAACAGATGTATCTGGACGAACTGTTATTTGGGTCTCAAGAGGTACAAGGTCCATAGCATTGTTGCTTAGTCCTCTATTTCTTACTGTCGAATCTTCAAAGGTGATGCGTCTCTCAGTTTGAACCTCTTGGATTGTAGCTAGAGGAGTGCGTCTGCTACATTGGCGGAGTCCACTTGGCCTACTGTTCAGTATCGGCCACATAGTGTGGTTGGATCAGGTCGATGGACACAAATCTTTTCTCCTTTTTACCAGCAAGGGGTGGCAAAAGTACTGTTCTTGATCCGTGGATTGCTAGGACAGGTACTGGTTGTCTGTATGAAGGCCCAAATTCCTTCTTATCCGCGATCTTTTCTCTGACTAGATCCCCAAGCTTTGGGACCCAGACAGGCCTTGCTGGGACGGCCGGATTTTTCTCAGTGGTGGTTTGCTTCAGGACCACATTGCTTTGTTGCATTCTTAGTTCATTTAAGTCCTGTAAAACAGCCAAATGATCTTTGATATCAAATTGTTTGTTTTCCACCACTGTGCCTTTCATATCTAAGTCCGGAACCAACATTCTAGTCCCATACAGGACCTCATATGGAGTGACACCCCCTAGAGAACTTCTTGTCAAGTTGTTTATTGCGCGCTGGACCCCATATAAATGTTTGACCCACCCATCACCCGAACCTAATACCCTAGCTGTTATAGACTGCTTTATGTCCCGGTTTTTTCTTTCCACAACAGAATTTCCCTCAAGATGGAATGGAGAAGAATACCGCAATTCTATGCCCAGACTGGCCATGGCTTCTTTGTAAGCCCTAGAGCTAAACGCAGGACCCTGGTCAGAATGTAGCGTGCCTATTGCGTATGTGGCGATAAAGACTCGCAAATCTTTTATAACAGTTTGAGCGTCAGCTGAGCGCTGAGGCCACATCCATAGGAACCTAGAGCACGAATCCACTGCAACCATGATATATTTATAGTTCCCATCCTTTTGTAAGGGACCGCAGTGGTCCAGGTAACCACAAGCTAATGGTTTATCTGAAATTAACAGGGGCGTCTACGCAGGACGTTTCACAGTAGAGACTTTCATCTTTTGGCATATCTCACAGTCCAAAACATAATTTCTAGTCTGTTTCCTAATGCCGGGCCACCAGTACCTTTGTTTTAATAATGCTACTGTGGCTGAAACACCTGCATGGGCAGAGGCGAGCCCTTCATGTGCTGCTAGGATTAGTCCTAGTCTACGTTCCATGTTTGGAATTACTCTAGCCCATACTCCAGGGATTCGATCAAACGGAATGCCATTCGCATCAATTATATATGAGTATTTGAGTGGAAACTTTTTAGGTAATGCCGCACTGCTGCCTTTGCTTGATGCATTGACAGCCAGCATTATTTCGCTGTCTATTTTCGTTTTTGAACGAGAGATTGCAGCTTCGGAAACCGTTTGCACAGCCCCTTTCGCGGCTTCATCAGCCAATGAATTCCCTTCAACGTGAATGCCATCACGTTGGTGACTCAGCGTGTGTATCATGTGAGTGTTCTGTAGTCCGTTTCGCAACAGAACTACTTGTTCCCAAATCAATTTGTGCTTGATTGTGCCACTTTTTGCATCTTTGAAACCATTTTTAATCTAATTCTGTAAATATTCATTGTAAGATTGAACACAGTAAAAAGAATCTCACACTATCAGTGTGGGGAATTCGCGATCTGTATTTTCAAGTGCCATCTTAAATGCTTGTAGTTCAGCTCGCTGAGCTGTACAATCTCTTAGAGATTGTGTTTTTGTGACCATTGGTCTGAATTTGCCATCTCGCATGCAACCTTTAACGATAGCACACGCTGCTCCTTACGCTTGTTTACTCTCCGTAGCGGGCTGTGCAGATCCATCAGTATAAATTATAAATTCATACTGGTAAAGAGAGAGAATTTCAGTAGGCAGAGGACATTCGTGTTCATATTGCAGGAATGCTTGTGTTTTTAAATATGGATCAAAAACGTATTCAACATCAGTTGCAGCAAGAGAATTAACCCATTGTATCCATCTTGGATGTAAAGCTTTTGCATTTGGAATGCTAGCCTTTGTAACTGCCTCTAGGGCTGGTACAGGATTCACAACCATAATGCATTTCCCCTGTGGTAGGGCTCTTTCTTTTGCTACAGCGGTTTGAACTGCTGTCAGAATGTTTTCTGTAGAAGTGAATTTCATTTCTGCTTATGTATACAAGTGGGATTTGTATGCAATTGGTACTTTTTCACCTTTGTTAAAAGTTAAGTAGGTGAATCTGCATTGACCCGGAATTATTCGGATCACTAAGTTGCGTACGTTTACGCGTGTTTGCAATTATTTAGTTGCTAACATGTCTGTTTGGGGTAAACGCAAAATTTCTGTGTGTTTTTGTGTCCAATGTGTCATTTTAAAATCAGGTTTGATTAATTCGTAGAGAGGTTTAACCCTTTCTGCGTAACTTAAAATGTAAGTTCTTCCAAAATTCAGGAAACCTAGAATCGACTGTAAATTTTTCAACGTTTTTGGCGGTTGGAGCAGCGCATACTTTTCTAAAAAGTTGGCTGCCAGGCTTTTGCCTTCACTTGATAGTTCATATCCTAGGAAAAGGACGTTGAGGTGGGCAATTCTTGACTTTTTAAAGTTGAATTTGTAACCCTCTGAGGCGAAGCCCAATATTATGGTGCTCAACCTGTTCAAGTGCCTATCCAGGTCATCGTCTGTCAGATATATATCATCGACATATGACAATGCCTCGTCATCATAAGTTTGTAGTAACTCTGTTACCCTTGCTGAGAATAACCCGGGCTGTTTTTGAATCCCTGGGGAAGTCGACAAAATTGACCCTGAGTTCCCATTATTGAGAAAGCGGTCAAATATCTGCTTTCTGGTGCAATATTTTGACAAAAGAAACTATTTGAAATGTCTAATGCGGTTTTATATTTTGTATGCACAATGTTATTCATTAATGCTGTACTATGTGCATTTTGCACTGCAAATGTTTTGCAACAAGAATTTAAGTGTCTGTAATCCAAAACTAGACGATATGTATTGTCTGGTTTGGAGACAGGAAACAAAGGATTGTTCATTGATGAGGTGCATGTTTCAATCACCCCCTGATATTCAATTTGATCTAAAATCTCCCTGGCCTGTTTTTTAGCTTCTTGCTTAACTGGGTACTGCGTTTGTGCAGTCGGTTGATTTTTTAACTGGATTTTATGGTGAGGTGAGTCCTCATCCCATCCTACATGATTTTTATACAGTGCTGGGGCTTGGGCTACTGCCCATTTCCTGGCTAATGTATATTTTAAATGAACTGGAACATGGTTGGAGAAGGCAGGCATAATGATGTCCTCGCCATGTGGGCACTTCCTGACAAACTCTGGTGGCCAGTCCTGTTCTGCTAGAAGTATATCATAACCCTTTGAAAGATGCTCCCAAAAGAGTGCTTTCACTTTTCTTGGTATGTCTCCCTCCATCCGGAGTGTTATTTCATATAACCTATGTGGAGAACTAACCCTGGTGTCTACAGTCTCAACTTGTATGTCTTCATTCTATTCCACTGTCTCCAGAAGTCCCTTCAGGTTCTGGAAAGCTATTGTAACTTCTGCTGCACTGTCCAGCATGGTCTGGGCCCATTCTTCATTCTTGAGTTGGGTTCTCAGTATTCTTGGGATGTCTGATCTTCAGACCTGCTTCCTTTTTCTTGGAGAATTGAGGTTTTGCTTTATTTTTCTGAACGTGTTGATCGTCTTTGGACTTCACACGTTCTTCCTTGTTTTCTGACCGTCCTCTTCTTTGGGATGTCTGTGACGATATCTGAAAGGTACGAGAGGGACGTGTATCATTATCTTGATATCTGTCAGGTTTTCTCAAATTATCCCTATTCCTGAGGTTGTACCTCCTTTCAGAGGGCTCCTTCTGTGGAGGAGACCTGCCTCGGGAATGAGAACGCTTCTCTTTGGAAATCTGTTTGCTATTTTCCCACTTCTTTTTAGAAGAGGTAGGAGTGTTTTTAGGAAAGACCTTATCAGGACTTTCAGACAGTTGTGGTTTTACTGGTTTTCCTCCGAGAATGTCTAATTCCTCATAGGATTTTTCAATTATTCTGGCTAGTTCTTGAGGTTGTTCTGTTACATCAAATTCCCTCAATTTCTGGCGGATCACCACTGATGCTGCTTCTCCTTTAATATTAGATAATATTATTGCTGACACCTGGTCGAAATTTTTAAGTAGCTTCATACCTAAATTCAGAGCAGGCTCTGCCCCGTATTCGTTTTGAATCTGTTTCAGTACATCAGGTATTACCGCCATTGACGGGAAACACCATGTGTTTTTGTGTAGATAGCAGCAAAGACTGTGCCCCAAGACGTGCAGTCTTCCAGATGTGGTGTGATCCCCATTGGTAAACAAATTGTTAAAATTCTGTGTTTTTCAAAAGGGGTAGTATAAGGAAATACTGCTTCGATTTGAGTAATTTTTTGAGCTAACCAGAATGGAATTTGTTCGCATTTTGCGGGCAATTTACCCATGACTGATTGTAAAGTCTGTGGAGTCATTTTTAATGTATTCATCTGATGAGGTGCTGGATTTTGAATTCTTAATGGTTGTTGGACTGTGAAAGTCCGAATGACATATTGAAGCTATTGTCTATAAATCTTGATTAACTCCTTGAGTTGAGCAAATAAATCTACGTCTGACATAGTTTCAATGTCAGGATGAGGTGTATAGCCGGCTAAAATCGTCCATGTTGCTCCTGGTCTACCTAGTGGACTGAGCCTGGTAATGTGATTGTAATGTTTTAGGGCGCCTTTAAACCAGAGCTCATGCTCCTGGTTTATGAGTGGAATTTCAATATCCTCGAAAGAAATATATTCCTCAAGTGGTCCATCTTCTTTGTAGAAGTGAAACATTTGTTACTGGATTTGATTCTGGGAATACTATCCATGAATAGAATACTTCGGTCTGGTGCGATTCATGTGCCTCTATCACGAAAACTGCTCTACCACCTCTTGCTGTCAGACCATGTTTTATAAGTTTTAGAGTGATGGCTCTCCTTAAATTTAGTGGGATGTGTATAACACCCACCTCGTCTTCATTAAGACCTGTAAGGTCAGCCGCAGCTTGACCTTTGTTGACAATAGGATCGTCGTTCTCCGACATTGTTATTGAAAGTTTGCAGAACAAGTTTCAAGGAAACAAAGATAAGGTGCACAATATTTTGGAACACTGTATCGTTCAACGTTGAACAAAACCAAACAGCTAATGACTTTCGTCCTACTCAGCTATGGCGGATATTATCCCTACCCACTCCAGACGTCTTATGGAGTTTTATGAGTAAAGGGTCATGTAGTGTAGTTCCTATATCCCTGATAGGCTCTTCGCATTGGAATAGCATACATTATAGATTTGACATAGGACTAAGGTCAGTATGTCTCTATCGAGTATATTAAACTTAATTACTTGTGTGTGCCAGCTAACTCGGAGGTCACTAGAAACTTCTCGAATATACAAGAAGGGATTAGTCTCTGACAACCGCATAAACATGACAACTTTGTTTCCTTTTAGAATCGGAACAGTCTCAGAATCGTGGAAATAATAGATAACAGTTTCACTCAGTCAATCGTGCATGCTTCGTTTCTACAGAGTTGCACAGAAATAGAGAGACGGGCGTTTCAATAAAAGGGTTTATTGAACAGTCCTATTTCTCATGCAAGAGATATGAATTGCTACAATCGTAAGACAGACTGCGAAGTACAATCTGTACGAGGTTAGCAGTTAGATAAAATAATACTGCAATAGCATCGTTTGTAGCTATGACATATATTAATCAAAATACAGAGATAAATAACGTAAGTTAAAATGTGATACTCATCTGATGCTTCTAAATTGTTCTACCCCAGTGTACCTAACCTAAGTGCAGTACAAGGTTTGAAGTAGGTGCCATTTCTAAAGTATGCTAGCTATATTTTTAGTTTAGCTAAGAGTTGCCAAAAGTGTCTTCAAGTTCTAGTCAGCTCCATACCTTAGGATGAGAGAGGTTGGACTCTGTTTTCTGGACTCGATAGTCTAACCCCCCGCAAGGAAAGTCAGAGAGCACTAGAGCTGGATTCTTTGCGAGGAGCTGTGCTGGTATAAGCAGGAGGTCATGGTGGCCAATTTTTGCTGTCCATAATCGAAGACTTCACTTAAGTTCCTCTGCCAGACCCAATGGTCGCTGATCTCTAATCCTGGATGAGATACATTTTCTGGTGGCTGTCGGTTCAAAGTGGGGACATTCAGTCTTTTGTACACATTGCCTTCAGTTGTGCTGTCTTTTATCGTTTAGTCAAATTGCCTGGGATATTAACCGCAGATGGCTCGTATTTACTGAGGTTAAAATGCTTGTTTCCTTTTCTATCGAGGTGATGCAGAGACTAGCTGCGTCGTATGTTGGGTTGCACATTTTTGCAGCGCTAACTCTGACTGCCTCTGCCATTGAATTACTTATTACATTTTGTATGTGCTTGGAGGCATAGCCATAGATGAGAAGTGACTCGCCTGGGTTTGTGTTTCTTACTCCCGGTACCGCCCTCTATGGCATAGACACAGAATGGCAGAAACTACTAAGCTCCTCCACTCGCTGGCGTATACCTCACTTAGGCATCCCACATAGGGCCCGTAGAAAAAGTCATGCAAATCTAACCAATTGAAAAAAGGCAGTCACCTTCACAAGCTCTAAATGGCAGACAGGACTTACTAGAAACTTGATTGTCAGTCAAGACTGACTAGGGGTGAGTGCCAGTAAACTCTGCCATGTGGCTGTTGGTGGAGTTTTTTTCCAAAATCCACACGCCAAGTGGCGAGCTGAGTGGTAAAACTCTGAAAACTCAGCCGGAGGAGCGGAGTTTACTTCCCACCCCCACCTGAAACGTGACACCAATGTGGTTATAAAACCTTCGGATAAAGGGGGTAATGTTGATGTTTGGTATAGAAATACGTAGATGAGCAGGAGAGTAGCTTCAAGGGGGTGTTTGGGGTGTTATAGCCCTCTAATAAATGTATTCTGTAGTAAAAATGTTAGGGACATGTGCTTTAAGTCTGGTATGGTGAGTTGTTTGTCAGATTTCAATTGGGACCTTTACATACACATGGGGACAAAAATCCACACACACACTCTTATCTCTGTTTTAAAGGCCTTAAAAAAGTTATTTTACAAAATATTGAGTTATAAGTCCCCCTCACAATCTGCACTACTCTCCCTTACTGCTGCTCCTTAAGGCCCATCCTGTCCTGCTTCTCGTATAATGTTAACCAGCGTGATTGTTGGAAAATCTGAAAATCATCCCCCCCCCCCCCAATCTAACTGACCAAGCTATCCACTTTTGGATGAGACACACAGAAAGTTAAATAACACTGACTGTTACATGGTAGTGGACAAGAACTACCATAGGAAACAGGCAGAAAAATGTCAGGATAAGTATTGGAATGGATAATCAGGGATTATTAGAATATGAAGAATACCAATTTCTAAAAACTAATAACCGCAGGATACCCACTTTTTCTTTTTGCTTTCTAAAGTTCATATGGACAAAGTTAATCCACCAAGGAGAATAATTGTCTCCTCAAAAAACAGGTTGTTTGAAAGAACTTCCATATATGTGGCTAATTTTCTGTTTGTGTAGATCTTAACCTCATACTTAAGGAATGGCACTGATTTCCTACAAAATGTCAATCACAGCTCCTGGGATTCCACCTACTGCATACCTTAGATGTACAATCCTTGTACAGTTCCATTATGTGGGTGGATTTCCGGCATGTGAACATTTCCTTACGATCAGACCCATTAAAATGTTTGAACACACTAGAATGATATTACGCATGACTGAACCGTGTCTTTGTGAAAATGCATTTCTTTTTGATAATGTGGTATTTAAACAACTACAAAGTATAGCAATGAGCACCTGCTTAGCCCCCAGCAATGCAAACTTACTGATAGACTGATGGGAAGAGCAGGTGTCCTCAACTGCAGAAATGGAATGGTACATGCAGGATCTAGTATTAAGGCTGTGATATATTTATTTTCTTTTTTTGTAATTGGAAGGGAAGTGTGGATAATTTTAAAGACTTTATGAAGATTTTGAATCACAACACACTAAGTTTAACTTTCTCAGCTATGCACCGTACCACCAACATTTGGTTTTTAGATCTGGAATTAAGAATACAGGACAACTGCTTGACCACTTCTCTACACAGAAAGACAAAAGCAGGAAATAGCACCCTGCACGCCCTGAGTAGACATCCTCTCCAAACGAAATGCAGTATTCCCTATAGAGAGTTTGTGAGACTGAAAAGGGTTTTGTAGCACTGAACAACATTTTACCAAGGCTAAAGATGAGATGTTAGCCAGGTTTGAAACTACAGGCTAACCCTCAATGGTTCTAAGAACCGTGGTTTTAAGAAACAATGCTGTTACTAGGGAAGAGCTCTTGTATAAATCCAAACAACCAAGACCTTCAAGAGAAATTAACCTAATATTATCTAAATTGTCATTACCTTCATTAATCAAGCTTTAGAGGTTAAAAAATGTTTTGCTAAGAATTGGCACATTTTGAAAAATGAGAGTTCAATTAATAATCTCTTAGGTCAATCTTCCAGGGTGACCATTCAGCAGAACAAAAATATGAAACACTTGTTAGTATAGAGCCAGTACGTTATGATAAATGAAAGACCTGGTTAGATATATGACCAACAGGTTTTTTGCCGTGCAAAAAATTGCAAAGCTTGCACACACAGTTGTGACACAACACATATTCCACCTCCCAGATTTCCTACAAAATTACCAAATGTACAATGTAAATATGATTACACGATTCACTGTATTGAATGCCTGTGTTGTAAGAAATATATTGTCAGCACTATATTTCCTGTCAAGAAACGTATATTGGAGCATATTTGGGCACTTCCAAATATGGATCAGAAATACCTTGTAGATAGACATGTTGAAAACTTACACCAGAGGGATTGGACACAGTTGAGATATTTTACCATTGACAGGATCCCAAAACAAACGAGGGAGGGGAGCCGTGTACAGGAGCTCAGGGAGAAAGAATAATGGTATTTTATCACATTAGGTACTTGTGAACCTGAATGTCTTAACAGTAGCGAGGAGTTAGTGCATGAGCCAATTGTGTTGCATCTTGAAACATGCATAATAGCGTGTAGTAGTATACTGCTTGTCCTCCTCTAATTTTAGTCATGTTTTTATTTTTAGCTCATCAATTTGGATCGGTGTGGCATACCCCCTATTGATGTGCTATGCTATTTTCCTGTGTGACTGGATATTCGTATAGCCACTTGTGACATCCTTCACTGGTCAAATGTTCCACTAATTAACCTAGGAGCATTTGTCTATTTAATTTCATCTATTAATTGTTTAAGGTTAATTTTAATGAAAATCGATTATATATGGATGAATTTAGCCCACATGAGCATGATTTGGCATTTCCATTATTGGATGTCCTCCCTGGAAACAAGCAACATGGCACCCATTCTTCTACAAGGTTCCGTTATGGGATTTGAGTCACAAGAAAAAGGTAAAAAAACAAGAAAAGGGGGCAGGGTAGAAACACCCTGATCCCCTAGGCCTGCTCAAGGGGTCCTGCAAGGACCCACAGGGCCCAAAAAAGCATTAAAATCAAAATATATCGGCCGAATTTGCGCTGGGTGCGCAAATCCAGCAGAGAAGACAACAAAAAAGTGAAGTGCGGGCTCCCACACTTTATTGTTAAGCTGCCAGTGGGCCAGGTCCCGTGGGCAATGGGGAATTATAGAGCGGGGCCCGCGGGGGCCCTGCAGCCCTGGGGACCACCACCTCCCCGGGGTTTAATAGATAATGTGCGGACGGAACGTGGTCCTCCTCGGGGCAATCCGTAAATATGTGTAGGGGCTCGCGGGCCCCCCCAAGCCCAGGAGACTGCCACCTCCCCGGGGCTTTATTGTAATAAGGTGGGGGTGCCTCTTGGGCCCCCCAAGCCCCGGGGACCGCCACCTCCCCGGGGCTTTGCTAAATAATTAATGGGGGCTCGAGCCCCCCACACAGTCCCAGGGACAACCACATCCCCGGGGCACTGTTTAAATAAATGCGGGGTCCATTGCGGACCCCTGGGCCCACCACCTCCCCGGGGCTATCATAACTTTGGGAGGGGACCACGCGGCCCCCCTCCTGGAGCCCTTGATGCCCTGGGGACCGCCACCCCCCAGGGCCAGCTCCTGCAACGTCCCAGGGTGCCCACCCCCGGGACATTGCTGTGTGCTATGGCAGGGCGCCTTAGCAAACTCTGCTTTGCTTCGTTGAAGCGAGAGCAGGAAACCTGCTCTCGCTTCAACGAAGCAAAGCAGGATTGCTTTTGAGCAAGGGGAGCTGCATGTCAGCAGCTCCCCTTGCTCAAAAGCAATGCCGGCTCCCGCAGGAGGCAGGGAACCGTATGGGACCGTGGGGGCATTGGGGCTCCCTCCACGGTCCATAACTCTGAGGGCCGGCCACGGGGGATGGCGTCCCCGGGGCCAGGAGTGGTCCGGGAGGGGGTCCACATGGCCTCCCTCCCTTTATTAAAAAAAGATAAATGGCCAGGCCCTGGGTGATGGTGTCCCCAGGGCCAAAAACGGCCAGGGGAGGGTGCGTTCGGCCCCCTCTATAAAAAAATAATAATTATATAATGGCCAAGCCTCGGAGGATGGGGTCCCCGGGGCCAATAGTGGCCCAGGGAAGGGGGCCACACGACCCCCCAACCCTGTAAATATATTTTTTTTAAAGGAGGCCATGCCCTGGGGGATTGGGTCCCCAGGGCTGAAATCGGCCTCGGGAGGAAGTCCGCGCGGCCACCTTCCCGTTTAAAAAAAAAAAAAAAATTTTTTTTAAAAAGGTCTGGCCCTGGGGGATGGGGTCCCCAAGGCCCCAAAGATCCTAAAAGAAGAGGGCCACACAGCACCCCTTCCAAAAATATATTTTTTTTAAAAGCCGGCATCTCGACAGAGGCCCCGCCCCCTCCCTGCAGCACTCTGCAAATGCGCCCCCTGGTGCGTTCTGAGTTGGGGCATTAAGTCCCCTTGAATATTGAGGGTGCCTGGGGGGCCAACTAGCCCACCAGGTACCTCCAGTGAGTGCCACACAGCTGGATGGCAGAGAGGTGGTCTGAGGCCACACCCCTTTTTACACCACTCTGCAAATGCGCCTCTTGGTGGTGGGGCGATGAGGTCCTCTTGTGTCCTGAGGACCTCAGGACACAAGAGGACCTCATCCCCTGAGCAGCAGTGCGCCAGGGGCCGCATTTGCAGAGTGGTGTAAAAAGAAGGGCATGGTGTGTGGGGCTTACTGGAGGTACCTGGTGGGCTAGTTGGCCCCCAGGGACCCTCATGAGGAAAGGGCACTTTATCCCCCAACCAAGAGCGTGCCAGGAGGTGCGTTTGCAGAGTGGTAAAGAAAGGGGGCGTGGCCTGTGTCCACCTCTCAGCAATCCCACTGTGTGGGGCTTACTAGAGGTAAGAGGCAGGCTACTTTATTTATTTATTTAGGAGTTTTATATAGCGCTAGCCTGACCCGAGGGTATCGGAGCACTTCACAACAGTTTTTGAGCAAGATTCATACAATAAGCAGTATTCTACATATAGGTTCGGCAGTCCAAGTGTGCTGAACAGCATTGAGGTAGTATGTGAGTCCTGAGATAACCTTATAGAGTGCACGTTGTCTTGGGGTTGATACAATAAAGCAGGATTCTACATATAGTTTCGGAAGTCCAAATTTGCTGAGCAGCATTGAGGTAGTCCGTGAGTCCTGAGATAACCTCATAGAGTGCACGTTGTCTTGGAGTTGAACCAATTAAGGGGGGGAGCAGTTGGGGGTCGAATAGCAGGGAGGAGGTAAGTCTTAGAGCTACAATGTCAGGAACAGACGAATAGCAGGGAATAGCGTTTTGATGGTGGCTATCCATTCGGGAAGGAGCAGTGGAGGAAAAGGACTTGAAGTTGTTTTTTGAATTTTGTGAAGGACGAGATAGTCCTGATACCGACTGGGATGGCGTTCCAGATTTTGGGGTGCGTTTCTGGCGAAGGACCGTGCGGCAGTTTTTTGTTTGCGTGTTTATCATGGGGATGAGTAGTAGGGTGCTGGAGCTCCTGAGGTTCCTTGTCTGACCAGCCCTCTTGAGTTTGACAGCCAAATACTCAGGTTTTCCTGTGTGCAGGACTTTGTGTGTGAGGCAGGAAGTTCTCTATCTGGCACGCAGTTCAATTGGGAGCCATTTTAGTTCTCTGAGTGCTGGTGAGATGTGATCATATTTCTTGATTCCAGTGACCACTCTAGATGCTGCGTTGAGAGTAGTTTTGAGGGGTGCTGGGTGAAATTTTGTTGTACCAGTGAGGGTGGCATTCCCCTAATCGAGTCTGGATAGCACCAGAGATTGGGTGGCTTGTTTGAAGTTGTCGGTTGGGATGAATGGTTTTATTTTAATAAGTAACTTCAGGTTGACGATGGCACTCTTTGCGGAGTTCTTGATGTGATTGTCCATGTCGAGTTTTGAGTCTAGGGTAATTCCTAATGATTTATCGGTGTGGGTCAGAGTGTGATTGCCGTTAAGAGCATCCAAAGCTTTTAGCCATTCTGAAATATGAGGGTTCTCCTCTTTGTTGGAGATGAGGAGTATTTCGGTATTGTCTTGGTTGAGTTTTAAGTGGTTAAGCGACAGCCAATGTTGGATTTCTTTTAGAGTGACATTTAGTCTGTGAATGTCATCAATGGAGGAGGTTTCTAGATGTTATGTTATGTTAAAAACACTTTTATAGCGCACAGCTGCCCCAGCCAAGGGGCGTCCCGGCGCTTAAAGAAAGGTCCCAACACAACAAAGCTGTACAAGGGCAGAAGCGCGCAGATCGAAGTACTAAAGTGAAAAAGGAAACAAATGCGTTTTGATAGCCCTCCTAAACTTCAGAAACTCATCCATTTCACGCATGTGGGGCGGAAGAGAGTTCCACAAATTTGCAGCCAAAACCCGGATAGATTCGGGTGTCATCTGCATAGAGGTGGAAAGGGATGTTAGCATTTTTGAGTAGGGTGGTGAGGGGTTCCATGTATATGTTGAACCGTTGAGGTGAGAGCACTGAACCTTGGGGGACGCCCCTGTTGACAGGGTGTAGGTCGGAGGTAACGTTTTTTTTTTTTTTATCCTTTGTGAGCGGCTGTGTAAGAAGGAGGAGAACCAGCGTAGGATCACCTCATCAGCTCCTACCCTTTCTTGTAAAGCCTTGATGAGAAGTTGGTGATCAACCGTGTCAAAGGCTGCCGATAGGTCTAGGAGAATGAGGAGGCAGCATTGGTCAGTATCGAGGGATTTGTGGATGTCGTCTGTGATGTTAATGATTGTGGTCTCAGTGCTGTAGCCTTCTTTGAAACCCTTTTGGTGGGGGTTAAGCAGGTTGATGTTATCCATGTGCTGAGTCAGTTGTTGGAGGACACATTTTGCAAGGATTTTGGATAGGAGGGGGAGATTGGAGACGGGTCTGAAGTTATTCAGTTCCTTGGAGTCAAGGCCTGTTTTTTTAGTAGTGGCATGACTTGGCCAACTTTGAGGCATTCAGGTATCATGCCGGTTCTCAGGGAGCTGTTAATGATCTCGCACCAGAACGGGGAATGGAGAGTCTCGTTTTTTTGGTCAGTTTGGTGGGAATCGGGTCAAGGACATGAGAGGCTGGTTTGGAGGTGGAGATCAGTTTGAGGATCTCAGGTTCCAGGATGGGGTTGAATGACTTCCAGGTTTTTGTGGGGTGCTTGGGCGAGCTATCTACTGTCACTGGAGGCAGGTTTTTGCATACAGGTTGATGTCCAGTGAGAGTTCAAATCTTGGTGATTTTTTCTTCGAAGAAGTTGATGAAGTTTTCACACAAGTCTTTGGAGGCCTGTAGGGAGGATTCCGGGGGTTTGGAGGTTTGTTGTCTGATGATTTTGAACAGTTTGTTGGGCCTGTGTTTTGCGTTGTCCAGGGCGGTGTAGAAGAAAGGTGGATTTTTCGCTGCTGATGTGTTTTTTGTATTTCCTTCTGGCTGCTTTGAGTTGTTCGAGTAGGTTTGAAGAGGGGTTACTCCTCCATAGTCTTTCTGTAGCTCTTAGTTGTCTTCTTTCGTTGTTAATGTCTGTGTTGAACCAAGATCTGGATGGGATGTTCCTGGTTTTTTTTAGTTTCAAGGGGGCTACTTGATCTCGAATGGATGTCATGTTTGTGTTGTAGTGGGCGGTGAGTTCTGTTGTGGATAGATCATCCATGGAGGCAGGGAGGAGAGTCTTGGGTGAGGGGTTTAGGTGTGATAGGCTGGGTGAGGTGGAAAAGGATTAAGTGGTGTTGGACCAGTCCACGGGCAGGGTGCGGTCTATCATGACAGTGTCGTGCTGGGCGATAATGGCATCTAGGATTGCTCCTTTGTTGTGGGTTTCCTCTAAGCAGTGTTCCTCTAAGCAGTGTTGGTTAAGTTTGTTGCTGTGAAGCAGCTCCTTCAGGTTCTGGATTAGCAGGTTGTTTTCTTCATTCTAGTGAAGATTGAGGGCGCCCAGAATAAGGTTGTTCATATCTCGGAGAGAGCAGTGGGCAATCAGGGCAGACAGGTGTTCAGTGAATGTGGTGGTGTTGCCTGGGGGGTGGTAAATGAGGTGGCAGTTGAGTGTTTTATTTTTGAGTGTGTTGATGTTGGCGGTTAGGCACTCAAAGGTGTTGTAGATGAAGGAGTCTTTTTCCGTCACAGAAATATTGTTTTTGTGGATGATGGCTGTGCCTCCATCTCTTTGATCTTTTCTATCTTTGTTGGTGATAACAAAGCCAGGGGGGGCAAGAGTATCCATGAGTGGAAATGAGGAGTCATTTAGCCATGTCTCAGTGATGAATGCTATGTCTTTGTCGTGGGTGAGGATGGATTCCGCTAGCTCTGTGGCATGCTTGGTGGTTGATCTGCAGTTTATGAGCATGCAATTTATGGGGGACGTCTCTGTTGTGTATTTTATCATTCGAGGGACCATGGGGATGATAGTGTGTGTGGCCGGGGGTCTAGGGGATTTCGGAGGGGCCTGTTCTCTTCCCAGTCCGGTGACCACCAGTATTTTGGATTCGAGGGTGGCAGTAATAAGATTGTCATACCAGGAAGCGAGAGCTGCCGCTTCACTCGCAGGAGTGTCATCTCCAGTTCTTTTCGGTCCCTGTGTCTGATGAGAGAGGGGGTAGAGATCCCTTCTGAATGGGGAGCATTGGGAAGCCTCTGTTGAGAGAAAGAGGGGAAGGAAGGGAAATGGTGTGGCTTTAGGAGTGCGGCGAGGTTTGCAAGGATTTTACTAAGACCCTGGATTATGGTGGTTATTTGGCTTTCAAGCAGGGTGAGCCACGGTCCAGTCTCTATGTTGGTGTGGATGTTCTGTACGGGAAAGTTAAACCTGGGGAGAGAGCCTAACGTTGTTAAGTTGCCCTTTAGTGGGTGAGGTGTTTGTTTGGGATCTAGGCGGGGTCGGTGGTGCGGGGAGGCGGGGGCCATGTTGGGGCATAGATGTTAAATTGCATGAGGGACAGGGGAGGGGTTTGGGAGTCACGTATTGTGTGTTGAGGTCGTTCGAAGTCGGTTGGGAGCGAAGGAGGGTGGGGGTCGGGAGAGGGTGATTGCCGGATGGGGGTAGAGAGGTTTTGTTCTCTCTGGTAGTGTTGGAGGTGGTGTCTCGCGGCGGGAGGCAGGTGTTATTATTAGGGTGCACCGGAATGGCGGGTGAGTTCTGTTGGCGGGTCGGGTTCTTCAGGGAGAGGAGGATGGGTGGGCAGGGGAGGAGTGTGTGGGGGGGGAAGTCCGGAGGGATGGTAAGAGAGCATCAAGGATTTCTAGGTTGTCATTGTTGGCTTGTATCTGGACTGTGCCATTGGAGTAGATGGTCGCAGTGGTCTTCCCATTTCGCCTAGTGTGGTTAGGGGCTGAGAAAGTCAGTTTGCAGCTATGGGACGTGTTAGTCATTTTGGAGATATTGTGTTGCGATCTGAGGATGGAGTTCCATGTTTCGGTCTTTCAGTGTGGAAGATGAGATCCATTTTTACTTGTCCTTTGGAGGCGCAGTGATAGATGTCCACGAATAGTGATTCAGGATGTTGTCTGATCAGTTTTTGTTTAAAGTTTTTTTTCACTTTGGTTGAGAGGTTAGGGGGGAAGCTGATCGAGAATGAGTTTGGGCTGTGTGGTTTTAAGTGGTTCGCAGAGGCGGGGTTGGAGTAGGCTGATGTGGCATATGGCATAGTGACTAAGTGGGACGGGGGCAGGCACCCTATAAGGAAGGGTGGGCTAGAGTTTTCAGAGCCGTCCGTAGAGGGGAAAGTGCGAGTAGTAGAGAGATTATCTCCAGAGCATAAGGCTGAGGGTGACTTCTAGGAGGTCGTAGAAAGGCGAGGTATCTACAGACAGGGCAGCTACAGACTTTGCAGCTACAAAATTTCCACTCGCTATACCAACACAGCTCCGGCCTGCTTGGTTAACAGTTGTTTAACAGCTGTGGCATATCAGAGGGCTCCCGACCCAAATCTCCATATGGCTGTGACTCAGTGCTGGGAAAATGAGCACGTCAAGATCTTGATAAGAGGGATCGGATCTCCGTCATTTGATGGTCAGGCAGGCTTTGTAGGAGGAGGGAAACATCCTCATCTTTCTTGCAGTTTTGATGTAGGTGTGAAAAAGGGAGCAGTTAGTACTGTTCCAGGATGGACAACTCTTAGCTTAGTAAGCCTCTGCTTATGTGCTGGAAGTCCTATATCCCGTTTTAGTTTCCAGCATGGGAAAATGTATCAGGTTGACCATGAAAAGAGCAATCTGTACACGTTATTCCAAAGTGCATTAGTATACATATAAACATGCTTCATTCATTTGATATGCTTAATGCGGTGCAACCCATATTCAAGTTATAAAGCCGTGGATCGGCAATTGACAACCTAAATATCGGCTGATATGATCCAATCCAGTGTAACCTCAAATTCAATGGTTACTAAACCTTTCCATACTCGCCGTGTAGTTTTCTTCTAACTTTCTTTTCTTTTAAATTATTGATTGTCTGTAACCATCCATTAGATTAGATAACATTAAGCCGATACACGGCGAGTATGGAAAGGTTTAGTAACCATTGAATTTGAGGTTACACTGGATTGGATCATATCAGCCGATATACGGCGAGTTGAAGGGTCTAGCACTGGCCAATTTTAGGTTGTCAATTGCCGATCCACGGCTTTATAACTTGAATATGGGTTGCACCGCATTAAGCATATCAAATGAATGAAGCATGTTTATATGTATACTAATGCACTTTGGAATAACGTGTACAGATTGTTATTTTCATGGTCAACCTGATACATTTGTATATTATTTTCTTACATATTGAATGTGACAGTAATTATTTGACCCTTCAAAGATGGCGCTTAAATTGTTTGGTCGCCACCCCCTCTGACTTTCTTTATGTTCATTGACAATCAGGTGTATAAAAAAGCACCTCGTTATGAACTAAGTAACAACACTGAAGAAGGACTAGCTCCGAAACGCGTTTGTTGTTTTCTCCTTAAATAAAACGAAGCTGCTAACTACTTACCCGTGAGTGCTCGAGTTTCCTTTTTTGAGACTAGAGGAATCTGGGAGCGTCAATAGAAACTGCGGGGCACATTTCACTCGTAAAAAAACCAATGAAATTCCCCCGTTATAGTTAGTGCAGGCAACTATAACTCACGCGACCGCAATCCTCTGCTGATGCTAATACTGTATTTAGACACTTATTTGCCCATGTCTTCTTCCATTAAATTTTAGCTATACATATATTACAAATATTTTTTTTTCATAAAGACACATATGTCATCAGCAGAAGATTGCGGTCGCGTGAGCTATAGTTGCCTGCACTAACTATAACGGGTGAAATGTACAGCTAACTATAACATGTGTGAAACCTATGGTTTTTTCAGTGAATTTGCCAGGTTTTTTAAATGCTAATTCCTAACTATAACGTGTGTGAAACCTATGGTTTTTTCAGTGAATTTGTACGGTTTTTTAAATGCTAAGTTACTTTACGCCATTCGTGGCGTGCGCGCCCAGTTAACGCAGTTCGTTCTGTGCGCACACGGTGCGCTTCGCGCACGGTGCGCGCACCGTGAGCACGTGGTGCGCTTCGCGCACCGCGCGCCCACTTTACGCAGTTAGTGCCGTGCACGCACGGTGGTCACGCGGTGTGCTGCGCGCACCGCGTGCCCACGTTATGCGGGATGGGCCATGTACGCACGATGCGCTTCGCGCACCGTGCGCACATGGGGGACATATTATGCGCATCGTTGTGAAATGTATTCTTTATTATTTTCATATATGTGATATGACATGCACAAATGGTGCCCTTCGGGCACCATTTGCACACGGGGTGGGGAGAGTGTGGATAATTTTTTTAATTTTTACCGTACGCGTACGGTAAGCGTAATCGGCGATTTTTCGAAAAAAAAAAAACAATTTTTTTTTGGCCTTGGGGGTTGTTTGGGGACCCGTATATCACTGCTGGGTGGTTATGATCTCAATATACTGCCCCTTTAGACATTTTTTGGCTTCATTTATGCTGCCCCACTCAAAATGGCGGCCGCCGCTTCCTGGTTTGGGCCGATTCGAATGTTTACTAAGATCTAACAGCCAATCAGAATCGCGCTCGAGCACGTCACCGTACGCGAACGGTAAGCGCACCGTAAGCGCACCGTAAGCTAGCTCAGATATATATATTGATTTAAAGGCTATTTTCTCAGAATCTACTGAACAGATTTACACCAAACCTACAAAAGGCACTTCCTTGACCTGAGGACTACCTCTCTGCCAAATTTCAAGTAATTCTGTTCAGCCGTTCGGGCTGTAGCTGTGTCTAAAGGTCCTATGGAAAAATGCATGGGAAAAACGCGTTTTGGGACCCCCCTTTTATCTCAGCCCCCGCTTGACGAATCCCCCCGAGACTTTCAGGGTAGGAGCGGAGCATAGCGCCCCACCTATTTTGAAAAATTCGCAAGGATTCGTCGACCGGCGCAAAAGTTATTCAAAATAGAATGTTGCGGATTTCCTATGGAAACGTGGTCCTAACTATAACTACCTACTGGCGAACGCCAGTAGGTAATATATATATATATATATATATATATATATATATATATATATATATATATATCTATATATATATATATATATATATATATATATATATGGAACCACAAGGCAAATCCTTCCAACGCCACAACGGAGAACACACACGGAAGTTCAGTTCAAACAAAGTGCCTTATTGTGCAGACACCCCCACCCTGCACTGACAGACGCGTTTCGCCTTACAGTTTTCTCAATGTCCATATATCAAAACCAGTCCTTACAAAAATAAACTCCAATTAGGAAGCAGGCACGGACCTATTTAGGTGTGATTAAATATATATATAAAATGTCCCTTCAACAATTAATAGATTAAATTAAATAGACAAAGGCTCCTAGGTTAATCAATGAAAAGTTTGACCAATGAAGGATGTCACAAGTGGCTATATATATATATCTATATATATATATATATATATATATATATATATTGTGCTTCTCGCTTGCAACTTCTACTCCGGACTTGAAAAACGAGCGAGGACCCAAGTAAGTGCTGATTTTCTTTAATGCCACCAAGTTAGTCCGCCATGAAGCGTTTCGGCCGTCCCACGGCCTTGATCACATGTCCATATATATATTTTCTATAGAGTGTTGATAGCCAATCTATAGTTATAGTTAAGGATTTTTCTGATTTTTGTCCCTTTATAACTTTGCACCCGTTTGATGAATGTGTATAAAACTTTCCAGACTTGCAAGCCGGTTTAATTTAGAAAAGACGGTGGGTGATTGTATGCAAGTACACCGCAGATCCCTACGTGCTGTTTTAAGTAATACAGAACTCCTGCGGCTGGTCTGTCGGAAGGCGTTCGTGGCTGCAGGTGTATGTTATCACTGTAATTGGGAGAGGAGCTAGCAGCATTCAAGCTGCATAGATGGGATCACGAACACCATTATTTTGTTTGTGGTTTTCTTTGCAGCCAGTTCGCATGAACGGATTGACCACTGTGTTCAAGAGATATGAGATGCAATTAACTGTGTACACTCGAGTATTCAACTGGCATTTTGATTCACGTGAAAAGCATTCAAGAGTGGCTGCAGTAAACAGAGAGTAACTAAATTCCTGGGAGATAAGGCTGGCGCAACAACTATAAAGGTTATTTGCCTTCCGAGACTTGGGTGATGGTGATCTGTGATAGTTAGTTACAAAGAGTTAAAAAAAAGTTGTTTCTCAATTAGTCAGGGTGGCATTATGGAGGAGGGCTGATGTTTCTTTTCTCCTCAAATTTATTTTGAAATTGTAGCTTTTTCCTGCACAAGGACAATAGTCCATTTAAAATTTTAACATTTTATTGTTGTTTCTGTTTTGTGAGTTATGTGTGCGAACACTTACATTCTCAATAGTGACGACTCTACAGACATTATTTTAAATCTGTTTGGTGTTTTGTAATTTTTGAATTATGTATATGCACGGCCGAGTTGCTTTGCAGATATTGTTGTTTCTGAATATGAGGATCAGACACTTGTCATAGGTATTTAACACGAAGGTCCCCATCATAAGTAAGCATCAGGCTTGCAGTCAGTCACTGGATTTGTTGCACTTGCATGATGTAATAGCTGCCAATTGCTAAATTAGGATGCTGAGACTAACATATGTAATTTCACAAATTGTAACTAAAGTGCAGAAGTAGTTGCAATTGTGCTGTTTTCTATGTCCATGCATCATGTGTTCTTTAGCAGTGTTTAAATAGTGTAATCTACAGGCGCTCAACATGTGTGAGAAAGGCGGGTGCCTTGGTCGAAACATGTCACAATGGCTAATTTTACCGTATTAAACAAGGTTGTTTAAGTTGTATCCTGTGTTGCGTCGGAGACTATTTTTTCTGAAATTGGTTTTGGTTGGAACACACATATATATATATATATACATATATTCAATTCAATTCAATAAAGCTTTGTTCGATTTCTTACAAGAAAATAATTTTATCACGAGGGAGCCTTATGATCAGTAGAGTTTTAAAATCCTTTAAAAGAACAGTCAATAATATAACATTAAATGCCCTACTGTAACTTCCTTCAAAAATGGTCAGCAGAAATATCATATTAAAATGTTTTTTCTACATTTAATTAAAAAAAATAAAAATAAGGTTAATGACCTTATAAAATGTTACTTCTCTAGAGATTGCAGTACTAAAACTACAGGACGACATTGTGTAAGACCAAGTGACCTTAAAATTGGTCAAATCCACCTCAGTCTTTGTATGGAATAAAATTGACAAGATAAAAGAACATGTAATGTCGATTGCTGAGACATATCATTTCATAGTTCTGGACCAATCGTTCATAGTAGGAAAACTAATCTGTGAAAGATCCCAAATCTGAAGTGGCTCAATACAAATCTATTGTATCCCCTTGGGGTGTTTTTAAGATACGGCTGGATACTATAAGTAGTTAACATCATTTGATTTGCCTTCAATATTTCGGCAGAAAGTCTGTTTGTCTCAAGAAGCATCAGACAATTTCTTTTAAGATCTTTTCTGGTAACAGAAATTATGGTAGTAGGGTCTTCATAATATTCTAGATGTCCAAGGTCCTTCATAAAATCTTTAACATATTTTAACCATGGGATGTTAGAGACCCGCTGTAGCTTGTAACTGTCTTTAAGATATCCTGGTTAAAAGTGTTTTTTGTAGTGGTCCATATACAGTGCCATAATATGACGGGTTGAATTTTTATAATGTCTGATATATGCGGCATCCTCAGCTCACAGTGGCATATGTAAGTAGATGTACTGCTAGGGACTGCCAAAAAGAATCTAAAACAGGCGTTCTCAATGAGCTGCACCATACATAGTAGTACTGACACATTTTGCCTGATATAAGTGTAATAATTGTACGGGGGTCGCCTTCCCAGTTTTCTAGAGAAATTGGCTAGGTCAGCAATAGCGTTCATATATATTAATTTTCTAGGTTGGACTGCCTGTGTCCATATTCCCTTCTGGTCGAAAAGAATGCCTAAGTAAGAAAATCTATAAGCAAATTTGACCTTTTTGTTATCAGTCTCAGCATTTTGTGATACCTCCCCTGCATTTCATAATAAAGGTTTTTGAGATATTCACTCTGAGACCCAGGTTGTGCATAAACATGGAGAAACTTGTCACTACCCCTTGGAGCCCCAGTTGCTTTTGGGACATTAATCAGCGTTGTCCGCATACAGTAGGGCAGGTATGGGATGTTTAACAATTTGTGGCAGGTCCTGACACAGATTTGCCAGGACTTGACCTCACTAATTAATATAAAGCGTAAATAAAAAGGGTGTCAAGACACAGCCTTGTTTTACCCCTCTCTGTATTTTGAGCGTAGCCGTGCACTCCCCTCTGGCCCCATAATGGACCCTTGCCTTTGCATCACTATAAAGCTGCCTCAAGAAGTGCATAAGTGATGTTTCCACACCCATATTATCCAAGATATTCCATATTTTATCTTGTATAACACAATCAAAGGCTGCAGTTAAGTCTACAAACGGCAAGTATAGCCTGTCCTCTTTAGCCAATGTGTACTTCCCCAAGAGGATATTTAAATTTGAACACTGCTCAATCGTGCCTAGGCCCTTCGGAAGCCAAATTGTAATTCAGATATCATGCTGTTGTCTTCGGCTCAGTCCTTGAAACTATTAATAATGATGCGCCCCATCACCATGACCAGGGAATCTAACAATGATATGGGCTGATAACATCTGGGGGTTCTCGTGTTCGCCTTTCTTAAAAATTGAAACCAGTATCGATTCAGACCAAGTTGTTATAAAGCCGGAATAGCAGCACGAGGCAATTACTTGGGTTAAAAGAGGTCCCCTAGAGGAAAATTGGATTTATGGAGATCTATGGGGACTACTTCAGGGCCAGAAGCTTTCCCATCCTTACTTTCCTTAATAGCACAGTTGACCTCTTCTAGAGTAAAATGGACATCTATTGGATAGTTATTGGGTAGCAATGTTTCCTGCAAAGGCTGAGGGATTTCTGAGGGTTTCTCATGCATGATGCTATTATACATGTTTGTGTCCTGGCTCTGAGAATGCCTTTGTGCTTTTCTGCTGTTAAAGAGAGGGCTGCGCTCTCTCAGTGGTTACACAAATGCATGGAAATACATGAAGACCTGTGGCTTATTTTTCTGCTACTCTTGATTCCGTAGCTGCAGGACTGCCCAGATGCCTTCAAGCTGTAGCAGCAGTAGGTTTCAGCATAGAATGTTTTGAAAGTATTGTCATGGGTCATCCCCTTACTTTGTTTTTCTTCCCCAGTCTGGAGATTTTGTTCACATCTACTTGCACTACTTGACCAACACACGATTTACCAAGTATGAACAGATTATTCTTGCAGCAGAGAATGTTTCTTTGAAAAGGTGTGCTACCTTGAATCCTGCTACACTTTTACCTTTGCTTGAAAATTACGCTAGAGAGGTAGAGCATGACTCTCTCAATGTCACTGAACTATACATCAAGGTAAGACCAGAGATACAAGATGAGCCACTGATTGAGTCTGACCTCATACTGTTTATTGATGAGTCCTGTCTGAGAGACAATGGAGGATCCCTAAGAGCTGCCTATGCAGCCTGCACAGTATTTTTTTTAATACTATTCCAATATATTTTTCTTTGGATATAAAATATATTATTTTCTTTTTTTGATAACACTTTAAAAATATTTTATTAACATAATTTATAATAATATTGAAGTGTCTTAAAAATGTATAAAATACAATAATGTATATTATTTTGTATCAAACATATTTAATCAATTTCTAGAGAAAATATATTGTACTTAAGAATATTTATTTTATTTTAGAATAATAATTATTTTTTGTTTAATATTTTGATTTATGTTTGGTGAAATTGTGGTGGGAATGCTAAATATATATTTAGAATTTAGCAATATTTTTGGTTACTAACGGCCTGATTTTGAGTCTGGCGGTCATGGACCGCCAGACTAGAGGTGGCACAGCCGTGGTGGTCCTGCGTCCACCTCATTACGAGGGAGCTTTAACGACCGGCCACCGCTGCACCGAGTGTGCCAGGGAACCACTGTTACTTGGTGGTGGTGCAGCGCAGAGGGTCTATATAATATGCAAGGATGGACCGCCACGGTCCTTGAGCATATTATAATATTCCTCTACACAAGTCTTTTCACAGTGGGCTCACCGCCATGAAAAGGCTGGTGGAGGGGAAACAAGGATGCCCCCGCTGCCATGGGGATGCATTCAGGGGGGGGCACTAGATGTGCCCCCCTGTCTGCTTGCATCACCAGTTCCACCGCGGCATGGACTTATCAGTCCATGCCGTGCTGGAACATTTCTGCTGTTCCCATTCCGTTGCCCTTTTGTAGGACACCACCGTGGAAACAGTAAAAAGGACCATCCGCCTGCATGAGTTCAACAAGTCTTTGCATGGCTTTGGCACTGCCGCGTTGGCAGAGAGCCGGCGTAGGAATGCCAAAGTCGTAATCAGCCCCTAAATTTGTAGTAGCTTGGGAACTGTAATTGGTATCTATTTTAGTGTCCAATTCTTTCCCGGAGTTACTTTATATTGGAGTGGGAATAGTAAATGTAACCCTCTTAGGGCCTGATTACGAGTTTGGCGGTATTGCAATGGGCTGCCACACTAGTGCCTGACTCCAAGACCACAATAGTCAGCCTGACCACCGTATTCCAACTGGGATAAAGGTCAGGCAGTCCTGCAGTGGCAGTCCCACAATGGTGCCTTTCTAAGGTTCATAGGAGAGCCTTAGAAAGGCACTGCTGTGGGAGTGTCGCAGGCTATTTCGGCACGGATTGAAATGCACAATGGTGTGCATTTCATTCTGTGGAGGAACAGGAGGTGCATACGGACAGGAGGGCACACCATGTGCACCCCCACATGCACATGTTTTTTGAAAGTAGCTTTCCTAAATATTTATCATACAGAGTACTTAGATGATTCTGTATGGGGATCACCAGTTAGATCAAAAAGAAGTAGTAGTGGTACTGAAAAAGTGGGAGACATAATTTTGCATTGATTCTTGCTATAGGAGTAGTTTTGAATGATTTCAAAATTAGAAAATTGTCCACTATAGTTGATAAGTTTGATACTAGTACTGCACATTTATTGTTAGCTGTGTACACTGAAATAATAGCTGTTAGGTCTATGGTAATACAGAATCAACCTGCATTAGACTTTCTTCTTGCAAAGGAGGGCGGAGTCTGCAAGATGTTAAAGGTTCAATAATGCTGTTCTATATACCTGATAAGAGTGAAGAGGTGAAGAAATATATAAAACATATTACAGACTTAAAGGGAGATTTGAAGGAGTTAGAAACTACAGGTGCTTGGGAAGCAATTGGAAATTGATTTGATGCAGTATGCAAATGTTTTGGGATCCTTTGAAGTGGGATATTTGATTCCATTTTGAGACCCCTTGTGCAATCTATCTTTTTGTAATCTATAAGAGGTACAAGTACATGAAAGCAAAAAAAGAGGTAAAGGAAAGGAGGGAAATAAGAAGATTTGATTGTGATGGCTAACATCGCCAGCGGGAGGGGATTGAATTAGTGCAATTTAGAAACCACGCTTGAACGTCACAGAAATGCAACTATATACATGTATTTGTCATTGTATTCACTTTGTGCCTTAACTTCATTGACATGCATGAAGCATTAAAATGTATTAATTAAATAAATTCACTGTAGAGACTAGAGGTTTATACACGTATGCACTAATGTTCCGTTTAAACATGAAAGCCTGTATTCTTTATCTTTACTCACATTTTACACTTACACTTCAAGTTATATTTGCATATGTAAACATGTACTCTTTTGCTCATGTTTTACATTTATTTTTCAAGTTACATGTGTGCATGTATTGCCACATATTAATTAAATGCTTAGCTAAAGTTAGCCTGACTACAAGCCTCAGTTGAAATGCATTTTGTTTTGTTTTGCCTG
The DNA here is from genome assembly GCF_964204655.1 of Triturus cristatus. NCBI lineage: Eukaryota > Metazoa > Chordata > Amphibia > Caudata > Salamandridae > Triturus > Triturus cristatus. The sequence continues at coordinate 1,170,132,162 of NC_140585.1, read as the reverse complement.
CATGTTTTACTTTTCTTGCAGGTTTATTTTTCTGTTAATTAGTGGAAGGCTTATTGTTTGTATTACACTGCTAATATAAAGGCCTGAAGGGAAACTTGGCAGTGAATGTGGAGAAAGAATGATCAAAGGAGGCCTGCTCTTCACCAGTACCAGGATGGCAAAATGCTCAAGGTTGAGAACTGAAGTCCAAGCTCGATGTGTTGGGAAATTGGAGCAATGTTGCAGATTCACTCAAGTAATGGTCTGATTGGTCCCTGCTGGTGCGAAAGAACAAAAGGATGTCTCTGCATCTCCTGTTACTTTTAAATTGGCACAGAGCAACCAGAAATTCCCTTTAGACTTCCAGAGGAACAGACATCACTATTTGCCATATTATTGCAAATACGAAGCTTTATGCTAAACTCTTATTTCCTTTCTCCAGGACTTCTACTGAAGTCTGATCATGCTGACATCTTCTATGCTCCCGAATTAGAGACCCTTGATAGATGACCATATATCTGACTTAGGTTTAAAGGATAGAAGGAAAGTTTTTTTTTGGAACACCAGTATATGTATCTCATTTTGTTGCGCCGTAACTTTCTGAGATATTTCAGCTTTCCTATTTTATTGATGTACTAATTGAACTTATTTTTGGTCTGCATATATAATGGACTGATTAGTAATTCAAATACAACCCTGTAACCATATTCAATTACTCCTGGTCCTTATTGTGGAGTCACATGAGCTTTACAAGTTATAAATGTATTGTTTATGTTTTCTCCCTTACAATGCTTCACGTCAGCTAACAAAGGTCCATACGACCAATCTTTAACAACTTGACTAAGAGATTATGTTGTAAGGCCCATTGCTCTTACCGGTGCCCTTATGTAACCAGGTGGCAATCATCAACCAAAACTGAAACCAGGTATCAGTTAGAACACTCTCAGAAATGACACCTATGCATGGCTTTCCACAGTATCAACCCGGACAAATATAACCCTGACCACTGCTTTGTACAGCTTGGACCGAGGAGTTACAGAGTAACAAAGATACTGTTTTGAGAAGAATAATTAATGCCACAACTTATCAGTTCCCCAGTGAGGTTCCTTAATGATATGAAAAGGTTTTATTGTTTTACATAAATGATAACAACACTTAGCTGTTATATTTTATTGTGTGGGAGACAAGTAAGGCCTGAATCAGACACTGACTCCCACTACACCCCAAGAGTAAGCCTTGAGTCTTCGACTTTGCTGCTCCTGGGAGGCAGTGCATACAAGGTAGGTACCTGTCATGTCAATGAGCTTGCAGTGGCAGCTGGTTTCTGCATTTGCAGCTGTAATGTCTTTGCTATGCAAACATATGATTCCATGCAGGTAAGTGCAGCTTCTAGCTTCCTTGTGTCCCTGAATGTCTCTCTGGCCTTATCATGCTTCTCAACACTACTTCTCCAATCCCACGTGTTAAGTTAGTGAAGTTTTTCTTACCTACTCTGAAGGTCAGGTGTTTGTCTTTCTTTCTCCAGCATGCCATACCTCCTCCATGAGTCCCAATGGTTTCAGGGATGCTGTCTGTGAGTGGCTGAGCTGTAGCATGCCCACATTAGTCTGACTTTTTGTTTTGAGGCCACCCTTTACCCCGCTATTCCCAGATGTGTTGCAGGGAGGATGCAGCCCGTTTTCTTTCTTTCTTTTTTTTTTTAGTGTGATATGTGGCAAGTCACTTGTTGATCGCTGGTATTTTTGATGCCAACAGTTACCTTTCTGGTTCTGACTTGAAATGATGTGTCTATGTATCACTGGTCTGTCTTCTTCCTTTGGTTCTGTTTAATGAGAACCCAATTACTTTCCTTAAAGTCAAACTTTCAAGTTCCATAACTGGCATCCGCCTACCTCTTCATGTTTTCCTTTTCTTGTCTGCCCTCGTTTGTGTTTCCTTAGCCTTCAATTTCCATCTAGGAATCCATGCGCATACTTCTCTTCCTAGCATAAGGCCGCCAACACACCTCGGACCCCCCTCTGGTGATTCACTCGCCTTCAATACAACTCCAATTGACTGGATTCCCCGCCCTTTACCAATTCAACCGTTCACAGACCTCCCCTATTTCCCCAAGGCCGTGCCCCGCTGGTTGAGTCTTGTCTTCCGATCACCCGCAACACTGCCCCAAGTATGTGTAACCAGTCCTGATGATGGCCTAGATTGTTACAGGCCGAAACGCCGTCGACTTCAACAGCGTTACTTTTGGCGCCCTTTTGACCATGGGCATTTGCTCTACTGTTCCTTAAAAAATTCCAACATTAATTGTGTGAATGCCCTAACTCCGCCAGATTAAATGTACCATTGTTCTTTCTGTTGCGTCTTTTTCACCGCTGTACATACCACTTCATGTGTCACTTGCGCCGTCACAATTTTCACGAGCACTTGTGCACAGTATTTTGTTGGTTACATTGCCATTAATTGTCATGCAGTGCTTCTCGTCCATAGGTTATGCACATATGACGTAATATGTCCATCATGTGTTGAACATTCTCAAATATATTTCTCTACATCCTCCGTCTCCCTGTGTCTTCCCTATGTGGATTTATTCCTCTAATAAGTTCTCTATTGTACGGTTTGCTTTGACATAACTTGTCCTCCCAATGAATCCCACATTGAGACATTGTTGTTTGATATAATGTACCGCCCCAGTCTCACTGTGGTTTATGGGCTACCTCCTGTGGTCTGATACCGTCAGCTTCAGTATGATGGCGTAAGTATATTCTTGCAAGCAAAGTCCCCAGTGCTCAATTCAAGGCAGCACCTTGGCCCGGTGATTCCCAAATTTTGTCAGCAGCGCTTGGTGATCGGTCACTATGGTGCAGTGCTTGGCATAGATAAAAATGTGAAAGTGTTCACATGCCAATACGATGGCTAGGCTTCTTTTTCCAGCTGTGAAAAGGATCTTCACGTGTCAGTCAAACGTCTGCTTATATAGGCCACAAATTGGTGATAGTATTGCTCCTGATCCTACTGGACTTGCATGTACCGTGACCTCTGTGTAAAGCAGGAGATTGAAGTATGCCATGCTTTCCACTATACAAACGTTCCATTTATTTTCTTAAAAAGATTGTTCACACTCAAACATGCAGTCGTATGCATGCTGTTGGCGAGTATGACGGAGAAAATTTGAGTGCGAGAATGAGTCTTAGTGTGATTTCTCAATGCAGGTGGTCGCCTCTGTTCGCTACCGTTCACGTTGAGAAAGCTGCTGTAGAAAATCTACTCGAGTGACAGATAGAAGCAGCGCTCTCTGGTGTGGCATGTGGTGGCCTGTGTGCTGATTTTACAGGGCGGAACAAGTTCCCAGTGCTAAAAATCAGCGCAAGCAGCGTGACTTGCCAAAAATGTCACTGCTTGTGGAACTCCATGGAATCTCGCAGTTTTTATGTAACTCCGTGAGTTTCGCCCACCCCTAATATTTACCACAAATTGAGATTTTCCCTATAACCTTTTACAGTGGATGGCACGTAATTGCGTGAAGTGGCATATGGGGTAATTTGGAGAATTTTCCATAACAAGCGTAACAAGAAATTCCCTAAATTAGGCGATTTACACCAAGGTGATTTTAATTTCGTCCAGGCTTACTAATTACACAAGTTTTCTCTGAGATTAACATTTCTATCACATGATTTAACTATATTGACTTCTATTAGGGAAAACATATATATAGCAGTTCCATTTTTATTTAGTTTTAACTTTAAGGTCTAACTGACCAATTTCTAGCAAGAACCCTGGCCAGTTGAAGTGACAATTGCCTTTTATCTTTTGTTGTGCTACCTGCTACTTTGCATTAAACACTTGTCAGAACCTATGCTTCCTGGCGTGTTTTGTTTTGTTTTACCATATCAATTCAGATGACTGCATGGAGCTATGTGCAATAATTCCTTTATTTGCATTGCATTATATTAGTGGTGCAGCTTCCCACTGCCTCATGTCCCAACATGCTTCTGTCTGCGGCTATGTGTGTGTCCTCCACTTCCTATACCCACCTGCAAAGAGTTTCCAGCTGGTCAGTGTCTGTCCTTCAGGGTCCTAGTGCCCTGGTCTGACCTTTCTTCTCGACACTACAACAGTGAAAACACAACCCTTGTCACGTGGATTGCTCAGCTGACTATGAGTTGCATATGCCTCAGCGAACTGGCCTCTCACTGCCTGTCTGTGTGTCTACTCACATTCAGTCATGTATCCTGAAATTCACCCAGAGAAAAGCTGGCTCTACGTGAGACCCTAGCTATGCATATCTCATCTGTAGGTGGGAAGATAACGATCCATGAATGTTTGATAGTTAGGCAAGTCTTTGAAAAGCATCTGATTGAAAGGCGGGAAATACTGAAATGCATAATATACACAGTACCAGGGCTTTAATTGGAAGCTTTTTCAATATTATATATGAGCCTTAGTTGCTGCTTATTTATCTTATGCAACTAACAACCATTGACAAAGCCAATAGTCCTGGCTTGTTGTAGGTATGATGTTACTTGTTGTATCATGTATCTGCATGCAATGACAGAAACAGCAAAATACAAGTCGGATGGCACACTATGCTAAGCACAAATTTTTAGCTTATGTGTTTGTAAGCCACGCCCTTAATTACATTGGCCACGCCCCTTTGAGAGACCCCCCGCCAGTTTTTTCATCCCGCTTAAAGCCCTGTGTGGCAAAATGGCTTTCCTCTTTCCATTACCTGCTCAAATATGTCTACCGTAGAGAAATCCTGGAGCCGGAATGTGAATGTTTTTGACACACATGCATACGCGCAGCAAATATGACAAACTTTGGGTACAGCACTTTATCCCATTTTTGAAATGTGTTGCAAAAATATGTGGGATGAGTAATTTCACTCCCTGTTCTTTTCGTACTGTGCAGTGCTTTAAATGGGCCGGTACTCACCGGTACTGAGTACCGGCACTTCTTAGATTTATCACTCTGAGTACCGGCACTTCTCTACTGCCGAGGAGAGTACCGGTACTCCTGAAACACTGGTGCTGGCGGCCTTTCTTTGATAGCCAAGGCACTTCTGTAGACCTGAGCCAGCCCTGCTGAACAATTCAGCTTGGGCTCATTTGCCTACCGTGTTCACCATCATGCTGGGTTGCAAACACAGACATCAAGGCAGCCCAGTGACTGCGTAATTAAGAAAGCCGTGGGAGGTAACCAGGTTCAAATGGCATTAATCCCACCTGATTCTTTTGTTAAGTGTCTGTGTATGTTTGGCTGCTTGCCTGTGTGCTTGCCTGTGATTGTTTTTGTGTGAGAGAAAAACGAGAGAAAGGGGGAGAGAATAGAGACACTCTTGGAAGTTATATTAAAGGAAATGTGTGGAGTGCTTTGTGTGTGCATGTCTGCTTGTTTCTTTCTGTGTCACTCGAGAATATATAGAATTGTGCCCTTAACAGTATTGATGTTGCACAGATTGCAAAACAAAGAAATGTTAAAATATCGCCGCGTTTGGCTTGCGTTTTGTGTAATGAGTAAACAAACCTGCTTTGTTTATTGAAATACATTTCTCATGTGTTTTGGTATGTGCTGCAAGTAGTATCCAAGTCAATAAGTATCAGCATGTCTTGCCCAAAGCCCCGCCCACTCACCACATTTAAATGAGTACCTGCACTATTTTGCCCCCATTTAAAGCACTGACCCAAACGAACCATTTTTAGCTACATTAGTATAATGAAAGACTAGGGAAAAATTACATTCTAACCTATATCAAGCAGTCTACATGCATCTAAACTCTTGGACGACAGATCATAGGCCTCTGTGCTATACTAGAATTGCAACTTATGAGCAGCAAGTAACAAAATAATCTTTCTGACATTTATTAGTAATATCTGTGGTTTCTGTCACTTTTTATGAGGGCAATTTTGTATTCTACTGTTTGAGGATAGTAAAAAATAAACTCAGGAAGCATATTTTATTGGCGCTATGGGAGTTCACATTTTATTAAATATTTACTAAAACAAGGGAGGCCATAACGTGATGTCACCCTTGCACATCATCCATCAAGACAAAATATGTTAAACATTTTTGTACAGTTATGTAATTGCAATCTGACTATTTTTGTAGCTTTAAGGCACAACTTGCATAACATCTGAAATCTGAGCCAACTAAAACTGTCTGTGCTCAGAACCGGTGAGACCCGGCCCACTTAAAGCCCTGCTGCTACGGTCTTTTCTGATCACAGCAAATATTTGAAAGGATATGCACAGCAGTTGGTGAGGGGAGCAGCTTACTCTGGCATTGTGGGTAGGCAGGTACAATTCATAAGGGCCCAAGTGGGCTGGCCGAGGGTTCACGTGACCGGGGTATGGACTGGTTAAGTAGATTTTGTGCAAGGGGGCCTCTGGGGCCATTGATTCTGACTAGAGGCTTGGGGACTTCCAACAGTGGACAGGGTGGGCACTTAAGAATTCTCCTCTGTTGCCCAGAGCAGTCCCCAAATATGATATTTTTGGTAGCGCCTGTAGTTGAACTAAAATACGTAAAATCACAAGCTTTGAGGCTACAAAACTAATACCGGGGAGACGGGACATCAACAAAAAGTATACATACCTGCTGAATCTGTGGAGAGCCATAACACGAGCGTTTACTTTTTCTTCTTTCCATAGCTATTGAATAAGAGAGATAACATTTTATTTGACTGTTGTCAGACCGCTGTGAATGATGCACAGTACACAGGGCCTGGCTAATTTGTATATACATCTGTACCCATGCTCTGTACTATTTCTCTATGCCATAACCCACAGCTTCCATTCCAGAGACTGGCATCTACACAACAGGCATTAATGTTCCATGAGGGGCCTATGTTTGCACAAAATACACCAAACATCCCCTACTACACACACCAAACCCGGCAGCTCTACGTCTCCCATTAAAGAATCTTCACAGAATTCTATTAATTTCTCGGCACCCAACAGAAAATCGTGGAGAGCACATGAAATTATAGATAGGGTCCGGTCCAAACATTGATATTTTAAAAAAATAACCTTCAACATTCCATACGTTTCTGTTTTAAAAGATAGTGGAATCAATACTATGGCCCCCACGAGTAGTCACGCAATTCTAATGGCGTCAGTAAAAGCAGTGAACGCCCCTAACAAATTTACTTTCACCAGGAGATTTCGGCTGATTAAAGTCTGTGTCGAAAATGAGGAATTACTGGAGAATTTGACCCGAAATTAGCCTTCCCCTGGTAATTCTTAATTTCTTAGTGAACCCTCACGGTTCATCTCATAATTGTGCAGATTGTACCCACCCCTGCGTTTACTGATACTCCTATATGTGTTGGTAGCAACCTCTCTAAATTGGGACCGTTCAACCCCATTCCTCAGGTTGTTTTTTGTTGGTCAGAGTGAGGGCATAGAAGACAATGTCTCTGCACAATTAATTATGCACATCCTTTTTACGGATTACAGAATTGAAAGGTAGTAATAATTGGGAATGTGTGATTGCCAGTTCAGGCTTACTGGCCAGTCAGTTTAAACTATAGCTGCGAATGTGCAGCACCATTCGCCAAAAGCAAATATAATTTTCCCATAGACTGGTCGAGGGAAATATGTTTGCACTGGTGTGTCTGTAAACACAGTTGGCCCGATTACAAGTACAGTGGTACACAGGACCGCCGTACACACAGTAGCAGTCGGACCACCACCATCACTGCGGGCCCTCCCGCAGTATTCTGAATGTGGCGGTCGGACCACCACAGGACCGCCACCTGTGCCGGGATCCAGGATCCCGCCACAATGGCGCAGCGGTCATGAGCAGTAATATGCTGGCTGTGCCGCTGCAGCACCGCTGAGCATATTATGAGTTGACTGTCCATTTCGTAGCAGGCCCTCTGCCACTCCTGGGGCTGGGGGTGCATGCAGAGGGCACATGTTGTGCTCTCTGCAATTGTACCCCTGTTCCTGCATCGTGTGGCATGCACAACATGGTGCATGCCACAGCACGCAGGAACGTGCAATCGGCTCTCTCATGGTGATGGTCTGCATGCTAGGCTCTCCTACGAGCTTAACATACCTAGTGAGACAGTCGCCATACCGCACGCCCGCCCTGATTTAACTCTGAATCCGGCAGGCGGTGTGCTACAGCCTTGGTGGTCATAATGTAGGCACAGAGGTGGCAGTCCTACAGGAGGACCACCAAAGTCATAATAAGGCCCTAAGGCTCCCATTAAAAGTTACAGCCTTAGTAGAATGACATGTTTTCACGTTAAAGCAGTAGAAATCTCTGAATGGAACTCTAGGGGAGAATGTGAAATTAGCAGTGGAATCTCATGTGGTATTCATGACTTTCCAGAAAATTCACCTTTTCATCCACAGTAAATCCAAAATACAGAGGTTATTGGTACCTCAGGAATCAGTACAACTGGAGTAGTTGCCATTAACAACCTGAAACAGTGACAATGAAGCCCTAAAAATGGATCATTCTTTACAAGCCAGTTCAAGCACATTGGAGCACATCGGTTCTAACTATGCCTAGAAGTGGGAATATGAAAGACCTGTAGTCGAACATGGCCAGAGCATTTCCTAATGCAATAGTATCCCTGGATAATGCTGTAGCGGAACAGCAGCAGAAGTCATCCCGTCGACACCAGCTGAACAATTCTAGGCCCTTCCAGTGGGTGAAACGAGGAGCTCTGAGTTAACTGGAAATGTGGAAATAATACAGAAGAGACAGAAGGACTAACTATGATTGTGAGAAGCTATGCAGTTCAGACACATTAGTTTAAGTGCTTGATCACAATGATCTCAAATGTACTGCATTTGATTTTGGGCTCTGCAATATTAAAAAAAACATTTAAAAAAAAAAGAAAATGATGGGGATTACCAGATTTTGTTAAAGAATATTTTTAAGGGGTTTACATACTAACGGTCTGATTCACACAGGTAAACTTACACTTTTCTGCAGGTCTACTAAGTTTTTTCTATTCACAAATTTCGAGTTAAAAGCAAGTTTAATATACGCACCTGGAAGTGAGAACTCCGCACATACAAAAATAGGCCATTTAGCATGGAGATTGTGAATGGCAAAAAAATAGTAAAGTTAGACAAAAGTGTAAGTTTACCTTTGTGAATCAGGCCCTTAGACTCTCACTCACGTGATTGGACAGTATTGAGTTGTAAATATTAGGAGACAGAAATATCAGGAAAAAGATATTGTGATACAAAAATTTGGAGATGTAGAAATATCCTTAAGAATATCGTTTTTCGCGTTAAGTAATATAGTTTTTAAGATTATTCTTGTAAATATTGTTTTCAATAATATAGTTGTAGAGAATACATTTTAATTGGTGATAGTAATTTATAGTGTTGTAGCGGGATAGGGTGTGAAGTTAATTAATAATTAACTATTAATTAATTCATAATATTTAAGTAAGTATGTGATTGATTGTTAATATGTATATTATGTAACACTGATTTATTATTCTTATATTTTAGGGGTAGAGGGTGGGAAGTGATTTAGGTAATAATTAATTAATGAGGATCTATTAATTGTTAATTCATTATGTAATTGATTATTAATTATGTAAACTGTGTTATACTTATTTATTTTGTATTATATTTTAGGTGCAGGTTGCTAGGTTTGTAGGAGTATAGGTTAGCAAGTTAATTAAGTGATATTTAAATAACCATTTTTTTAATTGAAAATTAATTATTACACTGTTCGTGAATTTTGTAAATTGGATAATGTTGTTTTTATTTTATTTTTATATATATATTAATGTTAAGTAAAAATGATTACATTTAGAGTTATATATATATATATATTATTTAATTTATAGTGTTATTCAAATATGTAATGTGTTTGAAGTGAAGTGGTTTACTTAATGCTGCTTAGACCTGAGTGGTAACTGTAAATTTAACCCTTTCGATTTCCAACGTTTTCACCACTGTTGCACAGACTGGAGTGAAAATTGTACATTTTACTCCTCCTGAAGTCCAACACCTTCTCCACTATGGCACAAAACTGAAGTGGGAATAGTAAATGTAACCCCTTCGAAATCCAACGCTTTCCCTGCTGTTGCACAGACTGGAGTGGAAATAGTCAATCTTACCCCTCTGAAGTCCAACATTTTCTCTACTGTTGCACGGACTGGAGTGGGAATTGAAATCTTACCCTTTCTAAGTCCAAAGCTTTCCCCATTGCTGCACAGATTGGAGTAGGAATAGTAAATATAACCCCTCCGAAGTCCAATGCTTTCTCTAATGTTGCACAGACTGGAGTCGGATTGACGTCCATCATTTTCCCTACTGTTGCTTAGACTGGAGTGAAAATAGCAAATTTAACCCCTCCAAAGTCCAATGCTGTCCCTACTATTGCACAGACTTGAGGTGGAATAGAAATCTTACCCCTCCGAAGTTCAAATCTTTCCCTACTGTTGGACAGACTGCAGTGGGAATAGTAAATCCTGCCCCTCCAAAATCCAACTCTTTCCCTATTGTTGCACAGACTGGAGTGGGAATAGTTAATCTAACTACTCTAAAGTCCAAAGCCTTCCCTACTGTTCCACAGACTGTAATGGGAATAGAAAATGTAACCCCTCTGAAGTCCAACGCTTTCCCTACTGTTGCACTGTTTGGAGTGATAATATATTTAATCCCTCCAAAGTCATACAATTTCTCTACTGTTACATAAACTGGAGTGGGAATAGCAGCCACGACCCGTATAGGGCGTGCCACCAGGCGGTGATGTGGAGCGGGGGAGGGGCAGGGTGGGGGGGTTGTAAAATGCGGCATACGAATGATTTCAGGTAAGTAGCGAAAAAAAAAAACGAATTTCGTTGCGCGCGCTGCATCGTCAAATGCGATGCAGCGCGTGCAACAAAATTCGGGTTTTTTTTCCGTTACTTACCTGAAATCGTCCGTATGACGCATTTTACAACCCCCCACCCTGCCCCTCCCCGCCCCACATCACCACCCGGTGGCACGCCCTATACGGGCCGTGGCTGGGGAATAGTAAGCTATGCTTCCCAGACTCTAATACTATCCCTAACATTGGTTACATATATGTTTTTACTTATTGTTTATTATTTTGTAATTTTATAGCATTTGCTTATATTTTGAAAGTTTTAACATTTTTAGAATATTTTTTGTAAATTTCTTTTTGATTATTTTTTCATGTTATTTGCTTTGTAATTGACTCAGTGATTTGAATTAAACACAAAAAACATGTACAATCTTTTTATTCATTTTGTTACATTATATATATATATGTATACATACACAGACACATATATGTATGTGTGTTTATATAAGCATATATTTATATGTAGTAATACATATTAGTGGGATTTATTATAATATGTTAATAGTATATATTAAACTATTTAATATGTACTACTTTAAACTCTCTCTCTCTCTCTCTCTCTCTCTCTATATATATATATATATATATAATGATACTAGTGTTAAATAAATAATATTTGTTTCTATATTTTTGTACTTACCATTACAAGGATAGGAAATCAATATTTTTGTAAATGATATTTTGACACAATATTTGTTGATTCAGGTATTATGTTTGTGATCCAACACTCATGCAGTCCCACACATGAACTTCTCTGCTCTTTCTTCCTAGTCCAGAATTTTAAACACACAGAAAAACTCACACACAGACACACTCTCTGTGTGTTTGAGCATGGAATTTTGCCATCAGCTTCCACTTCAACTGTCTGCATTTCAGTTGTTCTACCTCCAGTGACATGCACAAGGAAGCACTGCTGCATCCCGGACCCTCTGAATCATGTACGAGGCAGAGCTCCAAGTTGAAGAGCTACTTTTTGGCATCTGGCGAGCTACTAGTGTCGCATGGCCCATGGGGACATTGTCGTCTTCCCTAAATTGGCATGAGCCGCTGCAGACTGACCGCCACTTTGCAAATGTTACTACATGAGTTTATTTTGCAAATGCCTTTTCTGATATTTTCACATTAGAAGCTACTGTTGTGTTCACGCTTTGCAGGTTCCTGAGATTTAGACTGAACATTGTGAACAAGGTCGAACAACAATGCCTCCTGTTATTCTGTTCTGGTCAGGTCCTAGCACCTAGACAAAACATGCAGATGCAGCTGTTGTTTTGGAACACATACTTTGATCTTATTGGAATACACGGATAGGTAGCACACACTTTGGGAGGGACATTTCCAGGGAGAAGAGCATGACAGCACCTTTGATGTAGAACTACCATCTATAGACTGAGGTACGGGTCTGCAGAAAACACCCAGGGATCTTCTATTATATAATCATCTTGCTTCTATACAATGGGAGGGAGGTTAGGCTACTCTGTCGTATATAATGACAGCACCTTTTATGATTTACGGACTGCTTACTATGCTGACCGTATTTGTGTTATGCATTTTTCTGCTTATTGTGCCACGTATGCTGCATATTAGAGCACGTTAGTTAAAATAAATATTTTAAACTTGTTTGTGTCTCTCAGATCTTATTGTGGACGAGAACAAGAGTGTGAGCAAAAGGGAGTGTCTTGTAACCGCTATTCCTGAGAGAGTCGGGAGTGTTATGTTCTGGGGTGTCTATATCACTTCTTCCTCTGTGAGTGAGTAGGAGGGCAAGTGAGACACTGTAGCTCGTCGGTCCTGGGCTCGTGGGTACTTAAGGTTGTAAGATGACTCAGTCCCTATATACTAAGCTCCCATAATCCTATGCATAGTTCTGTGTTTGCGCAGAATCCCTGCAACACTGGTTCTCGAGTTACCTACTGGAGACCCATTTGTTACTGCAGTACTGCATGTACAGGCACTTGATGCACAAATGGGATATCAGTGCAAGATTCTAGGGTTCGTATAGCATCAGAACTTTACATGAGAGGAGTTTGTATGGTCCCATATTCTTGACATAGGAAAAAGGCTTGGCCAAGCCCCAAATCCAACCATAACCGCTTTATGTGATGCACCCACAGCATGGGTATTAGTCCTCTTCCCACTATGAGGGCACACTTGGTGTGCCCCTTCAGGTCACAGAACAGGTAAAGATCTCTGCACACAGAGTAGATTAGCAGGAATCCAGGGCCAAAACAAAAGTCAGAATGCCAGTTTCACAGGAAGTCGGGCACTCAGGGCAGGGGTAAACGCCCGTTTGCCATGCGAGAGGCATTCCCATCCAAACACATACCCCTCTCAATCAGACCCTCTCAAATCAGACTGCAAAGAATATTTCTCCCCCATTGGAGAAGTCCAATAGTAAGATCAGCAAAAATGGCTGAAAAGTCCATCTACATTCCCTTGATTCATTCCAGCTTTGTATGCCAATGTAAAATCTAAGCCATGCCTTGAGATAGCCCATTTCAACAACTCTGGATTCTCACTATTCATTACCATCAACCACTGATCTGTTTGGACCACAAACATGTTACCAGACAAGTGCCTGCACTCGATGCCCACAGTATCATAAAGCATTCTTTTTCAGTAGCCACTCAGTTCTGTTCCCTGGGAAGCAATCTGTGGCTTATGAAAGTCACGGGGAACTCTCTACCCATGCCATCAAGTTGAGCCAGTAACACTCCTACTCCTTTACCTAAGGCATCAGTCTGTACAATGAAGAGTTGAATATTGTAAGGTGCCCTCAACACAGGTGCATGACATGGGGTGCCTTAAAGTCAAAGGGCGTCTGATATTCTGCTGTTCAAATCACTTTCTTGGACTGCTTCTTGAATGTCAGGGCTGGTAAGGGTGTGTCTATGGTTCCATATCTAGCCACAAAGTTCCTGTTATATTTAATGAGTTGGAACAATGCTCTCACTGGAGTCTGGGTGGCGGGAATCTCCCACTTTAACACAGACTGGATCTTAGCATTACAATAGGCGGATCTTCCATTTGTTCAACTGTTGCCCAAGGTAGACCACAGATGGCTGCCCCATCTGAAACATGGTTGCCTGGATGGTCAGTTTTGCTCTGTTCAACTCTTGTTGTAGATGCCCCATGTTGTCCTCCTGTGAATTATTAAAGATGGCAATGTCACCCAGAAAGGCCACAGAAAACATTTGGAGCCTTGGTTCACCATACTCTGAAAAGTGGCAGAAGCATTCTTAAGTCCTAAAGTAATAACAATGAACTGGCACAATGCCTCTGGCACAGAAAAAGCAGTGTTCACCTTAGCTCTAAGTGCTGATGCAATCTGCTAATAGCCACTGGTCAGATGAAAGGTAGCCAACAGGCAAGCAGCACTCAGCCAGTTCAGGTGTGCGTCTGTCTTGGTTACCTCATTAGGGGACAAGTAGTGCACATTAAAGTGCAAGTCTAGGGATCATTTCTAGGGCACTTGTACCAAAGCACTGGCCCAAGGACTACAGGAACACTCAGTCATCTCCTAGTCCAGCATTCAACCAACCTTTGTCTTAATGTACTTTGGGACTCAGGCATTCTGTAAATCTTGCTCTTCACTGGCAAGCTATTTCCTCTGTGCCAGGTGCTCAGAAAGGTGTCAGTCCTGGAGTCAGTGAAAAGAGATGTGATAATCGTTCCAGTCCTCTCTGCACTCTCTCTGCTGCGCAGGCAGACGTTTAGGGGCAAATTGTTCCCCAGTCACAGAACCATCTATCACATCACTATGCAGCAGATCAGGAACTGGGTCATTCTCTTCCTCAACCTCATCTTACATTGCTATGGTGATTACTGTAAACTCTCTGGGGCCATTACTTTAGCTGGATTACCCTGAACACCTTTATGGAACTTGTATCAACCAAGTACTCTTCTACCTTGAAAGACTTGCACCATTTGTCATTGCTAATACCACTTGACCCTCCTGGTACCCAGTAACAAAAAGTCCTACCATTCCTTCATCAGCTCATGACTTGTCAGTAAGAATGTTGTTGCCTGGCTCCTGTGTTTTGAAATCAACTTCTTGAGGCCAGTTACCTAGTCCCCCACATTCTTTTGATGTGATTCTGAAGTTCCTTTCTACCCTTCCCCGACTAAGGTGAGTGGGCTTGTGGAAATTTAGTTCGTAACTAAACATTATCTGCGCCATCTTGTCTCTCCCCAAGCGCCACACGCAGAAAACGCGCGACGGCCATTTTAGGCACCATGACCTCCTTGCCGATCGCCAGCGCGTCCCTCTGGCGCTGCGAACATCCCCCCCGCACGCTGACCACCCCCGCCCTCTCGTACATGGGCCATAAACTCTCTCCTTTTGCGCGACCCTGCCATGGAACCACATCCCGCGCCTGACCGACACCTTCTTTCATCCCATACATGGTCATACATCCCTTTGATAGCCCCCTTCCTCTGCGCCCGATTGTCCGAACCGATCCCAGGCCATCACCTAGCCCTGCGGATGCAGTTTATTGCCCCTACTGTAAGGGAAACACCCCACATCAAAGGGATTACAGTAGATCAAGGTCCCCCACCCCCTGAGACCCGACCAGTCACACACACCCCCGGGAATTGGCGGAATGTCCAGCTGTGTGATAGCCATCTCCTACTGTGGGTGGGGTGGGGACTTCTACTGTAGCTATGTGTGGGAGCGGATCTGAGCCGGGGATTCTGAGGATGTTCTTTCATGTATCAAAGCGATCTCAAGAATGTGCCATGTATGATAAACCTGCAATAAAGTCATAAACGTGTGTATAAGAGACCAGGTCTCAGAGATGCAGAGAGAGCACCTCGAGACGATACTTTGCTGTCCGATTTGATGTGTTCTGCTCCGACGGAATAACATTTTGTTTCTTGCCTTCCTGTCTCCGGCACCTGCCTCTTTTGTTGGTTAATCATCGAATGGTGTAAG
Source organism: Triturus cristatus (assembly GCF_964204655.1). Lineage (NCBI taxonomy): Eukaryota > Metazoa > Chordata > Amphibia > Caudata > Salamandridae > Triturus > Triturus cristatus. The sequence continues at coordinate 1,170,116,405 of NC_140585.1, read as the reverse complement.
AGGCGATTACCGCCGGGCAATACTTGAAAGGTTATCGACTGAAACTGCCGCTACCATTTAACAATTGGCGTCCCAAGCGTGGGGCCCATCAGCGACACGTGGATCCAGTGGGAGAGGTCCTGACGACAAAGTGAACGACTGCAACGATCGGGAAGAGCTCCTGCCTGATAGACCCTCGTCTGGCAGCCGATCATCCGAACTTCACTGGTTCCGAGCAGACCTCTCTCGAGTGATCTACGGTCCTGACTGGGAACCATCAGGAGTGCCGTGGCAAATACGGAGAGTAGAGGACGATCGGGCGCTGGAGGCGGAAGACGAGAAACTGTCCATGCGGTCCGGGTAAGGTCGTATAACACGACAAATTGCGAAACGATTGATTGATTGATTGAAAATACTAGTATTGCTTATTTGATTGTTCTTTTTGAGATATTCGCTGTCTACAAACGGGGATATTCTCTCTCCCTTTGCAGATAGTGAAGGGTAGGTAACGCGGACTTTTGTCCCTCTTTGTAATCTGTTGTGCCTATTATTCTCCCCACTGATTGATTGTCCGAACATTGATTGTTTTTGACGAATAGTGCTTTTTGAGATATTCTCTGTTTGCAAATAACGTAGAATAGAAATATTCTGTCTAGTCTTTGCAGATAGTGAAGGGTAGGTAACGCGGACTTTTGTCCCCCGTTGTAACCCGTTGTGCCTATCTCTTTCTCACCATTGATTGATTGATTGTCCGAACACTGGTTGTTCGATATTGGTACTTTGGAGGTATTCTCTGCTTACAAATAACGTAGAATAGAGATATTCTGTCTAGTCTTTGCAAGCAGTGAAAAGATAGGTAGTGCAGACTTTTGTCCCCGTTGTAACCCGTCATGCCTATCTTCTCCCCACTGATTGGTAGTTGGTTCTGCCCGGACCGCTTATTAGAGATGAACCATCCGGCTCCACTGGAAGGCACCCCTAATAAGGACATGTTTACTAAATATGGACTAGTCGCTGTAGCTTATAGCAAACTATGGCATAAATATACAAAGAAGGACTCCGAAAGTCAGTGGCCACTGATGGGATCCTTTGATGACCATAAAATAGAAACGCTAGAAATAGCTCTACGTAGCAATAAAACGACGCCCACTATGCTCGACAGTTTCGGCATGTGGCGCAAAGAAACAACGCAACAGAAGAAGAGAGAAGAAGTAAAGGCAGAAAAAGAACTACGAAAGACAGCTCACCTTGTCGCTAGAAAGTTAGAGGAAGAAATAAAGGAGAGAAAGGAAGCTAAACAAAAACAAGAATCTGAAACGTCAGGCCAATGCCCTGTTAGGACCCCCTCTACGCTCTACCCTGAGTTGCCTTCCAAGCAACGGGCGAACGATGAATTGCTATTAGGTCCTCCGATCATCTACATGCCCCCTCCATACGCTCCCTCCCAACCTATAGTGCAGCACCCACAACCCCCGAATGCAAGCGAAAGCAGTACCAGGGCCTCGGTCCTCACGGCCTCCGCGCCGGCCAAGCCTCTTGTACTGAACACAACGTTAGCAATAACGTTAGATGACCCCGAGACGAGAAAGAAAGATTCCGCCAAAATGAATCGGCTAACAAAGGTTGAACGAGACGGAATCGATAAGGTAGTGAGAACACTAGTAGAACGGAAGGAAAGGGAGGAATATGTGACAGATATGTACAACTCATATGCCGACAACCACATACGACACCTTGTCGTACGACTTTGTTATCACGCTCTGAATGCCTATGAGGATAGGTACCAGGATAGAGGTCCTGAAGGCTTAGCAACCTTGTATAGAAAGGTTGATATTGGAGAAGGGGGAGAGGGCGATGTGACGGACCTCTTCACACGTACACTCGAAGTCTTACGACATCTTAAAGAACACAGACAGATGACCAAGACAGAAACCCCCATAGTGACTGAACCCCAGGCAGGAAAAGCTGATACCATGATGCCCATAAAGGAACCCGCTCCTTACTGGGTCCCCCCACGAGGTCAGGGAACACACGATGACATCAACCACCAAGATGCGAAGGGAAGGGTTGTATATAACTGGGTCTATCAGCCATGGGACCGACAAGACATCCTGACCTTTAGAAAAACCCTACCCGACTTAAGAAAGAACCCGACTGCCTTTTACACAGAACTAGGTACGGCCTTAGGTTCAACTATAATGACCTTGGCGGATATCGATTTTTTCTTCGGGTTATGTCTGCCGGCTGATGTGTGGAAGCAAATCCGGAAAGTCGACCATGCTGAACCGTTCGGATATACCTGGGTGCAACTCGATACCATAGACAAGCAGCGAGAACCTGGACAGAAACCTCTAAAAGCCATATTGGAACTCCCAGACAAGATTGTTCAGAAATTAAAGACCCTAATCCCAGAAAGGAAAGTAGACTGGTCGATAGTGACGGCTTGCCGCCAGAAACCCCAGGAGGATGTATCCGAATACTTCTCTCGATTCGAGACAGTGTTTTCCGATTATAGTGGCCAGGACATGACCACTGCAACCGGACATCACCTCTTTGTCCAGAATTATGTGAAGGGTCTGTCACAGGAAGTCTCCCAGAAGTTACAGACCAGCGAGAGTAGTTGGGCAGCCTCCAAACCCGCGGCTATCCTCCAGATGGCCCAGTACTACGAACACCAAAAGAATGAGAACGATAGGGCGTCCGAGAGAAAGAAAAAGGAGCTGAAGGAAAGGGTAATGATCGCACAGTTGCAAGGGGTGACCATAGGAAGGGAACCTCCCAAGGGAAACTACCAACCGACTGCCCCTAGGAAACCACCCCCTAGAGACCATGCACCCGCACCCTACGTTGGACGCAGGGACTTAGACGAGAATCAGTGTGCGTTCTGTAAAAGGTTCAGACACTGGAAATCCCAGTGCCCGGTCCTTCTGGATATGAACAAGAATAGGGACACAAGAGACATAGCAAACAGCCCCAGAAATAGAGGACAGGGACGAGGGTACACGAACGACACCACCAGTGACAGGCCATACAGACCAAACACCTTCGACCGCCCCCAACAGAACCAGTGCCAGCAGTCCGACTACGACAACACCCATGACTTTGCATAGGACCGCCAGGGGCAAGGGAGGGGTCCAGTTGAACTCCGTGTTGACCAACAAGGTCCTTACGTCACTGCTAAGGTCTTGGGCACAAAGTCTCCATTTTTGGTAGACACTGGGGCGACACGTAGTGCGCTATCTAAACGGCTGATCCCAAGGGCACCCTTGTCTGGCTCACATGTAACCTCAATAGGCTTTGATGGAACGCCCTCCACTAATCCCTTGTCTGCACCAATCTCCTTTGACTTGGAAAATAACACCACTGACACGACATTTCTGCTCTCCTCCAACACCCCCGACGCCATTATGGGTCTTGATTTACTAAAACATTTCCGGGCTACCATCAGATGTTCCCCAGACGGAGTCCGAGTCATACTGCACGATAACCCAGATCTGTTCAGGCCTTGTCTCACACGACGTATGTTCTCCATAACCGATGCTGACCTGTCCCTACTTGACACGTTACCCACACATCTATGGGCTAAAACCGACTCCGACGTAGGACGCATGGTGATCGACCCTGTACACATAACTGTCCGACCGGACGCAGTGCTCCCAAAGCTTCCACAGTATCGGATATCGCCCGAAGGCGAGAAGGCGTTGGTGGAAATCATCCAGTCCCTAGTCGATGCAGGAGTGGTAGAAGAAGTAGTTAGTAATGTTTGCAACAGCCCTATCCTACCCGTTGTTAAGAAGCAAGGCGAGGGAGATGAGAAAGCATACCGCTTCATTGTCGACTTACGAGAGGTTAACAATGTAGTCATACCTCAGTACCCCGTAGTCTCAGATATCACCACCATCCTCACCCTGATTCCGTCCACTGCCACTACCTTTACCGTTATTGATCTCAAGAACGCATTCTTTTCCATCCCCATCCACCCAGACAGCCGCTACCTTTTCGGCTTCACCTTAAAAGCCCGTTCGTACAGATTTTGTAGGGCACCACAGGGCTACACTGAGAGTCCCAGCATATATAGCCAGGCCCTCAAGAGACAACTGGATGCAGTTCAACTACCGGACGGAGTGGTGTTAATACAGTATGTCGACGATATTCTTTTGGCGGCCAACACCACTCCGCTCGCAGTCACAGCCACCATCCACCTCCTCCACTTCCTCGCGGAGAACGGTCACAAGGTCTCCAGGAAGAAGTTGCAATTCTGCCAACCCCAAGTGACATACCTAGGCCACCTCCTATCCAAAGATGGGAGGAAGCTTACACCTGACCGAATTCAGACCATCCTAGAAACCCCTGTTCCCAAAACTCAGAAGCAAGTGCGGTCTCTGGTAGGCCTCACCTCCTTCTGTCGACAGTGGTTGCCAAAATTCAGTCTTATTGTAAAACCTCTGCTTTCCCTGTTGGCTAAAGATGTCCCCTTCCCCCTCCCCTGGACACCCGAATGCCAATCTTCCTTCAAAGAATTACGAGATGCCCTTTGCTCAGCACCAGTCCTAGGAACCCCAGACTACACTAAACCTTTTTCCCTCTTCACCCACGAAAGGGAGGGATGCGCGTTGTCTGTTCTAACCCAGTCCATAGGTCCTAAGCAACGCCCTTGTGCCTACTTCTCTGCCACTCTTGACCCTGTAGCCAGAGCTTTGCCCGCCTGCCTTCGAGCGGTAGCCGCCGCTGCTGTCTCTATCTGTCTTGCTGCCAGACTTTGGAACTCCCTTCCACTTGAGCTGAGGTTCTGCCCCTCTGAAACCATCTTCCGAGCCAAACTCAAAACCTGGCTCTTCTCCGGACTTTAGATTCCCTTGCATCACATTTTCTTCTCTCCCCTTTTCCACTCAGTAACCCCTGGATTTTAGCGCCGGGACACCCCTTCGGGGGTAGCTGCGCGCTCTACAAATTCCATAAAATAAATAAATAAATAAATATCCGACAAAGTGAGGGGATCGTGCTTTCAAACCCCCTCACCGTGCTAGTACCCCATGCAGTTGACACCCTCCTGAACCAGACTAAGACTCAACACCTGACTAGCGCACGACTGACTGGTTATGAACTGACTCTGCTTGCACCCCACATCACGTTGAAACGATGCACCACTCTGAACCCAGCCACTCTGTTACCTCTCCCTAACAATGACCCAAATGCGTCCCCTATACATGACTGTGTGACCCTCACCGACGAACAGACCAAGAGTAGGGTTGACCTCCGAGATACTGCCTTCCCAGATCCTGACGGAGAGCTGTGGGTAGATGGCTCATGCATCAAGCTCCCCGACGGCACCACCTCAGCCGCCTATGCAGTCACCACGGCCCGAACAGTTGTTGAGACAGCCCGCATCACACAGCGATCCGCACAGGTGGCTGAACTGATTGCTCTCACACGAGCATGCATCCTAGCAGCGGGGACAACCGCAAACATTTACACCGACAGCCAGTACGCCTTCGGGGTGGTTCACCACTTTGGGCTCCTATGGAAGGAGAGGGGATTCCTGACCCCCCATGGCACACCCATCCTACATGGAGATCTAGTCTCCGCCCTGACCGAAGCAGTCCTCCTCCCCACACGGCTAGCTGTGATCAAATGCCAGGCACACAAAAAGGTGACGGACATTATAGGACAGGGAAATGCGCTGGCTGACATCACTGCCCGAACCACAGCCGAGAATAGGTCAACAACACGCATGTACATGACCAGGTCACAAACTGAAAAATGGAAGGATGCTAGGGAAACTATTAGAGACATACAATTGGCCAGCTCACCACACGAATTAACTGAATGGGCACGGGTGGGATTGAAAGATGATGAAGGCTGCTGGCGAACTAGAGACACAAACAAATGGTTGCTACCTGACTCATACCTGATTCCCATGCTGACCATGACACACTCCCCCGCACACATAGGGTCTGCCCCCATGATTGAACTCATCTCCAAAGTCTGGCACAACGACAAAATCCCAGACTCAGCTAAACGCCTAGTGCAACAATGTCTGATATGCCTCCAACACAACCCTGGTAAAGGAACTGCTGTGCCCCGAGGAGGGTTTGGGGTTCCTAGTAACCCCTTTGAGGTCCTACAGATGGACTACATTCAGTTAGAAAGGTGCCAAACCCTGAAGTACGTGCTTGTCATTGTGTGCGCCTTCAGCAAATGGGTGGAAGCCTACCCAACCCGCGACAACACTGCTATGACTACCGCAAAAGTACTACTGAAAGAATTCTTCCCCCGTTACGGCCTTTGTCGAATTTTGTGGAGCGACAACGGCCCCCACTTCATAGCCGAAGTTATCCAACTCATCTTAAAAGGGTTGGGTGTAAAACAGAAATTCCATGCGGTCTTCCACCCCCAATCTGCATGCTTGGTTGAGCGACATAATGCCACATTGAAACTCAAACTAGCCAAAATAGTTGCCACCACAGGACTGAAATGGCCAGACGCCCTCCCACTAGCATTGCTATCAATGCATTCCACTCCTACCAAACACCACTTAACCCCCTACGAGGTCGTCTTCGGGCGACCCATGAACCTTTGGACAGCACCAAAACCAGCATCCATTCACGACGTCCCGGACGTCCTCATGTCTGTCTATCTGTACAATCTAACTAAAACGTTGTCTGTTATCCATCAGCAGGTGCTGCAAGCCATTCCCGATGCTTCCAGGGGCCCCGGACACGACATCCAACCCGGCGACTTTGTCCTAGTGCGCAACTTCCAGCGCACCAAGAGTCTGGAGCCCCGGTGGACGGGCCCCCTGCAAGTCCTGATCACCACCCGAACAGCTCTTCGAGTGGAGGGGAAACGTAATTGGCTGCATGCACACCACTGCAGGAAGGTATCATCGACCCTGACGACCACCGACAACATCACCGCCCAAGAGGAACTTCTGGGCAAGGACCGACCATCCCTGAGTTGCTGCCCGAATACAGAGACACTTGAATTGACTGAATATCCCGATCCCACTGTGCCATCCAAAGAAGGGTATAACCTACGACGCAAGGAGGGAACTTCGGCTAAGCAGACCACGAACTAAGTTGAAATCTCAGAGCGGTTGCCTAGTCACCTCAAAGGCCTCCAGGAGAGAAACTAAACAAAGTCTGTGGTTCTGCCCGCTACCGAGTCCCTTGAAGGTGATGGAAGCACCCGACATGAAGATGATGGAAGCAACCGGACGTCCGAAGATCCACTACAAAAATCCAAAGACTGACAAAATGCACAGCTCAAAGACCATTGCACTTTTTGTTACCCTTCTCCTTTGCCTCCTTCTCATGGTCACTTTCTGGATCCTGGAAGAAAACGCACCCGCTCATAAGACATTGCTGACCACTGCCCAACCCACCACCATGAAAGAACACCATCTGATTTCGCTTTCACCCCAACTCCGAGAAAGACGTAAGGAGTTCTGGAATAACTCTTTTGTGCAACTGCTCCACCAACACAACCTTGCCGCCAATGCCACTAACTGCTGGATCTGTGGATTGCTACCACATGCCACTGGACATTCCATCCCTTTCATACCTTTGCCCTTCTCTGTCCATGGCTCCTGCCTCGCTTGGCTAATCCTCCTGCAAGAAAGTTACAAGGACAATGCCACTTCCGGCAAAACTGTGTCGCACTTCTACCATGGGTTCTGGCTGAACCAAACTGGAAAAACCTCTGCCCCCTTTTGTCCTCTGAGATCAACCAGCTCTTTCCATATGGACTTCCCTGCCAAGGAGCGAGTTGAAATGCAGGTGTTCAACAACCCAGCCAGACCCACCTTCTCTTACCTCCGGAAACGAGCGGCCGCCACCCTAACAGTGGCCCTATCCGTCGTCAACATCACAGGTCTGGTGTGCCTCGAAGGACTAGGAACACAGCCGGTAGGCCACAGTTCCTGTCTCATCACCCGAACATTGGACTCAGTTGACCCACCCTCCTTTGTTACCTCCCCAAATATGTACTTCGTCTGTGGTACTAAGGCCTACACCTGGCTTCCGAAAGGTTGGGGAGGCACCTGCTACATCGCTTTTATCCTTCCTCCAACATATGTGGCTCCAGCAAACCATCACCGGCAGAAACGTGCAAAGGACATTGTACAAGCCGACTCCACTGGAGCGCAGTTCATGGACGCAGTAAAGGGACTTGTTCCACTGTGGGGACCAATGGCAAACAGCCGTGCCATCCGGCACCTAACCCAGGCAGTCGAAACCACAATGAACATTACAGCCAGCATCCTCACCAACAACACCGCTGAGCTTCAGGCCGTCCGCCTGGTAGCTCTTCAGAACCGCCTCGTTCTAGACGTGGTTCTGGCTGATCGTGGAGGAGCATGCCGCATCATTGGGTCCAGCTGTTGTACCTACGTACCGGATAACTCACCTTCAGTCTACAAGGCGATTGAACACCTCCACAGACTTTCCGCAGAGGTTCATCAGGAGCAAGAAGGATGGTCGCTTGGGAGTTGGTTTTGGGACACTATTAAAAGTTGGGGGTGGAGGTTGTTTACGTTTATCCTAATACCGATTGTGGTACTGTGTGGATGCTGCTTGGGGATTCAATGCTTGCCACCTCTATGTTCACTTTTCACGAACTGCATCTGCCCTAAGACTCTGAACTTTGAAGCCGAACATATGAAAGCTCTATACGAGGTAGAAGTTCGTGGTATTATGGGGATAGATCCGAACTAAACAAGCTGGCGAGATATGTTAAAAGGGAGGACTGTGGAAATTTAGTTTGTAACTAAACATTATCTGCGCCATCTTGTCTCTCCCCAAGCGCCACACGCAGAAAACACGCGACGGCCATTTTAGGCACCATGACCTCATTGCCGATCGCCAGCGCGTCCCTCTGGCGCTGCGAACATCCCCCCGCGCGCTGACCACCCCGCTCTTTCGTACATGGGCCATAAACTCTCTCCTTCTGCGCGACCCTGCCATGGAACCACATCCCGTGCCTGACCGACACCTTCTTTCATCCCATACATGGTCATACATCCCTTTGATAGCCCCCTTCCTCTGCGCCCGATTGTCCGAACCGATCCCAGGCCATCACCTAGCCCTGCGGATGCAGTTTATTGCCCCTACTGTAAGGGAAACACCCCACATCAAAGGGATTACAGTAGATCAAGGTCCCCCACCCCCTGAGACCCGACCAGTCGCACACACCCCCGGGAATTGGCGGAATGTCCAGCTGTGTGATAGCCATCTCCTACTGTGGGTGGGGTGGGGACTTCTACTGTAGCTATGTGTGGGAGCGGATCTGAGCCGGGGATTCTGAGGATGTTCTTTCATGTATCAAAGCGATCTCAAGAATGTGCCATGTATGATAAACCTGCAATAAAGTCATAAATGTGTGTATAAGAGACCAGGTCTCAGAGATGCAGAGAGAGCACCTCGAGACGATACTTTGCTGTCCGATTTGATGTGTTCTGCTCCGACGGAATAAAACTTTGTTTCCTGCCTTCCAGTCTCCGGCGCCTGCCTCTTTTGTTGGTTAATCATCGAATGGTGTAAGAGGCGATTACCGCCGGGCAATACTTGAAAGGTTATCGACTGAAACTGCCGCTATCATTTAACAGGCTATGCATGGGTGTTAGAACAGCTGTTCAGAAAGACTAAACTCAGGTTCCTTCTTTAAAATGTCTCTGCCAGAGAATCACAGGAGGAAGTGGGAACTTCTCCTGCAATGTCTCTTATTCACCTACAGAGTTCCCATCATACTATTAAGGGGTTTGTCTTGTTAAACCTTTTCCTCAATCCACTGGTTTGTGAGGAGTATGCCCTGGAGAAGTTATAGATCACACTAGCTTGCTCTCATCTATCTCACACATAGAAGGAGATAAAGTAACATTTCCTGGTCAGAAATTGCTCTCTTTGGAAATCCAACCATTGAAAAGATCCCTAGGAGTAGCCTTCGATGTGGAGCTCCTCAGAGGTACTACCTCTGGAAACCTGGTGGCATGACCTATCACAACCATGATATATTTGTTACCTAATGGGAAGAAGGGTCTAATGGACCTAAAATGTCACCACCTGCAAGAATGGAATGCCAAATAGAGACAGTGGTACTAACTAAGCCTTGGTCTAACCGCCTGACTTGCCACTCAATTGTTAAGTAGAATAAACTCTACAGCACCCGTCTGTGGCTCTGCACTTCTTTGGTCAGTAGAACAAAGAGTCCATTCCATCCCAGTACATTTTTATGCCCAGGCGTCCAGCTAAGGGCACTTTTTTGGTCAGTGACAATAGGAAACATCTGTAGACTAGCCTCTTGCTAGCTCCTGGCTCAGAGTTCACAGGCTCGCTATACAGCAGTCCATCCTCCCAACCAACGCTATGCCTTCCAACCACTCCCTTGCTGATCTGTTGCTTGGGCTTCCTTTCCACAAGAGTAGGGCACTCAAATTGTATCTGATGGAATTCCTCCCATGTAGGTCCCCCAGCAGCTAACAAACTCTGCAGCTCTGACAGCGACCTAGACTCCAAAACCTGGTCTGCTTCTGTTGTCTCAGCCAGCTCTTATTATGAAGCAGGGACAATACGTGCCACAGCCTGTGGCTTTTCAAAGGCACCCTAGATCCACTCACTACCTTTCTCTGATCCTTGCAAATTTGAATGATACCAGTCTATACCTAGGACTGATGTGCTACCTGTGATATGGTCAACTCTGCTGACGAGATCCAAGCCATGTAGTCTATCAATCAAAGTCCTTTATTACGGCTCCCTGAACCTTACAAGGTACAATAAAAACATAAAAGACAAAATACTTCCTTAGAAAAAAGAATTTAAATTCATATCTAAAACAATTTCATATGATACAGTTATGTCATAACATTCTATACATTTCAGGGTACCAAGTACTTGAGGAATTTGCAGAATGCAATTTTCATAATCAATTAGATTACATACCCACTATTTAATGAACAAGTTCATTTAGAAGAAGAAGAAAATTCATAAAATTATGATATTAACTTAAAATAAAAACTAATAAAAGAAAAATAAAGTTTCTAAATCCCACTCACTTCAAAACCTTCATCTTGCTGTGCCACATCGAGGACAAATAGCAAGAGATAGAATACACAATACAATCATGCATATTGGTCCTACACAGTCTTAACGCTGTATGACGCTCGGAAGTACCCAAACAATGACAAAAGGGAACAATCCAAAGAGAGCGCTGTTTACAATATGCTTTACAAAAGAACAGCACAATAATTCACCATTCTCAATTGTGGGACAGACCAAAGGGCAGGAATTAGAAATCTTCTCTTGTTTTGTTCCATGAATGTATAAAAGCTGCCAAGGGCAAAATCCCCAATTGTAAGTTAAAAGACCACAACCTGATCAACTATAAAATAGGTTTTACGGTGGTCACATCTGAACTCGTCCTAAGATTAAGGTCTAGCCTTACTGGTAGACGCTTGTGGGATTTCTAAACAGGGATTTCACACAGGTATTTTCTGCTTTTCCAAGAGAAGGAAGTTAACAATTTCACCACAGTTCTGCTGCTTGCAAACTTGGCTTTTGTATATCTTGATCGGGGGCTTATGGGGAAAGTAAATGTCCTATTGGCAATCCTTAAAATAGATCCAACCCTTTGCTTCAGAGTGATAGATTGTAATGATATTCTGAAAATTTTAGGGGTGCATCATAATCATGGATAGTCTGCACCCGCATATATTCTTGTGTTGTACTAAAGGATGATTATTAGAAAATTGGGTAATAACGAAATGTGTAAGTGTAATGATAGAACATTAGTTTGTGCCATTCAAGAGAGTAAGGTGGCTTTTAAATGGAGTTATGTAATCCTCGATGTTTATTGCAAATGCTTAATGAATTAGCTTGTGTGTAATGTAATGCATTAGATTTAAACGTGCACCATATTAAAGTCTGCATATGTAGAAATGATTTATTGTGCTTTAAAGGTGATGAAATATAGTGCTTGCAGATGTAACATTTATTAATGCGTGTAATTTCTGATGTGTTAAGGCCTAAATGAATGTTCACGTTTTCTATGAAAGGCCTATTCGTTTCTTATGTTAGCTGAATTATGTAGGCCTGAATTATATTTCCCTGGTAAAGCTCTCATTTGGAGGCAGCCAGCGAAATTCATGTGCATGCAAGTTTGTTCTGTTCTCATGCTTCTGTTGCAGGTGCAATGACACCATTCTGGTTAGCTAGACTGATGCCCTTTGTTTTAGGAGTTAGGTATGGAGGAGGCCCGCAAGAGTGTATTCAGGAATGCCGATAATTGGAAGCCGATGTTCTTTCTCGCTGAAGAGGCCTGAGACCCAAGGACATACCAACCGTTGCTGGACGAAGTACAAGTTTTGGTAGAAAACTACCTACGAGAGGTGCCTGGCCAGAGGCGGTGTTTCAGGGGCGTGTTCTATCAATTGTGCATTCTGTATTAGGGACAGTGCACCGAGAAATTGTCTGACCAGTGATTGTGGGAGTCATGAGATGTCGTTGACTGACCCACTGGTGATAGGGAAACGTGTGTGTGAGTGCGTGAGTAACCAACGCAGTTCGTGGGCTACTGTATGTGGACAATTGAGCGAGTGGGTCCTATCGATTAAGTACATGACTGTCCAGCCATTCGTGGGCACATAGTCTGAGGCAGTTGTCCGGTCATTTCGTGGACAGACGATTGCCAGAGTTGAGGTCGACAATTGTATGAGACTGTCTGGTTGTTGGTGGACAGACAGTCAGAGAAGTGACTGTTCGGTCGCTTCGTGGACAAAGTTATTTCATTGTATGATAGAGACGCGTGAGTGTGCGAGAGACGAATTGTAAAGGAGGGGAGCTGCTGCATGCGGAGGAAGAGTGACGTCAGGAAGTGCCGCACTGCGATAGGTCGGTTAGTGTGAAGCCTCGCTGGTATTGGTGGATAGACACCAGGAAGTAAAAGAAAATGCTGTGTGTAAAAAGAAGTTGATTTCATCATGAATTTTTTAAAAGTTTTGCGAGATATGTGTAGAGGAGATAGAAGGGTGGGTACTCGGGGAAGAGAAGAAGCCCCGCCCGAGGATACCCCAGCCCATTTAATGGCTATGAATGTGGTATTGCATACCATAATTTGGCTCGAAAATTGGCATAAAATGACTGAAAAAGAGGTAGAATTGGCTTTTCCACATTATGGTACTTTTAGGTTGGAAGTGTTGTTCCAGTTGAAGTCAGTGATGTCTTCATTGCAACCTTTACCCAGACCGATGCAGTTTGAGGCGCTACATGCACGGATGAGAGCAGCACATGACAGGAAGAGACCGAAGTCAGGAAAGTGTGAAAAAGTCGATCAGGGCATTTCAAGATGTGCGATGGGACGCATTGGAGAAAAGATGGAGGGTGGAAACTATTGAGGGGGATAGGCTATTCCCATTGATGGTGAAAGTAGAAGATACCCAGAAGAAGTGTGGTGAGGAAGATGATAGCGATACAGATGACAGCTTACTATCAGAAAGACCACCTCCATATAACCCAGGTTCAGAAGAGGGAAAATCAGTACCAACGGAGGGAAGTGGAGAATCGCAGTCTCAACCTAGTGCAAGAGTAGTTGGGAGAATCCCATCAGGAACAGAAGGGATGGCAACGTAGACTCCAGCAGGTACTGAAGCTAATGTAGTTACAGGTGTTACAAGGTTGCCGGATGTTCTTACAGTGCCGGTTACCATTGGCCCCATAATGTCAGTATATGACCCAGATCAAGCGAGAAATAGAAGTTTGGCACAGTCAGCAGTAGGGGAGGGGACTGGTGCTGGAGGGAATGGCACAGTGAGTGGAATAGCTCACCTTCCGAGACACATAGAATCGAGTACGCCATTGGGAGCCACTGCAGACTCCTCTAGAGGACTGGTGAATGTAAGAATGGCGAGACCAAGGTCTTTGGCCAATTCAAGATCCAACATAAGGATGTGGGAACCACCAGTGAGAAGCCAGAATGACAGGATGACAGGAGATTGGGGTCACAGAAATTCAGGAAGCCAACCAGTCCTTAGGAATATAGCGGAAGAGAACCGATGTAAAGATCAGAGCAGTGAGAATGAAGAATCGAGTGGTGCATCTAGTCGAGGTACCCGGAAAGCTGCTATAAGAGCAAACATGTTGGACGTGGTGAGGTTGAAAGCTGAGGTAGATAAGACAATTAGGTGCCGATTACGATCCGGGTACGAACCGTCGGTCGGAGAGTTTTCTCCGTCCGACTCGTACCCGGTCGGAAAACTTTACAAACATGGAATTACGATTCGCACGGAAACACCATTTCCGTACGAATCGTAAAAAACACCGACCGACGAAAATATACGTACGAATGTGATCCGGGAATGCTGCGACGTGACGTCGGGACGCTTTCAGGCAGCGTTTCACGACCCAGGAAGTACGATTCAGACCGACAGCAGTCCGGACGGCGATATTTTCACGGCACCCAAAAAGTGCCGGAAAAGCAAAGTACGGTGCGAAACGACCAGAGTAGGTGGCCCGGTACGCGCCGTACCCCCCCCCCCAGCCCCCGTATGTACGCACCGACACCCCCCCAGCCCCAGTACGTTTGAGTTGTACCCCCCCAGCCCCCGTATGTACGAGTCGTACCCCCCCAGCCCCCGTACGTTCGAGTTGTACCCCCACCCGTGTATGTAGGGTGCGTACCCCCAGCGCGTACCCTTGTACGTGTCGAACCCCCCGTGTATGTACACCCGTGTACGTGTCGTACCCCCGTGTATGTACACCCGTGTACGTGTCGTACCCCCCTGTGTATGTACACCCGTGTACGTGTCATATCCCCCGTGTATGTACACCCGTGTACGTGTCGTACCCCCCCGTGTATGTACACCCGTGTACGTTCGAGTCGTACCCCCACCCGTGTATGTACGGTGCGTACCCCCAGCGCTACGCCATGGGGGTTCGACACGTACAAGGGTACGCGCTGGGGGTACGCACCGTACATACACGGGTGGGGGTACGACTCGAACGTACGGGGCTGGGGGGGGTCGGCGCGTACGTACGGGGGCTGGGGGGGGTCGGCGCATACATACGGGGGCTGGGGGGGGTCAGCACATAGGTACGGGGGCTGGGAGGGGGGTCGGCGCGTATGCGGGCACATGTCTCCATGGTTGCTATGGGATTTCGGTGCGGACGGTGTTTTTTCCATACGGTTGTAACATCGGACGCACGGGATGGATCGTAATTCCGCGGTCGGACTTCACTTTTCACATTTGTACGGTAAATCGTCCGTGGACGTGTCGGACACATTTTCCGACCCAAGGACGTGTGGGGAATAATTCCCAATGCGATTCGTATGGACTTTTTCCCATGCGAATCGTACTTGGCAGTTTGTACGGCACTTGTACGATTCGTACGGTAAAAAGACCGGATACGAGTCGTACGGGGAATTTTTTTACCGGATCGTAATCGGCACCCATGTGGGAACCTGCCTTTGCAAAGAGTGTAGTGAAGACTGCTGTTAATATACGTACAATGCTAAGTTAGCACAACCGTGTTAGATGTTAGAAAGCCATCTTGCCACTTTTGCTGCTTTTGCACACGACACTGTAGTTACATGTTATTAATTGAGAAATGCTTGCTCGACTTTGCTTCACATGAGAACTGTCTGTTGTTCACATCCCTAACAGTGAGCAACGACCTTGGTCTGAACATTGTGTAAAGAAACAGTCTGGGTCGCTAGACGGTGCATGTTGTTGGGTTCAGGTTGATCGGCCCACTATTTAGCCATAACACGCACACAGCTGCAAATCTAGCTGATCCTGTGATGTGATTCCACTAAGCTGATCTTTACGGTATGGGGTTCCCCATTCAAGCCTAGAGACCTTTTATTAGTCTAATGATAATAATATTAGTTTACTAGCGAAAGGAAGGTGGCTGATATCCACTGTCATTTTAGTATGATTACTCCTTTCATTTTCTATGGTATTGTAACTATGCTGATGGTTTTGATCTTAATCATTTGTCTGCTTATGTTAGCCAAAGTACTGCATCTTCGGACACAAGGTTTATAAAATAAACTCTTTAAACTTTACCGTGTCTCTGTTTATTCTGTTGTAGACTGATATGAGAATAATTACGAACAGGTATTTCTGAGAATACCCTAAGTCCCTTGTTCTGGGTTGTCTATACATTGGGACCGCCGAGATAAAACTCGGATAACGAATGGGGCACTGATGCTGGTCGGATAAGGGGTTCTGGGTTCTGAGGTGAGTTTTTGGTACACCACAATTCACTGAGGTCCTGGTTTCCTGTGCATAGTTCTGTGCATAAGCAGAATCCCTGCAACAAGAGTGGAACTTTATGAACCAGACAAGTTGTTGTTTGTAGCAAAGGATGTAACTCGCAAGGCAAGGTCAGCACATGAGAAACTGACAGATTTGGCAAAGAGATATGAGATGGATCTGTCTAAAACAAAGATGTTGCAGGGAAGTCACATATTGCAGGACAGTGATCAGGAACTGTAAGAGAAGAGAGACATAGGATTGAAAACTCACATTTGAGAATTGATTATAGGGATACGTGAATGGAACATGCTTGATAAGTGGGAAGAATGATGGTTCAAAAAGAAGGGCACCAAAAAGAGCGTAGGAGGGGAAATAATAGGTGTGGAGAATTATCCTTTGCGAGAGGTACAGAATGGAGGGTATGTGCCTTGGAGTAGAGGTGATTTGGCAGCATTTATGAATGAATTTCCTCGGTTGAGGGAGAAGCCTGTCGAATGGTACAAGCAGGTTTATCGTTTTGTCAAGATCTCGAAAGTGTTGTGGGTTGATTTGAACACCTTGTTTGATATCGTGGTACCAAGTGATTTGTGGGCAGCTTGTAATGTTGCAGTTGATTGGCCAACTTCTGAACCAGACAGGTATTCTGTTACCAATGGTCCTTCACCTATTGTTATGAAAATGTTTGAGCAGGTAATTACATGGCTGAAATCCCATATCTCACCACAAGATATTGATTGGGTTAAGATAGATTGAACCGTTCAGGAGCCGAAGGAGTCAGTACACGAATATTACGAAAGGCATCTACAAGCCTTCAAGCAGTAGACTGGGCTAGACACCTTAGACCCCAAAGATATGGGACAGTTTGTTTCCAAGGTCGTTTTGGGTCTGAGGCCAGAAGTTAGCTTTATGATCCAGCAGCATTTGATCTGCTGGCAGAACAAGTCAGTGGACGAAATACTGTGGTACACCAGGTACTGCAGCGATTAAGTGGATTCGAAGCACAGGCAGCTTAAGGATAAGCTGATGGTGGTCCAAATGCAAACCGCTGACAGGGAACTCCAGACGCAGCCAAATGGAGGGACGCTGGGGAGAAGACAGGGAAACAATCAAGGACGGACCCAGAATGTGCAGGGTCAAGGGACGGGGAAACCTGTAGACCCCAAGACAGGGATGGATGTGGCAACACTGAAAAAGACCACTGCGCGCCATCTTTGTCACAAGATCGGGCATTGGAAGCGCAAGTGTAGATTGAACCCAGTAAACCAGGTGCAACAAGAGGCAGAGGTGGTGCAGGTATCGGAGGTTGTCAATACAGTGACGAGACCTAGGTCAATGAAAGGAGGGACATGGTCCCGCAGGTGCAAGTTCCTCAACCTCCGAGAATTCCGTAGGGAAACCGAACGTACCAGCAGATGCCCGTTTTCGAGAACTATGATGAGTACATCTCAGACCCGTTGAAATGACTGTGCCTGAGGGGGAGGAAGACTGCACTCTTGGGGCAGTCTTAAAGGCAGACCAGAGGGGACCATTTGTAGAGGCGGATGTTGACGGACACCCCACCACCTTTTTGGTTGATATTCGTGCTACCCGTTCTACTGTGAGATCTGCAGTAGTTCTCAACCTACCCCTCTCAGGACAATCAATCCAAGTTGTAGGAGTGGCAAATAAGAAAATGACTAACCCATTGACCGAGCCGATTCCTGTGAGAATAGGAACTTTCCGAGATCGACACCAGTTTGTGGTGTGCGATTCAAGTCCAGTCTGTTTGCTAGGACATGACCTTTTGTGCAAGCTAAATTGTACCATCTACTGCACGCCCAAGGGAGTGGAATTGCAAACTATTGATGATGATGCCAACTTTAAGGTTGCCAATCAGCACTTGTGCATAGAGATGTATCCTGTGTTGACAGTGGAAGAGCTTCCACTTGACCTGAGAGACTCTGTTTCATTGGATGTGTGGGATTTTACAGGAGGAGAGATCGGACTGATTAAAGGTGTTGAGCCAGTTAAGATCCAGATTAAGCAGAACGTTGAATTCCTGAGAACACCACAGTATAATCTGTCACCTGAGACGGACGCAGGGATTAAACCTTTAATTGATTCTATGATTAAGCATAAGAATGGGCAGTCCATGCAACTCACCCATTATTGGATTTCAGAAACCAAGTGGGAAATTCAGAATCGTGCAAGACCTGCAAAAAGTAAACACGATTGTGGTTCCACGTTGTCCAGTGGTAACGAATCCATCAGTGATAATATTCCAGATTCCATGCAAGGCTGAGTGGTTTACTGTGATTGACCAATATTAAGTATTCTTTTCCATACCTCTTCACGAGGAAAGACAATTTTTGTTTGCTTTCCGGCTGGAAGATTGTGTGTAAACGTGGTGTCATATCCCTCAAGGGTATACAGTGAGTCCATCGATCTTTAATCAGACCTTGAAAAAGAATTTTGAGAGTTTTGTATTGCCACAGAACTCCGTTCTTGTGCAATACATCGACGATCTCCTTATTGCGTCAGAAACAGAGGATGCTAGCAGGATCGTCATGATTGCCTTGCTGAATCATTTGGCAGAGAATGGACACAAGGTGTCCCCAAACAAGTTGCAATACTGTTTGAGTCAGGTTCAGTACTTGGGTCATCGAATTGAGAAAGGCAAGAGGAAGGTGTCACCAGACCGAATTGCGGCGATCATGAATATGACTGTACCTACCACTCAAAGAGAGGTCAGAATGTTCCTGGGGATGGTTGGCTACTATCGCCAATGGATTCCCAATTTGTCTCTGAAGGCGAAGCCTTTGCAAAGGCTGACGCAAAAGAATGTGAGTGATCCGGTACCATGGGACCATGACTGTCTGATGGCGTTCTTGGAGTTGAGAGAGGGACTGTGCCATGCTCCGGCTCTAGGAATAACTGACTACAACAAGTCCTTTTCATTGTTCTGCTGTGAGCGAGAAGGTTGTGCATTGTCAGTCATGACTCAGAGTCTTGGAGGTGTCCGTAGACCAGTTGCCTATTTCTCAACTACTTTAGATCCAATAGCTTCAGCGTTGCCCGGATGTCTCAAGTCCGTTGCTGCAACCGGTGTCAGTATTGAGAGATGTGAAAGCATTGTCATGGGTCACCCTTTGATAGTCTATGTTCTGCATTCTGTTGAGTTGTTGATGACGAGGACTAAAACACAGCACCTGACAAACGATAGACTCACACGCTACGAGCAAGTCATACTTGCCGTGGAGAATGTGAATCTGCGAAGGTGTTCTGTTTTAAATCCCGCTACACTGATGCCCTTGCCAAATACAGATGATGAAGATTGTGAAGACCATGACTGTCTTTTTTTAAAATTGAAATCCACATAACAAAAAAAGGGGAAAAACATTTTTTAATCCGTAAATACATCCATAAAATTCATTAAATATGTCAGAAATAATACAGAATTGTTAAATAGCATCAATTTGCCAGAAAGGAGTAAATCGTAAAATCAATAAAGATAGACAATTGAGTTACCAAGGAGTCTTTAGTCCACTCAGGTGAGCCTGGAGTGTCCCAGATAGGCGCCATGGCGCTGTAGTAACTAATCTTTAATAGCTTTCTAATTTTGAACCAGGTATTAGCTAGGTCCTTTAGAGTCTTCAGTCGTACCTTCTTGAAGAATCGTGGATCTCCAAATTTGTATATAAAAGCATGATCTCCTCCTTTTAAGTCCTGCGACATTTCCCTAAACATTTTACCTATATCTGAAGCATCTGGTTCGCTCATGAGAATTTTCCCTGCCCTCATTAGAAAAACCCATGCATAAAAAATTAGATCAGGCGTACAAAATCCTCCCTTATTTTTCTTTCTCCGTAGCTTTTTCCATTAGATTCTTATACCGTTGGAGGCCCATATAAAAGTATTGATTTTTGCCTGTACTTTCCTTAGACCTTCCACTTTAAAAGCTAATGGTATATTTTGAAATAGAAAAATAAGTTTTGGTAAAAGCATCATTTTTACTAAGTTGACTCTTCCTATTAGTGTCAAAGGTAAATAGGCCCAACGTTTTAGAAAATCAGAAATGTCTTTATCAGCTCTACGTAGATTTGTGTCAGCTATATCTTCAATATCTTGGGTGATTCTAATGCTTAGGTACCTTATCTCGCTTTTCAATATAGGTAGACAAACATTCAGATTCCAGGCCATGCACTCGGTTTTTGACTCGTTAATCTCATACCCTGAAATACGACCAAATTGCTGTGCTAAACTGTATATGGTAGGGATAGCTGTCACAAGGTCAGACGTATATACCATCATATTATCGGCATATAATGATACCTTTTTTTCCCAGTTTTTGCACTTAAAAGGGAGTATATCCTCATGCCTTCTGATCCTCTCTGCGAGAGGCTCTATATATAAATTAAAGAGCAATGGTGACAGGGGACATCTTTGCCTTGTCCCTCTCTGAACCGCTAAAGAAGAGGAGAGATTTCCGTTTATCAATAATCTGGCTGTTGGGGTTTGATAAATCGAGGAAACTGCCCTACAAAAGTTTGCTCCCAAATTTCACTTTTTAAATACATGAGTTAGATAGGCCCAGTTAACCTGGTCAAACGCCTTTGTAGCGTTGAGCGTAATAATAGCTATTGGTAATTTGTGGAGTGTCGCTAGGTCTATGGCTCCGATCAGATTATACGTTAAATCTTGGATACCTCTCTCTCTAACGTAGCCTTTTTGGTCTTCATGTAGTAGACCTCTTATGACGTTCAACCCCTCTGCTAAAATCTTGCCAAAAATCTTATAATCAAGGTTATGCAGAGAGATTGGTCTATATGAGTCACACTGACTAGGTGGCTTAGATGGTTTTAAAATCAGGGTGACAGTGGCCTCATCCCACGAGGGAGGCATCTTCCCACCTTTTTCAAAGATATGGGAGAATAGTTTATCCATCACTGGAGTGAGAACCTCAACCAGAGATTTGTACAACTCGGCCAGCAAACCATCTGGTCCCGACACCTTGCCTTTTTTCCCTGTCTCTATTGCCTTCTTGATTTCACTTTGACTAATTGATTTATTAAGATTACTAGACACCTCCTCATTGATTTTTTGGGGAGGAAAATAATCAAGCCAACCTTCTATCGTCTTATCCTGTGGGGTTAAATCTTCACTGTAGACTTAATCAAAATGATTTCGAAAGGCTTCCTCAATATCTGTGGGACACTCACATAGTTTTCCGGTAGTATCACAAACTACTTCTTTTATATTGCCTTTCGCTAGTTCCTGTTTGGTCTTCCAGGCTAGGAGCTTCCCACCGCCTTCCCCATAATCGAAATGAGCCTGCTTACTGGCCTCCCACCTCTTCTTCAACCTAGCATCTAACACCCCTGCTAATTCTATTTTGAGAGATTGCAAACTCTCACAGGTGTCCCCAGACATTTTATCCCCCTGGGAAATAAGCTCATTCTCTAGTTTCTGGATTTTGCCCTCTATCTCTTCAAACTCTGCTCTGTATTTCTTCTGCCTAGCAATTTGGATTGATGATATGCAGCCTCTCAAAAAAGCTTTATAAGCGTCCCATACTATTTCTATTGAGGTGCTTTCCATGTTGGTCAAAAAATAGTTCTTTGTATCCGTTGTTAATCTTTCCATTACTTCTTCCTCTAACAGGATGGCTCTAGCTAAGGTCCATCTTCTGTTAATTGATTTATTTGGAAGTTTCAAAGCTAGTATTACTGCCGCATGATCAGATAAGTGTCCCCCTAGATGTTTCGTATCTTTCACCCATCCCCTCAGCTCCATACTGACTAAAAAGAAATCTAACCTAGATCTGTGACCATGTTTCTTATTATGGAATGTGCACCCTCACCTGCTTCCCATTCTTTCTCTCATATATCTGTCCAGCCAAGCTGCTTCATCGTGCTTTTCAATAAGGATCTCATTATACAATTCTGAACAGTTCTGCTCTTTAAAGACCTATCCATCACAGGATCTAGGACCAAATAAAAATCTCCTGCCAGTATTAGGGGATCTCGAAAGAGCAATAGCTCAGCAAATAGACCCTTTAAAGGAGCAGGATCATCCAGATTAGGGCCATAATATCCTGCTACGGTAAATTTATATGTATGGAACCTTATATTAACTATGACCCATCTTCCCATCTTATCGACTTTAAAACCCTCCACTGATAAGGCGTTTTTTTTTTTATAATTATAGCCACTCCCTTCGTTGTTATTTGTTGTGTGGTGCATATAACATCATGAATCCAACTTTTGGTTTTAAACAGACTCCTCATCTCCTTCTCTGTTAGGTGTGTTTCCTGAAGAATGAGAATTTGTTCTGAAGTTTCTTTTAATTATTAGAATATTCTCTCCATCCTGTGTTTTACCCTCCACCCATTTAGGTTCCATGACAGAGCCCTCAAATACATTGCCTTGTCAGCTGCGGCTTGTGTCATTTTTCCTCACTTATAAAACTTATTTTGGCGAGTTGGATATTTTTTTTTATTTTTTCCCCTATGCTCCCCACTCAGTGACCATCCCCCTTCCCCTCTCCACCCGCCCTTGTGCTCCCCTGGAGAACCCCACCTCTTTCCCTTATGGCCCTACCCTGGCCTTTGAGACTTCCCTCTCATTGATCAGGACGGTTGACATTTCTGTAGCTCTTAATGTAACTGCAAACTAGTGCTTTCTAATGCTGATTTAAGGGTCTTCTCCTGGTTCTTATAGTAAAACTAAACAAAAAATTAGAAACAGGAAGGGGGAGTTATACTAGGGGGCCGTTGCTCCACTACCCTGCCCTGAAATGGACTGCAAGAAGATTTCTGCCTCTTCCACCCGCCTAAAAACCAGCATTTTATTGTTGAACATCACTTTTAATGTGGCTGGGAATTTAAGCGGTGCCGTTGCACCTAGTTGTCTAAAAGGATCTAATAACTTTCCCAGCTCCCATTGTTTAAATGCTGTTATAGATGAGACATCGGACCAAATTTGAAAAGTAAACCCTTCCGCGCTTAGTACATTCGACTTCAGAGCTTTATTCAGTATTTCATCTTTTAGATTATAAATTAGGAAGTGAACCAAGATTTTTCTGGGTCTAGTCTTGTTTGGGCTTAATCCGAACGGATCCCTATGCACCCTCTGAATTTCAGCAGCAAGAACTTGCTCTGAACAGACAATTTGGGTAGTTTGCTTAATCAATTTCACTACAAACTCTTTGATGTTATCTCCTTCAACTCCCTCGGGGACTTTAAGTATCCGAAGATCATTCCTCCGCTGTGAATTCTCAATGGATTCCAACTTCTCCTGAAAGCCAATTTCACATTCTTTTATTCTAGTAAGATCGTTTGCATTTTCATCTGATTTTACTGTTAGCTCCGCCACCGGGGTCTCTAAAGCTGTGGCTCTCGCTGTCAACGAGTCTAGCTTATCTTCCATTTTCTCACAAAAAACCTTGATTTCAGCCTGGTTTTTTTCTGAAACCTTGAACCTGCATCTCAACTCCTCTGTTAAGGCCTGTAAGAGATCTAAAACTGACCGAGGCGTGGGGGAATTCATTGTGCTCTCTCTTGATGTTCCAGAATGCTCTGCCTCCTTTTCCATGAATTGGCTATCCATTGAAGAAATCCCGTCTATGGTTTGAATAATCTGATTCAATACGTTATCGCCTTCATCTGGCATCTTGAATTCTTCTAGCCCCCCTTCTTTTGACATTCCTACGAGTGGCTGGAGCCTGTTGGGACTTGATATACCCTCAGGATATTGTAATACCTCGCTAGAGTTAATCTCTTTATGATTAGACATACGGTCTAACGGTTTTAGTATCAGTGTACCAGGCACTATTTTAAAGTAATCTCTTAATGAGGGCATGAGATTTGCCTCTGATTGATTTTGTAATAATGCCTTAGATTTTTTCTTGCTCTTAGGTTTGGATTTAATTGATTTTATTTGGTTCTTACTAATCAAAGTCTCACAGCAAGTGATATCCTTATAACCTGAAACATCCAAGTCAGCTGTTTTACAATGATCCTGTAAGTCAGAAAATGGATTCTTGCCTGTTCTTCTTAAGGCATATTGCGGTGGTGACTTAATACCTGCTGTTTCCCCTTTTTTTTTGAAGAGTCCCTTTTCGACAAATCTCTCCTTCCCAATTCCGCACAAGCAACACTTACTGATTGTTGCAACTATGTGTCCGTCTCTTCCAGCAACTCCTCTTGTCCTCCATTTTCCGGTACAGTTCTGTTGGATTGTGGGGGTTTCAGTTTCTCACTTTTTCCCCCCCTACCCTTACCGCTATGGATGGGGAATCTCGCTGCCGCCCTCCGACCATGGCGCACCTCCAGGCCGCCCGTGAACAGAGAGCAACCTGCATCTCTTGGATCCTACCAGGCTGCACGTCCGCGGCTACCAACGCTGCCTCGTCAGGAACGGGAACAATAAGCCCCTCCACTTCCACCCTAGATTAGAGAAAACACGCCGAAAGAGGCACCTCAAAGCCGACGCCCGATCCAAGATAGAAAGCAACCTGAAGCGCCTCACCATAAACACGCCCTCGACTCGCCGGTAAAAGTCCGCTGGTTCTTTTTCCACTTTTCTTCCTCCAGGGCTGCCGCAAATTAGACCCTAACTGCAAACTACATTTTCTTTACTAGTCCAACAGCTCTTGATAGATTATAACGAGCATTTACAGGCTATTTGGACGGTAGAGACCGCACTGACCCTTCGGAGCCTCCTGCGGCCCGCTAACCACTGGCCGCCATGTTCTCCCACCGAAAGACTCATTGGTAACTCCGTTAAAATCAGCTGGGATAAACTGCTGGGCCCAACTTATTCCTGATGGCTGTTTGTTATCATGGGAAGACCTGAGGGAAATTACAGACAGTGAATTATCTAAATTTAAATATTTACAAATAAAGAGTTGGTCCCAGGAGATTGGCATAACGGTTGGCTGTTCGAACGATCTAGAGACGGCTTTAAGAATGAGACAGCGGAACAAGAAAGAGGTGGCAAATCTTTATTGGCTTCTGATAGATCTGGCAGATGGTGACTTCAATTTCCATTGCAGCTGTGGGACGCGTGCTTGCCGGGTTCCAGTACAGAAGTAATATGGCAAGTATCTTATGATTTACTATACTCTACAGTACAAGCTGCCAATTTACGTAGAAATCACCTCTTCTCTCTCCACAGAGTATACCGGTCTCCTTCTAAGCTCCAAGTTTGCGAAGGGAACTATTCCATGCTGTCCAAAGTGCCAGCAGGAAAAAGATGACGATGAGCATAAGTTTATAACCTGCCCAATGCTACATCGATTTTGGGGTTCTGTAACTAGAGGCATGGAAGACATATTTGGTTTTGATATTCAGGTGAGCATATCTTTAGTATTTTTTGGTATTTTCCCAAATTATGAATTGTTATCTTTAGACAATAATAAGTTGTGTTTTTATCTCATTATACTTGCTCGGAGAGAAATTTGTAAATGCTGGATTAAGTGTATGCCTCCGACCTTTTTAGATCGGGTAAATTTCATTAAGTATATAATGAAAATGGATCAAGCTGGATGGAAAAAGAAGAGCAAGAGAAAGAAAGATTTTTGGTTGTCATGTAGGGGCTGGCTGGATAATCTTTGATACCAAGGTCATATATGTCCAATGATTATGCCTATACATAGACTTACTTCACCACTCGGGTCAGTTCGAGGGGTTAATCAGAGAGAAGAATCGAACAGACTGAATACGAGAGGTTCTGTGTAAAGTGCATCCATCTAGATCAGAGTTCTCTTGCTGGTGCCAACCAACTGGGGGGCCGCAGCGTAAATCAAATTGGCTCTGGATATATCTAATGCGTATGAGGACAAAAAAATAAAAATAAAAAAAAAGATAGACAGTTGAAACATTTAAGCCAGTGTACAAAAAAAAAAGAGAAAAGTAAAAAAAACAAAGAGAAAGTTAAGAGGCATGATATCTTAAAACAGCATCAACTGCCAAATATTAACACAAACAAAACAATTGACTAAACCTTAGATACTTTAAACATATACATAAAAATCAGCGAGTATGTGCAAAATACAATTCATCCTATATTCAGTGATATAGCTAGATTACATAGCTAGATTACAGGAAAATATCCAATGTCATATAATAGATTAAAATACTTTTATTATAATACATAGGATTCAAGCATACTAAGAATACTTCCAAAAAGATAAGCTGAATTTTGAGATCTTAATCAAAATAGTCTGCCCGGACCCTCTCAAACTTCCTAAGTCCCCCAATTCGCAATGCATAGGCCCGTTCACTTTTTTTACTTGCTTCATTTTTCAGACCCATTCATATATAGATGATATAAGATCTGATTGCCATCTCTGAAGCAGAAGTGATCTGGCAACAGCCATTGCAATATATAATAATTTGATCAGTTTATCGGAAAGAAGAAGTTCTGGGTCGTAGCCAGGTACTTTTAACAAAGTATTCAAACCCATTGAAATACCATATTCGAGTTCCAGATAGTGAAAAATATCATTCCAGAACCTCTGAATCACAGGGCAATGCAATATGATATGCGCCCAATTGGCTGAAGGATGGTTAGGCAACAAAAGCTCTGCACTAATTGGTTAGAATAAATCTTAGATAGAAAAAGTGGAGTTCTATAAAGTATCCATTTACTAAAAAACAACATCCTTTGCCAATTAGCTCCCCTTAATGCACTAAAATTAAGATTATTAACTGCCGACCACATACTCGCTGTAATTTCCATCTCCTCATGTTTTGCCCATTTTGTTATGGCCTTCCCCTCCAGATCAATACTCTTGATTGAGGATAAACACTTTTTTCATATCTTCTAGTAAATCATATGCTAAACTTTTCCGTGCGATAATCTGGACCAAATCAAGTTTACTCAGAAACTTACTAAAAATATTATATGACCCAAGGAGTAGAAAGTCATTTGGAATTAAATAAGACATTTCAGCTGTGTTCAGCCATTTATCATTCCTTAAAAAATCTGAAATTTTCCTGAATCCAACCTTAGCCCATTTTTTGTTATTACTGATGATTATCTAATCCTAGATAGTGAAATAGGGCCAGATAAAGGGGTTGAGGAGTTAATTGCGGGGATAGAATATCTTCTATAAAAAGCCTGGCGTTTATGGAAAAACCACTGTATGCACTTATACCATACTAATTTAGGAGATTTAGCAATTGTTAATAAGTAGTGGATCTGATTTTCTTTACAAATCAAGTTTATGAAATAATTAACAAAAAGGCCTGAATGTAATTCCGGCTTAAATCTAGACATATATTGTGCAAAATATGCAAAATAGTAATCCCTCAAATTTAGGAGAGCTAATCCGCCATTTTACAGCTTCTCATATAAAGTGCTAAGTGCAATCCGGGGGACCTTCTTTCCCCACAAAAAAGATGTAACCATTGACTCTATTTTAGTAAAAAAGGAACTCATTAATACACAGGGAATCGCCGAGAATAAAAAATTAAATAGCGGAAGAACAGACATTTTAATCTATGCAGCCCATAGTTAATGGAAGAGAATTCTATCGAAGGAATAAATCCTGGACTTTCGTAAAAGTGGGCCAAAATTCAAGTCATATAATTCAGTAATTTACGCCAAAAAATAAACACCAAGGTATCTTTTCGGTTTTGTATTTATACAAGAAAGGATATTGAGATGTAGATCGATAGGCGCTCCGACACATTGTATATTTCTGGATTTTTTAAATTTATTTTATACCCACCAAGAGACTCAAATTGCCCAAAGATCTCAAACGCTTTTACTTGGACCTCCCTCTCAGGCTTTATAATGAGCATGATATCATCGGCGTATAATTTCAATTTTGCCATAGTTGGTAATGGAGGGCAGATATCCGTGCTATTCCTAATGGCAATTGCCAATGGCCCAATAAAAAAGGCAAATAGTACTGGGGACAATGGACACCCTTGTCTAGTCCCCCATTTAACCTTAACTTGGCCAGCCACCATGGTGTTAATGATTATGTTGGCTTTTGCGTTCAGGTATTGTTTTTGAACCAATCCCGTAATATTAGGAGGTATGCCAAAATTTGCCAGAATAAAAAATAAGGTCTCCCAGACAACTAGGTCAAATGCCTTTTCTGCATCTAAAAGGAGGAATAGAGCTGGTATCTTCTGTGTCTTAAAATAATCAAGTGTTTCCACTAAATAATGCGTATTAGTACCGAGCTGCTTTTCAGCAATAAAACCATTTTGGTCAGTGTGAATCAAATGTGAAGCAATTCGATTAAAGCGATTGGCTAAAAGTTTAGTAATGATTTTATAGTCAGAATTTAAAAGCATGATGGGCCGATGAGAATTAGGGTCTTCAGTATCCTTACCTTTTTTTTAAAAACTGACTATATTCCCATTTCTAAATGACAATGGTATCACCTCACCCTCTAAAATTGAGTTAGCCAACAATAAAAGATAGCCCGAAATGGTGCTAGAGAAGATTAAAAAAAATTCTGCCGGGAGGCCATCCGGGCCACAAGCTTTTATATTCGGGAAATTTTAATGACATCCGCCATTTCATCTTTTGTAAAAGGACTTTCCATGCTTATTTTCTCCACATCTGAGATTACAGGCAATTCATGTCTCTGGATAAAATCTCTCAAGGATGTCATATCGATGGTCTGTTGTTGGCCATATATGTTCTAATAATGCTGTAACATTATGTCCCCTATTACTACCGGGTCGTCAGTACGGGAAGCAGTTATGGGACATTTCAATGCAGTTATCTGATTAGTTACCGCCTGCTCCCTTGCCTGCCATGCAAGGAACCTCCCGGTGTAATTACTCTCTTCGTAGATTTTTTTGCCTGTGATGTTGATAAAGAGATTCACTTTTAAGATAATATTTTGCACTGAGATCCCGTTTGGCCTGATCAAACTGCCGTTGGTTGAAAACTGAGGTGCTGCTGAAAAATATGTCAAAGGACCATTGTACTTTCTGCTCTAAAAATCGCTTTTCTTCCTTGCACAGATGTGGACCAGCTGGGCTCGCCGTAACCACACCCCTCCTTCCTCTTCCGATGATCGACAAGAGACACAGGACGGCCTCCGAACCGCAGAGACACTGAGAGGCGAACACGCAAACGCTAGCGCCAGCACGAGTCTGGGAAAGTGGAGATGGGAGACAATCCGTAGCCTCTCGAGTTCACTGAATTGCGGAGATTTTTTAACTCTGAACTTAGCGGTGACCCAGACCATCTTTCTCGGCTGTCCTCTTCTGGAAAGTATGAGCTGATCTGCAGCCGTGTAGACAGAAGAGAGGGCAGGTCGCGATTCGTTTCCTTCGCTGTTGTCTGCTGTTAAAGCCAGGATACAGAAAATTGAGCAGGTTAAGGCGTGCACTAGAAGGCTTCCTGCAAGTTCCAGTGTGATTATTCACTGGTGTTTGTAGCCCTGACTTACGGATTGGGGTATCCACCTTGCCTACAGTGCCTACATTGCCTGAACAATCTCTAGGTACAGTCTGGCGCAGGCGCTACGCCCTATGGAGGAATAGTGTTTCTTTTTTTTTGCCATTGGGACCACCAGGTTTCTCTCCAAGAGAGGGTAAGTGCACGCATTTTCCTTATCGGTGTATGGGGGCTCCCTGCACCACTAGGTTGAGGGTCTCTGGGGGGTTCCAGGCATTAAATTTGGCAATTTTTTTGTTGGATCTACTCGATAACTGCAGTATGAGAAATCTTACCAAAGGCGTTAGAGGTACTGTAACAGTTCACGCTGACTCACCAAGCTTGGGCCAAAGGGTGAAAAAACGAGTTGGCCAGGCTGCTGCTCGAGCAAACCGCACTGCAACCCTTAGGAAAGACCTGAATCTGAATCCAGAAACTGCTGAGATGGCAAGCTCTAAGGTTGCCAAACAAGACCATCTTGGAGGTGCTCCTGAAGACCTTGATTCAAGCACCAGCATTAGTCCCTTTTCTATTGCCTCTCCCAGGGCCTCTGCCAGGGCAGGCGCCTCAGATCTGTCCAAACTAAAGACAGTGATGCTGGCAGATTAAGTTGGGGAAACCAAGGATCTTAAAAAGTATCCTTTATTTTTTAAACCTAAGTCTGGTTTGCCATCAGTGGTACACGAGGTGGCGGGGAATGGGCTCACGTTAGTGGATAACCTTATGGACTTGGGTAAAGATCGGAGTCGTGGGGATCCTATGGAGGGTAGTCACTCTCTCTCTCCCTCTGCTTCTGCCTCTTTGCTTTTGCCTCCCTCTGGGGGCGATTCAGCTGAACTACCTACCGAACTATCTACTCCTGTGGAAGATCCCCTGACACCCCCAGTAGGGACTACATCCTTGGACCTACAGGATCTGCAGTCCGAAATCAGGCGAGAACAAACCCAGGACAATTCCTCTCACGACAACAGATCATTATCCATGCAATGGGACACTAAAAGCCTCCTTAATTTCATTCTGGAGGAGATTCGAGATCTGAAAGTCTCCCAATCTGCGGAAATCGCTGTAATTCATGCCCGTTTAACCAAAATTGAAGAAAATATGGCTCAGGTACCGGCACGTCTTCTTGAGGCAGAGACCAGGATTTCGCAATTGGAAGATCAAGTCTTAACAATGAATAATAAAGTCGCCACATTCCAGAGCCATAAATCAGCCTTGGAGTATAAACTGGAAGAGTTAGAGAAACATTCTAGACATTCCAATCTCCGTATTCTCAGAATCCCGGAGGGCCTTGAGGGTCAGAGACTATCATGGGTTGACTCATTTATTTTTTAAAAAGTCTTTCCGGGGTTTAATGGTGATCTTTCTCTTATGCGAGCCCATCGAGTGCCGGCACATATTCCTCCTAATGCTAAATTCCCACGGACTATCCTGGTTAACTTTGGGGATTTTAGGGTTAGGGAACAAGTCTTAACTAAGCTCATTAAACAGCGACAGTTCACTTCAACTGAAGTTCCACTTTGTCGTATCTTTCTGGATATGTCGGCCTCTGCAGCCAAAAGGCAGAAGGAGGTTGTAAAAATATTACATTTGTTCAAAGACCAGGGAGCGCAGGCAATGATTGCTCAACAGAGCAAGTTAAAAGTGTTAGTCAAAGGCAGATTCCATGTCTTTTGTAATGTCACAGAAGCACAGGAACTATTGCAACAAATTTCGTTGGATAAACCTTAATGACCTGCTATGAGTGAACAAATTATATTAATTATGTGTTAATTATGCACTATTGACCTTATCTCTCACTGCTTTTTTTGGCTGCTAGTATGTATTTGTAGATATGTGTAGTTATTTGTAGATAGTTTGTTAGTAATTGTTTCTTTGAACGTGTTTTGTGTCTCTTCCGTTCTTCTTTGGTTCTTCTTTGTATTTGGCGTTCTCTATCTTTTTCCCTTTTTTTTTTTTAAGGAAGGGGGTAGGGAGACCGGTTGCACTAGGCACCAAGTCATAGTACCAGTCAGGGGGAGAAGCCTGTCAGATGTGAGCAGGGACGGCGGTCTGCTCACGGTGGCTTCAGGAGCTGAGTGGGGTCACGGGGGTGGAAAAGGGAGTATGGGGAAAAAACAAAATCTATTTTTTAAATCCATACACATATACATCCATTCATTATAAATAGACTCACATTTTGTTAGATATCTGATGGGGCTAATGACCATGGTTGCAGTTTCTCAGCACATCTCTATCTATGTTGTTAGGTTACACGGATATTACCTTGCCTACTGTTAATGGCTCAGAAGGAAATTTTGAAATTAGTTACTTTTAATGTTAATGGCCTGAACAATAAAAAGAAAATGCGGGCCATCGAGGCATGGATGAAGACATAAAATCCTGCGGCCATTTTGATACAAGAGACCCATATACCAGCAGGGAAACTAGCAGATTTCCCAATGTTTAGGCCCTGGGCAGCTTACAGGGGCTTGTCCTTATCTTCGGCATCCCATCTGGGCACGGAGATTTTCCTTAGTAAAAAACTTCAGGCTGAAGTGGTTAATTTTGTAAATGATCAGAGTGGAAAGTGGTGCTGGGCCACCTGTAACCTACGGGGCAGCCTTGTAACTTTCGCCAGTATATACGCCCCAGTGAAGGATAACCCTATGCCGTATGAGGAATTTTTTCAATCCTTAACTCAAGTACCTGGTAAACTGATCTTAGGGGGAGATTTTAATTTTCTAATGAACCCTAAAATCGACTCCTCTGCGTTGTCCAAAAAACAGCTAAAACCCAAAACTTTAATAGTTTTACAAAACTATGGTTTGACTCTGGACATATTGGATCCCTGGAGGGAAGTATTCCTAACCACGATTGCTTATACCGCTTCTTCAGGCAGATTTTGTACTTCATCACGTATCGATTTTTTTCTCATATTCTAGGAGACTTACTTTTAGCCAGCAGTGAATCCTTCAGAACGGATTCTCAGGTCATGTGATGGTGATTCTTGAATTAGAGTTAGGTAAATACACTATGACCCCTAAAAGATGGATACTAAAGAGGTAATATTTATCAGAGGGGAACTGGGATTTTTATTAACACTGAGATCAAAGAATTCTTTGAGCGAAATTGTGGTTCTGTGCCTCCGCAGGTGGTCTGGGACTCGTTTAAGGCATTCATAAGGGGACTAGTCATCGGTAAGGATGCCGATAAGCTTAAGCCCATGACTGTCTTGATGTGACTGAACTTAGCACCAAGCCAAGACCTGACATTGTTGATGAACCTCTGCCTGACCCTGATGAAATTTTCGTTGTCGATTGTTCATGTTTAAGAGACAATGTGGGTCAATTGAGAGCAGCGTTTGCTGTATGTTCCATTACGTGAGTAGTTGAAGCTGCTTGCTTAGAAGGAGTATACTCCGCACAAGTGGCCGAAATTATCGCCTTGACTCGCGCCTGTCTGGCAGCTGATCAGATCCAAATCACCATCTACACTGACAGCCAGTATGTGTTCAGTTTGGTTCATGACTTCGAACAGCTATGGTCTCAGAGGGGTTTCTTGACATCATCTGGATCTCCCATTAGAAATGGAGAATATGTGAGACAATTGTTGGAAGTGTTGCAATGTCCCAAGGAAATAGCAGTGGTAAAGTGTGCTGCACATGGGAGGGGGGTGGACTCTGTCTCCCTTGGAAACAAGTACGCCAATGAAGTTGGACGTTTTTGCAATAAACAAGGGTGTATTTTTACTGGAAATGTACACAGGAGAGAGCCCAGAAAGAACCAATCTCAACATGATGTTAGCCCTGGCAGACACTTGGGAGGAACTCAAGCGCCTGCAGGGAGAGGTTTCAGAGCAGGAAAAGGATGTATGGATCAAATCAGGATGTGAGAAAGAGGATATTGACATTTGGGTTTCAAGTGATGGTCCAGCAGTGTTACCAGATGACCTATTAAGCCCGATGGCAAGGCAAATTCATGGTGCTGTGCACCTTGGAAGGGATGCAATGGTGCGAGACAAACGTGGTACAATCCACGATTCCGTGCAGTTGCTGAGGCAGTGTGCCAGAGGTGTGTTACCTGTCAACAGATGAATGCTGGAAAGAAGACTGTGGTTGCGTTGAGTCTCATTGGAAGGTCTGGAGGGCCTTTCAATAGGATGCAGTTAGATTATATCGAGGTGCCTAGGTGCCATGGGTTGAGGTACATTCTTGTGGTGGTGTGTGTTTTTTCACGGTGGGTGGAAGCTTACCCAACACAAAGGTGTGACACCCTCACAGTAGCGAAGCTACTATTGAGGGAGTTGATTCCCAGGTTCAGTTTTTCAACCTCGTTGGAGTTGGATAAAGGAACACACTTCCATAGCGAAATCATGACGTTGCTCTACCCTGCTTTAAATGTTGATCAGAGACTCCATTGTAGCTATCGACCAGAGGCTTCTGGGATAGTGGAGCAGATTAATGGAACTTTCTCTGAAATGGCCTGATGCATTGCCTGTGGTGTTGATGAGTGTTCGCAGTGTCCTAGATAGGAGGACCGTTCTTTCCCCACATGAGATAATTGTGGAGATGGCGATGCGATTGCCAGCAGTACCATTCACAGCTTTGATTAACATCACTGATGACTTGATCCTTGATTACTGCAAAGGACTAGCTGATGTGGTCCATTCTGTGTCTCAGCAGGTGAAAGATGCCGCTGTTCCGGCTTAGAGTGATCTATGCAATGACCTGTGCCTGGCTGATTGGGTGCTTGTCTGCAAGCACGTGAGGAAGTGCTGCCTGGATGCTTGGTGGCGAGGCCCTTATCAGGTGATACTGGTAACTAACACAGCAGTGAAGTGCGGAGGGTTGCCAAACTGGGTACATGCCTCCCACACCCGCAGAGTTTCAGAACCCTTGGAAGAAACAGCTCCTCTCAAAAATGAAAATCCAGCTGTGGCGGCAGGGCCACGAGAGAGGACAAGTCAAACTGTGAGGGCTGCTGACGAAGCTGGTTGCTCACCAGGCTGAGGAGGGTTACGCTACATGCTACCCAGACATTGACTCGGAGGAAGAAGGTCACGTTGTGAGTGGTGTAGAGTCAGACTCAGTAGAAGGAAGTGGTGCGCAAAGTGTTCGGGGAGAAAGCAGAAGGGCTAGACGAGCAGAAGAAGTGTGGCCCGAGAGACAGGGAAGACTAAATCTGAGACTGGCTCCTAAGAGAGATCTTGCCCCTGTGTCCGAGACCTCTGAATCGGAAGTGAGTGAAGAAGAACAAGCTCAAGGAGGCCTGAGAAGATCAAGAAGGACAAGAGTGCCTTGCCAGAGATACGCTGCCCCGGAGTGGACTAACGCAGTAACTGATGACGGGAGTAGTGAGTTCCGGGAGGCTGAGGTTCGTGAAAGTGATCAGCAGGAATCCTCTACTGAAAATCGATGTGGGACTGCTAGTTCCAGGACCTGAAATCAAAGGGGTGTTGACCATCATGGTTCTGAAACCTCCAGTTTTGAGCAAGGTGCGAATTCTGATATTGCACAGATTAGTTTTCCCAATGTTTGGATTCGAACCACCACCTCATGAAATGGTAGACATGGCAACATGTTTTAGCCGTAATTGGATCTGAACTTATTGTGGATTGCGAATGAACTGTGAATTGTAAATAAATGTTTTAAAGAAAATAACCTAGGCCCCAAAGGAAGAAGAAGAAATTTAGGGACTTTCCGTAGAAGAAGAAAGAAGGTTAGGGAAGTCTTTTTGGACTGTGTAAATAAGGAACATCAGTACTGTAAAGGGGAATTTCCAGCACTTCCAGAGTGGTGTATGAACTGGGTAGACAGCAACCTGTGGTGGAGAAAGAGACTCTAAGTGTCTGTTTGCTGAAAGTCAAACCCGACAACGAAAATGGAGGCTGGATATCCGAACCGTAGGTCCAATGATAGGTACACTCATAGTGGGAGTGATAGTTTCAATAGTCGTAGTTATCATAGTGTCAGTAGCTATTCCACATGAAGTGGAAGTCGTAGAGGTGAAGGGGACACCTACACCCAGTACTTCTACCAAGAAAAAGGGTATCATAGGAGTTGAAAAGGCTATGCTAGATCAGAATAATTGTAGATTGCATGTAGATTTGTCTAGAGGTGATTTTAAGCTTGATGTGTATGTCAAGCTGCTATATGAATATGTTGAGGCGATAGATGCGAAAGATTATGTGTGTATGCAGTTGCCTTCATCAGTTGATGAGGGCATTAAATATCACCATCTTCCACTGACTTATGGGATTTCATGTAGTTTGTTGCTTAGTATGTTCTATGGGAGAGGTCATTATGAGTACTTCTTTTCCAATTATGATGTGGTGCTTTCAGAGGTACCAGCTTACAAGCACCTGAACAAGTATGATTATTATAAGCAGGAAGATAGGATTGGGAAGTATTTCATATCGACTACAACGTTAGATACAGCTTATGCCCATAGACTTTCATTAATGTGTTCACTAACAGGTGTAGTGAAGAAATTTATAGAACAAGTAGAAGATAGATATAGACAGCCAACACAAACACGTAACACCGGAGAAAGTCCAGTAGATTGGACAGAAGAGGAGAGAGTTCACAGAGCGAAGGGGATCTATGGCCCTATAGCATTGTATTTAGTGCAGAAGGGGAAGCTGTGTGTGAAACGCGTGCAGACCTATTATGATAAGGTCTATGTGGGACAGAGTACGTGTGATCACGTTTTCACTATGGAAGAGACCGCAAAGAACTTTTTGCAAGGTCCGGTACAGGTGGTACCAACAGTATATTATGTGTGTGGAAAGAATGCTTATGTGAGATTGCCTGCAAATTGGTATGGCACTTGTTATCTGGGAATTATGTTCCCCATGATCTACCTCGCGGAGGAACTAGACCTCCTGGAAGGTGAAAAGCATTCTAGAGCAAGGAGGGATATAAGTGCAGGAGCAGTGCTTGGATATATCTTTGGAGCAGCAATACCAAGTTTGGGAGTGATTCTGAATGAAGTAGAGATTAGAAAGTTGGCAACTGTTGTTGACAAATTGTCGACGAATACAGCTAAGTCATTGATACTTGTTGATGGAGAGATGTTATCGATAAGGACGATGGTGATGCAGAACCGTTTTGCTTTGGATGTGTTACTGGCAAAAGAGGGCGGAGTCTGTAAAATGCTGAAGGTTCAAAGGTGCTGTACTTATATACCGGATAACAGTAAAGATCTGGAGAAATATATAAGTAACATCACTGTGATCCATCATGAGATTCAGGATCTGACTGCAGAAGGTGTTTGGGAGAAGTTTGGTAAAGGATTTGGCAAGTGGGAAATTGATTTGCGAACCTGGGAAAGTGTGTACTTGGTTACATTCTGAAGCCCATAATTATTATTGTAGTCTGTGTGGTTTGTCTGTGGGGATTTGCTAGGGCTTAACAGTGGTACAAGGCGAACCAAGTCGAAAGGTCCCTTAGGGAGCAAGAGATAAGGATAGCTAGACTGCAGGACAGTCCCTATGAGAACATCAAGAACCTAGAGAAGTTCCTACAGGGAAGGATGGCTACGAGCTCTGTTTAGGTGGGTTCTTTCTCCAGGGAGTTGGGATTTTGCATTTTAAAATAAAATTATGTTTTTTTGTGTTTTTTTTTTAACATTAACACTGTAGACAGCTAATGTTTTTATCTATTTTTGTAATAGTGTATGTTTGTATCCATTTGTTACAGCCTTGAAAAAGTCCGGATGGACGAAACACGTGTCGGCTGTTATGTGTTATATTGAAATTTGGACAATCCAAGAAAGGAATAATAAACAAATGATAATTAACTAAAATAAATTTTTTTCGACTTGTTTGTGGACTTTTAAATTCGCTATGACTCTGATACCATATGATATGTTTAAAAGACGAACGCCTATAATGTGCCTCAACTGATGTGTATTTATTGTGTGACCTTAGTGGGATATTCTTGCGGGTTTCTCTACGGGTTGGTTTTTCCTTCGACAAGCAGAGGAGGAAGTTAGGTTTGAGAGCACTATAGGTAAAGTAGAAAGAAAATTATATAAGAAACATACTATCAATCATTGTGAAAGTTAATAACTGACAAAAAGATTAATTTGGATGTGCATATAACTTCTGACAGATTGCTGCTTAGGTGTTTGTGTGTCAAGTTGTGATTTTGTTGATGACACTAGTCATCAAAGGGGGAAACTGTTATAGTGTCATGATATTCTGAAAATTGTAGGGGTGCATCATAATCATGGATAGTCCGCAACCGCATATATTCTTGTGTTGTACTAAAAGATGATGATTAGAAACGTGGGTAATAATGAAATGTGTAAGTGTAATGATAGAAAATTAGTTTGTGCCATTCAAGAGAGTAAGGTGGCTTTTAAATGGAGTTATATAATCCTCGATGTTTATTGCAAATGCTTAATGAATTAGCTTGTGCAATGTAATGCATTAGATTTAAACGTGCACCATATTTAAGTCTGCATATGTAGAAATGATTTATTGTGCTTTTAACATGATGAAATATAGTGCTTGCAGATGCAACATTTATTAATGCATGTAATTTCTGATGTGTAAAGTTAATACGTAGTCTGAACTTTGTATTGGTTCCCATGTATTTTTTCAACCTTGTCATGAGGTGCTTGTATGTTCAGTTATTTTTGGCTGTGTAAAAAAAAAACTAAATTGGAATTCAGAGTCAGTGATCTTTTCCGAGTCTAAGTTGATTGGTCCCTGCTGTTTAGTTTTGAATGTATTGGTTTTCTACCCTTTACACTTTTCAGCAGATAACAAAGGTCCAGTCGACTGAGGATTCTTAGTGAGATTTTATGATAGAATCTGGCGCAATCAGTAGATAGTAACTTTTTTCTATCTTGGGATGCCAACTGTGAGAATCACTTATTCTCATACCCAGGTAGTCAAATTTGTTTACTTTATCTAGTGTCGTACCCTCAAACAATACCTTGCCCTTTATTGTTCTCTGGTGACTAAACACCATATATTTGGTTTTGTTAGTATTAATTTCTAGACCATGCACCTTGCAGAATAAATTAAACTAGGCCAAAAGTTTTGACAACCCTTTTGCGGTTTTGTAGAGAAGCAAGGTGTCATCTGGAAAGAGGAGACCTGTCATTTTTTGTCCCCCCATTCTCGGCGAGTCATTCTCTCAATCAAACAGATAAAGGATGCATTCATTTATGAATAAAAGAAAAAGGGGTGGGATCCAGGATACACCCGTCTAACTCCTCACCCTTGCATAGTTTTTGGAATACAAGGCTTGTATTATAGACAGTAGACTCGGTGGGACCTCTATACCCTGCAAGACTTCCCATAACTTTGCTCTTGGAACGGATGTCCACAAAGGCTACATATACCCTTTCAATGTCAACATTTTTCCAGATGATAGAAAGAAACCCCAATAGCTGATAAATAGTGCTAGTATTTTGGCGAAAACCCGTCTGAAGTTGGGTCAAAACTTGGGTCATTAAAATCCATTCCCACAGCCTAGTTTTGATCTGTCTACTATAAACTTTCTGAATGTTGTCTATTAGGCTCATGGGCCTAAAAACTCCTTGGAGTTGATCTATCTCCCATTTTATGTATGGGAATTATAACAGCTCCTCTCCAGGAGGTATGTACTGGGTCCCAGCCAATAAAGTGCCTGACAAAGAATTTACATAGGTCCCTAGACCTCTAATTCATAAGATAATAAATTAGCCGGGACTCTATCCAACCAGGATGCCTTTCCTGGTTTTTGTGCTTGTTTGACAACCATATTTTCCTCTAGGGCACAGAGCCTTGTTGCATCCTCCAAGGAGTCATTACGTCTCTGTTCCTTAATAACCGGTGTGGGTTGATCAATACTGACTTCTAAATATAAAGATGAAAAATATTTACCCACTCTTCTGGCACTATGCGACAGTCAGGGCGCAGTGGCTGTCTACACAAATTATGCGCTAACAGGTGCCAAAAGTGCTTGTTATCCCTTCATTTTGAAGCAGCCAACAATTCCTCCCAGATGTCAGCCTTCCATCTGGCTTAGCTAGTGCTGATAGTATTGCCATATTCCCATCTCTTGGCTACAATCTCTGATCCTTGTTTACTCCTCAGGGCGTGGATCAAAGACTTCTTTGCAACTTTGCAAGACTCTTCAAACTGTTCATTCATTCTCGTTGAATGATGGATCCTACTTTTTTTACAATCTTTAGGGAATACTTTTCCCAATTTTTCAAAAAGGCTGTTCTGAAGATCCATAACCTGACAAGGTGTCAAAGATTTTAGCTAGGGCACTTCCACTTCACTAATCCCAATATTAGAATGGTTCTGGATAGCTTTCTCAGACTTAGAAACAACCTCCCACCTAACATTCTGTCTGTTATTCATGGCCCAGGTACTAAACCAGGTACAACATCCTGTACCTAAAGCCAGATGTACTAAGAAGTGGTTGAAAAATACTGGTTGCTGTTTGCAACCAGTATTTTTGTGACCAATCTGGCAATTTGCAGACCGACCTATGTACTAAAAAATCAATTTGCAAATTCCCGATTCCTAGTGGGTTGCAGTTTGACCTACCTCATGAATAATAGTGAGGTATGCCGCAAATTACTACCCACTAGTAATTGCAGCCATCACAAGCATGGTGGCCTGCTGGGATCAGCAGAACATCATGTCTGTGATTGCTTTTAAATAAAGCATTTAAAAAAAGAAATTAACCTGTTTTCCTTAAAGGATTCTGGAACCACTGCCTACTCTTAAAAAGATTTTCTGTCACCATTCACAAAGGGGAAGGGTTCCCTTGGGGACCTCTTCTCCTTTGCAAATCGCTTACCACCGCCTTTGAGGCGAACAGGCTAATGCTGTGACACTGTATGTTTTTCTGGATTCTTCTCTGTAAAGATCAGCAAAAATTGCTTAAACGGGGTAGGGCACTCTTTGACTTGCTCTGCCACCATCAACTGGATAAGGGCATGAAAATCATCTGCCTCATCCTTCTCACCCACTCATTCCAATCATGCAACTCACCATGAATCCAAATTTCAAACTGAACACCATCCGCTCTCCTGCATTCTTTAAATCCCTGAAGATACTGAATTGTCTTCAATCCACACCACCATCTAATCTGATATTCATTAATTTGCTCATAGTTCAATTGATCACCTACAGCCAATCTCCCAATGACTCATTTAAGTGTCTGTCTTAGACACATCATTCAAAACCTCTCTTCTACATGTGATCTCAAAACTCATAAAACCTTCCAAAATATCCTGACCTTCCACATACTTGTGCACATGCTCTTGTGATATCTTTGCAGGTAATCCTGCAAAGCTGGAGGGGGGATCACCTTTCCCAGATGTAGTTGTTTCCCATTCCATCACAACATTCTCTCTAAGGCTATAGTTTCTCTCTCCAGTTCTCTCTCTTTTTCCATATCCTCACTTTCCCTTCTATTTTTCTATTGGGTCCAATTCTCCTGGCTCTCTCACACTTCCTTACTTCTTGTTCTTCGTGAAGTAATCTCAACTTTTTCTCCTCAAACTCTCTGACCTTCTCCTCTTCCTCAGCCCTAGCTTTACGCAGAGACAACTGCAAGTCTCAGTCAGACTCAGCCCACCAGGGGAATAACTCCTGAAGTTAATAACTGTGGTAGCCCTGAACTCAGGGGAGGAGGATGGGTAGGGAAATTTCCCAGGGAAGCAAATGTCTGGATGCACTTGGTGTGTCTGAAGAAAACCTGTGATAAGGGGCCTAGAGAGCCTGACACCCCATCACTGACACCACATCCTTTTCAGTGCACCACGATAACTTCCCTACCACTAATTTTCTCCAACTGGTCCTTAGCAAAATCAACAAGGATCTCTCTATATTTGTTTGTGGGAGCCCTCGGCCTGTCTCCAAACACTCAACTGATCTGAGGACAGGGTCTAAAGGTCTACTCCTACGAGTCTTGTATATGTCATTGTATTGTGCTGCAAAACCTCCGTTTAAGCTGAACATATTCCGTTAAAGACAGTTGGAACTGGAACTTTCAGATCTCACACCATTGCTGCCAATTGACAGACTTTATTTGGGTGAACACAGGACAGACAGGAGCTACTGGACTCAAACCTTGATGATTGAGGTCATCTGCTACTGGTGTCTGTCTTACTAGGGCTGTGCACACTGGCCAAATACAAATATTTCTGCACTTGACTCTCAAGGTGGTGAGTGCAAACAGTCACTAGCTTCTAATGGAGGTTTTGTGGGGGACGAGGGCTTAGAACTTAGTTATCCATCAGGCACAATAACAGAATTCCCAGCCTAGGGCTCATCTTTTATTAAAAATGGAAGTACTTTAATCACACACAATTCTTCATTGCATCACCTCCCCTCTTGTGTGGCCACACTGGAAGCCTCCTATTGGGACCATATTCACAGGGTCAAACCAGGAGGCATATCTGTAGGGTCATGCCCATCCTCTTTAGCCCTCAAACCCATCTACAAGTAGGCATCTTGGTGTGGCAGTTTTAACTTCAAGGTTTAATTACTCAAAGTGGTGTCTTTTGGTAGTCATGAACAACAA
The DNA here is from genome assembly GCF_964204655.1 of Triturus cristatus. Lineage (NCBI taxonomy): Eukaryota > Metazoa > Chordata > Amphibia > Caudata > Salamandridae > Triturus > Triturus cristatus. The sequence goes on along the minus strand of NC_140585.1, from coordinate 1,170,074,266 downwards.
ACTGATCAGGGATTCTCGCTTCAGCAGAAACGTTGGCTTCTTTTATAGCATCAGCAGTGGCAGCACAAATCTTGTAGTCCTTGACAGACTTCTGAGCAACATAGGAGAGATTATTCAGGTACAGTCTGACTGCAGCTTATACAGAAACTACGCAAAGTGATCTGGATGACAGCTTCACAATAGATGTCACTCCTGGCTTCACACTCTGGGGAAATCAGCTTTATCTGTGTGCACCTCACAACAGAAACCTGCTGAACTTCTCATTATTGACAGTGTTTCCTCCTGAAGGACCAGGCACACAGCTTCCTTCCCTCAGCAAGCAGGCATATATGCACTTCAGGAAGACCCTCAGCTGCTGTAGCAGAAAGTTCAGATTTCAGGTAATGTGATCTCGCCTCTGGGAAATTGACTGTCAGCCAACACAACAGCAGCCTATTGATTACTTTGTGGAGCACTCCATTCCTTGGCCAAGAAGCACTTGGGAATTGAAGAGAGAAAGTTGGCTTAAACCTCATTTTTAAAGGTGTTTTCCAGATAGAGGATGTGGATCCACTTTTTTAGAAATCGTTTAGGTTGATTTCTTTCCAGCTGTCATTTTCATGCTTTTCCCCAGACACAGACTATGTACAAAGCGATGCTCTTACAGCGGTTAGCACATGCAATAGGGCTGCATTCAAGCAGAAACATGAAGCGTACATTTTCTGCACCTGGCTGTCATCAGCCTTTCTGAGCAATAATCAGGAAAAGAGATGAAAGAGCAGACCCACCCTAGAAAATCTTCACCTTGAATAATAGAAACAGTGGGCCCCATTTATAGGTTTTTTGAAATAGGGCAGCACAGCAGGCCTTGCTGCTGCTCTGCCCTACGGCAAAAGAAAGGTGCAGGAATGTGCCGTATCTATTCGATTTGGCGCATTCATGTCCTTTTCCCCAGCGCACAATGGGCTGCCCTGCGCTGCCCTGCGCCAATGAAGGCACCTTTGCACCATTGTACTTTTTGTGCAGGAAGGGAAACCTTCCTGCACAAAAACAATCGCAAGTGGCTTTTTCCTCTTTCTATGTGTGCTGCAGAATGCAACACACATAGAAAGGGAAAAACATGGAGAAATAAAGATATTTCTCCTCGTTGTGCCTCCCTTACACCTCCTTTGGGAGGAATACATTTGTGCTGCCTCAGACTTACGATTTCTGGTAAATCTGGGGCAGTGTCAAAAAGCCATGGATGTTGCTGTTAACGCCCCCCAGCAACACCCATGGAACACCCCTTTCACACAGTTTTCTGCATGTAAGGGGCACATATTTATAAGGCCTTGAAAACTCACGTGACGTGGATTTACGTGGCCTTATAAATATGCTATTGGCACATTGCGCCACCGGAAAGTCAAAAAAGTGCCTTTCCCGCAGTGAAAATGTGCTGAAAGGGCCTCATAACTGAGGCCCAGTATTGCCACCCCTTACTCCTTCCATCCACCAAATGTCTGTGATAAAGAAGAGCTAACCAGCAGCCTTATGCTATGAAGGACCTCATTTGTTCTATAACGATAACCCTGCCTCCATCCCCTTCACTTAATTTCCTTGGTCTTCACCCTCCAGCCACATGTATGCAGACAATACACTTCTCTCTGGAGAAGTTATCCTCATTCTTTATCTTGTGCCATGCTAGACTAATGGATGTCACTGGCTCCAGAACTTAAACTCACAGATTATACATAATCATACCACCCTTGTGCTACAACCGTACTGCATGTACACTCAGTTGATATGCAGAAAAAATGTAAGCACAAGATTCTGGGGTTCAGATAACAACAGAACTTTACATAAGAGGAACCTGATCACTTACCTCACGGTGACACAGGGAAAAAGATCTGGTCAAACTCTTAATTCAACAAAGTGCCCTCCACCACCACTTTATGCAGTCAAGGCATTGATAGTAGTCGCCTACCTACTATGAGGGCACAATTGGTGCCCCCCTTCAGGTCACAGAAGAGATACTGGACCTCGAATTACCAGGAACAGTCATAGGCCTCTGTGCCTAAACTAGATTATCATACTGCCAGGCCCAAATAAAAGTCAGGATATCAGTTTCATTTCACATACATTCAGGCACTCAAGGCAGAAAATCAGGTCTGTTTACCATGCAGAGGAAATTCCCATATGGTCAAGAATATACCTTTTGGTCAAGCTTAAGTCCTTTTTTGGCATCACAAAGTACATAATTGATAAGTGTGGCTGTGCTGAGACATGTTTTTGAGAGCTCCCCAATAGATGCACTGCTTTTGTAAAAATCATGCAGACAGGGTTTGAGATGCAAACACTGGCAAGGCTGCCCATCAATCCCTGGAGGGGGCTCCCTATCTGCCTTCCTTGAATTGGATAGAAACCCAAAAGCACTAAACTGGGCATTGGTAGGTCCATCACATCAGGTAAATCTGAACCGGGTAGGCTGCCATAGCGGGAGTGGTTTTTCACCGCTCATAAATATAATGGAACTGGCTTAGAGCAGGGACAGGGTTGGGCATAACACACTATGGAACTGATAAGTATACTGGAAAATGAGGATCTCCATTCTAAAAAATACGCCAAATTTCTGCTTCCAGCAGACCCCTCCTTTGCACATTACTTTGGCTGTACTTTTTTGTTGGTGAGTTTAGTTAACAGCTTGCATGTCTGAATTTTGGAGTGTTCATTACATTACTAGTATGAAGACCATGTTTGTGCTTCCAGCAATTGGGATGGAAGACAAGCATCCTGCAGACAGAGTCGGCACAAGCTCATTCCTATTGAAAGTATGCTGGACACTGTGAACACGCCCTACACTAGATTACTGCAGGAAATACCTTAGACTGTTGAAAAAATGGAGGTGTCTGCTTTGCGCATGTGAAGATCCTGCATTAATGGTGAAAAACTGTCTGGGTGGGGCCACTTGCAAATGGTGCCGATGACTGGCTTGCCTGAATCTCTGTAGGACAATGTAGCTCTTGACTTGCACAGAAGAGCATCAATAGATGTTTCTGATGCACCGTGGGAAACTTAAGGTGGTGAGAACCCAGAAGCATATACTGGAGATGCAGGTTGAAGTATTGTCAGCCTTGACAAGTGGGCACCCAGGTGCCAATTAAACCCTAACTACTTGTACCTAGAGTGCTCAACTGGACAATTTAGACAATGTGCGTATAGCCATGGCGGGGGGTGGGGGGGCGGGGCGGACAAGAGGCAAAATAGGATCAACATGTTGGAACTTAACTTGGGCTCATATGGGCTAAAAAGAAGCTCCTAAAGGCTGATAAGAAGAAAATTGCAGGCAAGATGAAGGAAACTGATCACAACATTAATTATCAATTAGTCCAGAGTAATCAGAGTACTTTTGGTAATTCTATGGTACTCTTTGACACAGAATTACTTGTAATAACACGATTTTGCCTACTCGTGTAATAAAGAGTAATTTGGGGGGAAAAATCCTACTGCTAGAGAACAATAAGCAAGCACTCGCTATTCGTGTTCTGTTGCAATTAGTGCTATGTTCTAGTGTAAAATGCTTCCTCACATCCATTTTGGATGCAAGGGTGCATTTTGCACTAAGAAAATAGAGCTAAATGCCGGGAGTATGTTGGGGGGAAATCCTACCCCAGTGTACATTTAGCACTCACTATTCATGTTCTGTTGTATATAGCAATATTTCCTATCATGAGAAAGCATCATCTTGTCTATTTTGGATGCAAAAGAGCATTAGTGCACTAAGAAAACGAAGCTAGATGCAGAGATTTTATTTTTGCGAAATTCCACGTAATGCTGCAGAATCTGTGGGTGATTTTGCGTGATTACATGGAATTAAGCAAGTTACGCCCACCTCTAGTGCCTAGACAAGATCTATTAGGTAATAGGTCATACCATACAATATCATAGTTTATACAGACTATAAAATGATGTACAAAATCGTAGCATAATACCTATTACACATTTTTCCCAATGATTGTCTGCCCTGAATAGAATGGTTTGTGTTTGGACAGAACAGTCTGTTAAATAAACAAACGTCCAACACAAAGATTGTCTGCCTTTCGTAATTTCTACTGATCTGGAAAAGGCATTTGAAACATTACCTTGAAATTAAATACATGAAGTGTTGAGAAGAATGGGTGTAATGGAAGGCATGATGATAGGGATCCATGTACGTGGGCCCATAGCATGTGTCACTAGAACTTGTGGTGGGTAGAAAAGAGCACTTTACAGGGATCTCCCCCTTTCCCACATTTATTTGCCTTGGCAGTGAAACCATGAGTCTTTATGGTAAAAAGAGAAGCCTGGTATAGCATAGGGCACAAAGATAGCTCCAAACTGGCACTTTTTTATTTTTGTAAATGTTTTTATTGAGAGCGGAGAAATACATAAAAAACATCATATAATAATAAACAGTGGATCTTCCATCATGTTGCGTGCACATGTATCATCATTACATTACACTAGTGTGGTCATGGCATTGCATGAAATTGCAAATTGAGTTGTCAAGAGACATTTCGGTAATGATAACACCAAACATTTTTTTGTGTGTAAATTGCAGAAAGAGTTATTGAACATATCAGGTGGTCTCATATTATGCAAATGAAGTGAGGGAGGAAAGGACGGAGTGGAGGAAAAAGAAAGGAAGGATAAAGGGGAAAGAAAATCTAACTGCATGAGAGCTCTGTGTTCATAATATATAGGGCATAGCATGTTAAGTCCGTACGTACGTATCGCACATGTTGTGAGATTTAGTGCCACAGGCAAGTGTAAATGTATGTTACTATTAGGCAGTGGCGAGTGTATGGGCTTGATATACGGCAGGGAAAGGCACAGAGAGGAGATCGGACGACTGATTAAACCACTGGTATGGATGCACGTGTGCAAGAACTCACTCATGATAGGGGACCACCCTGGGATATGCTTGTTAATGAGTACTAGGTGTAGATAGCAGTGGGTGTGGAGGAGGGTGAGAACCTGGGCCCCAAGTTATCATTTCTCAATGTGCTATAAGTGAGTGCACCGGGTATTTGGCATTCACAAAGGTGGACGCCTTCAGTTTTGGCTTTGATAGCGATCAAATACGTCTCCCAGTCTTCGCCCCCATCCAGTAGTCACCACTCATGCGCAGCACTCTCAGAGTGTGTGTCTCTGCCATGGTCCAGGCCATGGGATCTCTGGTGGAGCGGGGGACTTCCAGGCCATGGCTATGTTCTGTTTATACAGTGTGAGAAGGTGGACTGATATATGCTGTCCACTAGTTCTAGTGGGCACCTTGTATCAGTCCAAACAACCCCTTATGGTGATAGATTAAAGACAACCTTTATTGAAAGCTATCCTAGTGGTAGCTATCGAGAGCAGCCTTCAGGCTAAGTCTTGAAGGAATGTAAAGCAGCTTGTTTTACCAGTCTATAATCTCTTGAATGATCAAATGAAAAGACAACCACACCAGGTATATATTTAAAATATATGTATTTAGTATAAAACACACCCCTTTAGTCTCTTTATGAGACTGGAGTTCAAAGTACTTAGTTCACAAGTCAGCAATTATCAGTATTAGCACAAATACACGTTTGGGCCCTAGGGGCGTACCAAACTATATACCAAAAAAGTGGTATAAGAACCACGACTGGAATAGACACTAGGCCTATAGCCTGTAGAATCGCTAGGACCCAGAGGAACCACCCAAGGTAGTGACACAGGGGACCCACGTGGACTGTGTGCAGTGTGTAAACACAACGCGGGTTCCCGTTATCTTCTATGGGCAATGTCGCGGTTGGAAATTTAAAGATTAGGGACACTTCTAATCGAGTCAGGACCAAACCCTTTTGTACTTAAGAAGTTCTAGGGCTAGCACCCACGGGAGCACCGGAGTACTCGAGTTACCTCACCCAAGGAAGCCGGGTGCATAGGTTTTTTTTGGTGTCGGGTCGCGTCGTCGATTTCAATGGGAGCCTGCACAGAAATGCTGCTGCCGTGAAGAGGAGAAGTGTCCGGAGAGATCCAAGCCTGGATCTAGGATGTAAGGAACCTGAAAGCAGAGGGGACAGAGTCTGGGTCACTAGCCAGTGACCTAGGGTAGGATTTACCAATGCCCACAGATGTCGGGTGCTTCAGGTGAGTGGAGGGGTGTCTTGACTCTTCAACCACGACGTCCAGGAGGCATCGACAAAGTCCACGAGCCGGATTCGAACTGTCCCACAAAGACTGTCGAGTGTTGCAGTGTCGGTGACCAGAATGGACCCAACAAGCCTTGGCAACGGCAAGTCACTGGAATTTAGAGAAAGGACTGCGGTGCAGACCAGAAAGGTCTGAGGGACTCACCCAGCAAGGCTAAGTAGGGGCATGTCTGGAGCAACCAGGAAAGCCCAAGCAGAAAAGGAGTTGCCTTCGTGGGGACCTGCTACCCAATGGGCAAGTGATCGCGAAGGAGCCTCAAGCGGTCGCATTTGAAGCTGGCCCACGGGTCACTCATGAAGTGGAGGCCAACAATCTTCGGTGCAGGAGGTGCTCAAAGTAGGGGCTATTCGGAGCCCAAAGCACAACTTCAAAGAGGACCAGGAAGATAGTGCTGCTGCAAAGGTTCACGGTGTCCAGGGGTCACAGTTCCACGTCACCCACTATAGCCACGGGCATCAGCTTTGCTGTGGACTCAGGGTAGCCTCAGGGAAGTCTGGAAATCCACCTCTGGTGATGCAAAGACTTCGGCGTCCGGCAGGAGCTTCAGCGATACAGACCGGTCAGTTGCTTCTTTGGTGCCTGCCAAGTAGGGGAGTCACTCCTTGACCCCAAGGGAGATTTCTTCACTCTTCTAGTCAGGATAGAATGTCGAAGGTCCAGGATGTACATTGCAGAGTTTCATCCAGGGTAATCTAAAGTCCTAGGGACTGGATTCCTTTACTTAAAGTAAGTTTAGGGGATGGACTAACTCTAAGGCCCCACCTATGGGTGGGCCTGGAAAGAGGGGTGGTTACACCCATTTCCTTTGTCCAGTTTCGCGCCAGAGCAGGGGCAGGTAGCCCCTGCAACCGGTTTGAACTGGGCTATGCACAGGGACAGCAAACATGTCCCAAGTGCAGGACTTAAAAGCACCAGAGAGTGCTCCCGCCCAGCCCCAATACACATCTGCCTGTCTGGGTAGGTGGTCACACCTCCCTTTGACAGGAAACCTATTGTCCAGGCCTCCCCTGCTGGAGTTTCGGTCAGCAGCAGGAGGCCAGACCCGTGTCTGTGGCAGAGGCATCCATTTTGTGATGCCAGGGCTCAGGAAAGTCCTACCGGGTTTAGCCAGTGTGAACATGTCTATCCCTCCAGAAGGGTGGAATGCTACCCCCGCCGCCAGAACTGGCGGGGGGGGGGGGGTAGTATTCCAAAGCGTTTGACACCAAACACGACATGTTTTGATGCAGCCATTCCAAAGTTAGCATTTACCGCAAGGTTATAATGCACTTAAGAGTATATGGTATGGCTGTATCACAGAACAGCCATAAGGAAGTATTTCCGAAAGCTGCAGAGGGGCTCAGCTCATGCTTGGGCACCCTCTCACATAAAACCAAGCACTCTTCCTTCAGGATTGTCAAGGCCTGCCATAGGAGTAGCTTATAGGTTTATATGTGTCTGTATATATGTGTGGATATAGGTAGCCTATACCACAGTAAGGAGTGCAAGCACACCCTTACCCAGGCTGCAGTAGCAGACCTGTGGTGCCATTTTGGAGTGCTTCCCAGGAGTGGCATAATACATGCTGCAGCCCCTGGTAGGCCTCTGAGGTACCTATGCCCTAGGTACATAGTATACCATATACTAGGGGCTTATAAGGCACTCCAGAATCCAATTATATATGAACCTAATGTACATGGAAACCATTTTAGAGACGAAGCAGCTAGGCTGTGGTCCTGATTAGCAGGGCCACAGCCAGACTAAGGTCGAAAAACAGTGAAACGCCAGCAAAAAGTGGGGGTACCCATGTGAAGCAGATCCTACTCTCCTACACACAGAACGAAGGCAAGTCAATAAATCAGTGCATGTGTATTTCACCTTTAGCCCGAGGGCGCAGTCCCAATAGGCAAAACTCTGGGGTGGTGTTGAGAGGATGTGTGGACAATTCCGCTACTAGGAACATGACTTCCTTCCATGCCCGGGATATTGGTGTGCAAGCCAATACCATATGTATGAATTCTGCATTCGGAAATTTGCAATGGGAACATATTGGAGGTAGTGTCTGGAACATGCGCTGGAGACATTCCAGGGAGAGGTAAGTGTGGCGAATATAATTAAACTGCATGAAGTGAAACCTGGGATTACGAGGAACGTTCTTGTTCTCCCACAGAGCGCGGGTCCATGCTGCGTCAGTGAGTGGGTGTGGTAAAACTGCTTCCCATTTGCCGCATGCCTTCGTGGCGTGGGCAGGTGGGGCAACATTGTGGGCAGAATATAGCATTGTAATAGCATGACCGGTGGTGTCAGAAGTCAGCACTGTAGTCAATGTCTGTGAAATGGATGTTTCAGTCTCACCATTGCCCCAAATCTTGCGTATCAGACGTTGCACAGAGTTATATGTTAAGAATTGACCAGTGCTCAACCAACTCTTGAAATATCATGAGTTTGCCTTCATTATAAAGATCCCCCGCCTGTGTAATTACAACCTCGGTCCATGGGTTCGGGTCAATGAGTCTCGGAGTTTGTTGCAATAACGCCTAGTCCCAGATGGAAATAGAGAGGGAGTGTGGAAGGAATGAGTCCTTAGAATGTAAGTATATTCCAACCTGGCACTTTATGTCACTTAATATGGATGATGTGCCTCTATATCTGAGAGATGTCCCCACTGGCCTAGAGCCAATAATGCAGAAGTTGCAAGCATTTGGGCGGGTGTCAGCATTGAAGGTCAACTGGCATATATAATTTTTATTTCAGATTAAACCACCAGTGGTTTGATATTGGGGAAATCCAATTGTTACAGCTTTGATATGGGAGAATGTCACATTTAGGTTTTTTGGCAGTCAAATATAAAATTGAGATGATTTTTCCATCTTTAAACAAAACAAACCACTGAAATTCACCAAGTATATTTAAATGAAGTAACTATAGCTCGTATCCTGCCATGCAAAGTGTTGTAACCAATGATGTAATTTCAGATGTCGCACTGATGTTATTAGGGGTGTCATAGAACATGTCATGTGTGTTTTTTTTTGTTTGAAACATTATGTTTTAACTCACATTTTCACGTGACTATAGCATCTCTTTACCTTTGTTTTTTCAGTGAATTTCTATGTTTTTTATTTTTAACGAGAAGTACAATATTATAACCATACATAACTATAACTGCTTGGATGAACTCTATTTCAAAGTTATTCTATGACAGCAGAGCCTCAATGGATAAATGTCCTCTTCATTCCAAAAATGTTAATGTAGAAGTGAAGTTTAATGTTTTTTCGCTGTTTGATATACAAACAGCTATTCAATCTGCTCAAAGCACTGGAGCTCCAGGCCCTAGTTGCATTCCGGCCTCCTTCTTTAAATGTATGAGGGACCACTAGTTGACAATTCTTTCTTTTCCCTCCTATCATCGAGCAAGCAATTACTATTGGCACAGACCCAATCGAAGCCGACCACAATCCTTGTGACGGTGGTTGCCATAGAGACAAGCTACAAAGTCCTGATATGTATTGGCACCCAGGTGTAATCATAGGACTGCTTGATATTACATATCTATCTTTTCTTCTCATTTTAGGAAGCTATCATAGATAGTGGCGGCTCCTCTGTTTACATCTCCAATATCCAAATTACAAGTCCAGTGTACAGCCTTTAACCATGGCTCCATGGAGGGGGGGTATGTGAATAAGCCAGTTCTTGCTGATTTCCCTTCTAGCAAGAAGCAACAGAACAGGAAGGGCCGCTGTGCGACATCCAGGGGATTGTGTGTTGCAATATCTACCCCAAATAGGGCCAGTATGGGATTAACCACAATTGTGCCTTCAAGAATCCCGGTCAAAGCCTTGCTCACATCATCCCAAAACTTTGAAAGCAAGATGCGAGAGAAGAACATATGTTCATTGTTTGCCTCAAGATAGCCACATCTGCACCCCGGGGCCTGATGTTTTTCAAATCTTGCAATCTTTTGGGTGGTTCAGAAGATCCTATCAAGCGTACAAAAGTGATTGCTTTTTAAATTGGCTAGTCTGACAACTTTGTACAAGAGCTTGAATGATGCTTGCCACAAACGTTGCCGGTCTGACCCTGGCATCCTACCTTCCCTGATCGAGAAGAGAGGCTGCAATTTTCTTTCCTTAGCATCCACCAGCATACAGTACCGTATGAAGACCTCTTTTTTATAGCCATGTATCCTGTAACCTACTCTCATTCTCTCAAGGGCCCCAATTTCTTGCTTCTCACTCAAATACCATGAGAGCAAATGCACGTATTTAAATCTTGCAAGCCGGCCCTAGGTCTTACTCATCAATGTCTCCCAAAGTACCAAACCCTGGACAGTAAGGAGATGCCCTCACACTGGTATGCCAATACCCCTCAAAGCGAGACTCAAGCTATCTTGTGGGCATTCCGTGGTATCCAAGGAGTCCCAAATAGGTGAAAAATCTGAGCAGTATTTAATGCCCAGGGCTTCCCGATTTTATAGCAGAACCTAATTGCTGCATTTAGAACCTTCAGTCCAAACTTGTACAGCAGGCCATTGTTCCTCAGATCCTCAGTCATAGCCATTAGCAGCCAATCTCAATTTGAACTATCTGGTGTCCCCAACAACATTCTCCTCCATGCTAATCTAGCTGCCCCAGAGGCCGATATAAAAGTTATTTTCCCCTGGATTTTGGCAATTAATGATTTTGATTACAGTTAAAAAAGATGTGTCAATTTATGCAGGATACTCATTTTAGCTGCCCATATATGGTTAGTGGCAGGTTCCTCCATTTAGTGACAACATATCAATTTCTCTAGCAACCCTCCACAAGTTATGAGCTGGAATTGCCTCTAGGAAATGAACGATATATATGCCCAAATATCCAACTTCTGACTTCATATCCCCTGCCGGCCAAGTATATTCCAACACATAATATCTGATTTACCTTTATTTATGGAATATCTGGAGAAGGGCCCTAGCTTTTCTTACAATTCCTCCCCTCTAGGGATTGTCCTATGAGGATCTGCCATACGGATGGTCAGATCATCTGTATACAGGGCTATCTTACTACTAAACCCTTGTGATGCAAACAGAATTACTTGCTTATGTCCCCTAAGCATTTGGACAAATGGCTCCATTTGGATGTTGAAAAGGAGGGGGGTGAGCAGCTCTGCCTGGTACCTCTATAGATATTAACACTCAAAACTTCACCCAGAAATGTTATTTGCTGATACCTACCAGAGCCTGATGTGTCCAGTGAAAACACACTTTATTTTCCACACCAAACGCCCCACAAAATGGAAAAACACCTTCCTTTTCCACCTTTCTATCATGAAATGAAACAAAATCCCGTATGGATTTAAACTGTCAACTACCCCCTCCCTCGCCTTCAACGGGGAAATCGATTTATCCATATTCAGAACGAGCAACATCACCACCTCAACATTTCTGACAGCTATTTTAGTAATATGTCCTATCAACTATCTCAAATGGACATTAATCCCTCAGCAACTGAACCGTCTTGCTCCCTTGTCTCTCCACCCTCTACCCTGGTTCAGGCCCTCCCTCCCCTTCCCTTCCCCAACTATTATGGCTTCTCTGCGGAAGTCCTCTGGCCCTCGCTCTTCCTAGAACATTTAACCCATCTCCTTCTCTTACCTTCGATTCCTCCCCTCCTGTCCCTACCATCTTCCCAGATTATCTCTTCAACTCTTCTCCCCCCTCCTTCCTCCCCTTGGAACTCCTCCTTCTTCTCTCTCCACTATGGCTAAGCCCCTGACACCTATTGACATTCTCCACAGCAAGATGATGTGGTGCTTTCCTCTAACCCTCACTCTCTCTCTCTCCCACCCTTTACATCCCCTGATTGTTTGCCTGTCCCCATTCACTCCTCGCAGAATCTATTTAATACCTGTTTGATCACTTTTACTCCCTCCCCGTTCCTGCTCACCCCCCATTCGCCGGATTGCTTTCCACTGTCAACAGTGACCCCTTTTCTGCGGGTTTCCTCCTCAACTTTATTGCACAGACATTCAATCACATTGAAAGTAAACTCAATGCTATGACTACTGAACTAACTCGGATCAGAGGAGATCTCTCCATCCTTAACGCCAGTTTGCCCCAAATTATCTGATACTTGTCTCTCTTGCTCTCGTAATCTCCCCCAACATGTCCAATGGCTGACCATACCCCTTTGTAGACGAGCACTCAGGTCTCACCGTGCTGTGTGCTCCCTCTCCACGTCTGCCCTAAATGACCTGTGCAATTCTTATCTCCCTAAGCCTCTGCTGACGAATCACCTCCCTTACTTCTCCATCCCAGTCATTGTGGGCGTCAACCGAGTCTCTTCTACTCCCCCCTCACCTAGACCTTCTGCACAACGTACCATCATCCACTCCCTTAATCCTGCTAAGGATAATCCTAAATCCCTCTATTGCATGCTTGTTAACTGCAGATCAGCTGTTCTTCATGCTACTGAGATTTCAGAAACCATCCTCAGTGAGCCTATTGACATTGCTTTCCTTACCGAAACTTGGCTCAATGACCACTCAACAGCTATTCTAGATCTACTCACCCCCCCTGGCTACTCCATCATTAGACAGGACAGACCCGACAGAAAAGGGGGTGGACTTGCTTTAATCCATAAAACAGAGTTGCAACTCTCCCTTCTGAAGAACCCTGATCACACGACATTTGAATACCTAGGCGTTGAACTCTCAGTCAAAGGCTCTCCTCCGATTAGACTACATAACATCTACCACCCTCCGGGTTAGTCCCTCCTCTTTGCTGAATAATTATCTGACCTCCTCACTCACTTCTCCCTTTCCGCCTCTTAAAATCTGCTTTTATGAGATTTCAACATCTATTGGAATAATGCCAATGATCCCACAGTTAAACAACTCATTAACCTTCTTGAGTTGAATAACCTTAAGCAACTATGCAACAATCCTACCCATATCAAAGGGGCTACACTTGACGCAATCATCTCTGACTCTGACCTGGTCTCCCTTACCAACATCACCCCCAACAACTGGTCTGACCACTATCTCATTCTGTTCAACATCTCACCCACCCCCTACTCCCCAAACCAGTTAATAACAAACCCAAGATACTGACAAGAAACTTTAAACAAATCCTCCTTAGTGAACTGAAGTCCAAACTCCAAGCCCAACTTCAACTGCTCCCTCTCTCCCATAGCGCCAATGAGCTCACTGATCATTTCAATAAGGCCATTATTGATGTCCTGGATCAAGTTGCCCCACTCAAACTATAACAACAAAGAAGAATCCAATCCAATTTCTGGTTCAATACTGGTCTCAATAATGAAAGAAGGCAACTCAGATTAGCTGAAAGAACATGGAGACAACACGCCTCGCACTCCCATCTTGCTCTCCTCAGATCTGCAAGATCATCTTATAAAAAGCAAATTTTTTATGAAAAAGCATCCTTCTTTCGTGCCCAACTCGATCGTGCCAAAAACAGGCCCAGAGAACTCTTCAATATTGTCAGAAAACAATCTTCTTCTGCCTCCCCGTGCTGATAGCCTCAACTGAAAGATTTGAGGAAATTGCCAACTTCTCCGAACAAATTGTTAAAATTGATCAATCCTTCCCTCAAAGGCTGGCCCCAACCCACTACAGACGTGCTTCCTTTCTCTTCCCCATTCCCCCGCCTAATCTTCCCACTCACCTCCAACTATCTCTGGAGACATCCTCATCAACTTACAATGGAAAAATAACACCTTCTGGTCTAATTTCCATCCTATAACTGAGCTTGAAGTCTCTAATAACATTGCTAAATTAAAGCCGACCTCACACACCAAAGCCCCTCTCTCTTCTAACCTAGTACATAACCTTAACCACATCAGTGCCCCATGTTGGACAAAATTCATAAACACCTCCTTTGCCACTGGCTGTGTCCCAGACTCCCTCCAACTCGGTCAAATCACGCCCATTCTTAAAAACCTTAATCCTGACCCTATCGATCTTAACAACCTCCATCCTATCTCCAACCTCGACTTCTGGCCAAAACCCTGGAGAAATGTGCCCTACTCCAATTGGATAACCACATAGGCAAGTTCAACTTACTTGATTCCTTCCAATCTGGTTTCAGGAAAGGCCGTAGCACAGAAACCGCCATGCTGAACATTGCTGATGGCATGCACCCCTCCCTGGACAATGGAGAGGCCTGCCTTCTTATCCTCCTTGACCTCTCTGCAGCTTTCGATACAGTCAATCATTCTTCCTAACTGGAATCACTGAAAGCTCGCTTGGGCCTAAGTGGATTGGTTCTGAAATGGTTCACTTCATACCTCCTACACAGAACACAACAAGTTAAAATCAACTCATGCCTCTCCAATCCCACCCCTGTCTCCCTAGGTGTCCCCCAGGACTCAATTCTCACCCTCTCTCTCTTCAACCTCTTTATGGAACCCCCATTCTGAATCAAGCCGGTATCAGCTATCACCTCTATTCTGACGACACCCAACTCTACTATAAGATCAAATCCCATACTGAGTTCTACACTTAAACAATATTCTGAGCAAAATACAATCTTGGTTTTACTCTCACCATCTTAAACTGAACACTACTAAAACGGAAATTATTCTTTTCTCTCCTAAAAGTAGCAATCTCCCTATCCAAGGCTGGATCTCTGACCTCAATGCCCTCAACTGTCTGCTCACCTTATCCAACTCAGCGAAATCCCTTGGTTTCAATCTTGACAAAAATTAGACCTCTCTCAATAATCCTTGGAAGGGATTTTAATTCATTGTTAGATATTAATCTTGCTTGATCTACCAGGAGAGACTGCATTAATACTGCAAAGGCTAGACAGGCCCTGAAAAGCAGGTTACAGGTTATGGGTCTGGTAGACATGTGGCAAAATAGAAGGGGACGGGAGGGAGAGTATACATATCATAGTAAGAAGTATGGCCATTTCTCCAGGCTAGACTATCTCTTTGTAGACAATACTATGGTGGAGGGAGTTAGGGAGATTAAGTATCTGCCAGGACACCTTTCTGACCACTCAGCTGTGACAGTGTTGATGGAACTTCCCATCCGATGGGAAAATTCCAGATGGACGCTTAATCTGGGCCTTCTCTCGGATACAAGAATTGGGCTTACTTTGGAGTAGGCCAATCAGGCTTTCATTATGGAAAATATAGGGTCTGCCCCTCTAGCCACAGTCTGGGACACCTATAAAGGTTTTATATGGGGGGGGTTCTTCAGAGTCAGGCATCCTATAAAAACAAGTTGGTGAGGGAAGAGCATGGATTTCTTGAGCGAGAAATAGGTGAACTGGAAGCGCTCCTACAAGTGCAGAATTTAGCATGATGAGCGCAAACCTTCAAGAGATTGGAAGAAGCACGGGTAAGCTATAAAATTAAGCTCAAAGGGAAGTGTAGGGAACAATGGCAGCTGAATAGTGCTAAGCTTTTCGAATACGGGGAGAGAAGTGGGACACTGCTGGCATGGAAAGCCAGACTGCAGAGAGCTAGGAATATTGTTAAATAATTTGTAGACTGGTTGCCTATTCTAAGCAAACTTTATAATGTTTGCTTAACTAATAATACCATCCCGGATTCTTGGAGAGGTTCATTATTGGTCCTTATTTATAAAAAAAAGGATCAAAAAGATTACGTCAGATATTTCAATTGGGCTCCGGAGTAGAATTAATTCCTTTTGATAAAGGATGTAGCACTGATGATAACCTACTTGCGCTGCAGAATACATCCGCTGGGAAGGCATAGCATTTTGGCGCATTCTCAGATTTCTCAGTAATGGTAAATCTGAGAATGCATCAAAATCCATGGGTGTTGCATGGGAACAGCTGCACAACACCCATGGAATGCCTCCCTGCGGTATAGTAAAGCAGCGATTTGTCCTGCATTAATTTACTCCCGATTTCTCAAGCCACTCATGGCCAAGCAAGGTGGCTTGATAAATCGCATTTCAAGAGCTGTGCCGCTTTTTCACTATGCAGCGTGGTGCAAAAGCAACAAACCCCTTGATAACTATGGCACTGAAGTTTATTTTTGGTGATTCATGTTGCTCATGCGTTTTCTTGCTATGATTTTAAGGAACATTTGCAATAAAGATCATACATTCATTCCTAAATATAACAACAGTTTACCTTTAATTTTTTTAGTGAATTGCTATGGTTTTTTAATGTAAATTAACATTATATTACCACACATAACTAGGTCTACCCACCCATTGTGCGTAGCCTCCGGCCGAGTACAGGTTGGGGTTGGCAGCAAGACTTGCCCTGTGGCCTGGCCCTGTGCTCAATGCCTCACAGGCTGCCAACCCCGGTGTGCATGTTCTTTGGCCGTGTGTAACCCAGGGTTGATTGTAGGGCTTGGCTGTGCCCAACTCTCTACAGGCAGCAAGACCTCTTTGCTGGCCATCTCCAATGCTCTTGCAGCGTCCCAAGGCGTAGCTCCTCTAATTTGTTTGTGGCACCACGGTACTACTTGAAAATTACATGGAGGCTATGCTGAGTGTCACAGTAGTGCCTCTGTACCATTGCGCACAGAAAAAAAAGTTTTATTTCGACTTAAGAGGGAGTCCCTGGGAATCCCCACATGGGGCCTGCTCCATTATTCCATATTTTATTTTATTTTTTACAACACCGGTACCGAGTCCCTGAGTCATAAAATTTCAGCTGCAAAGTTGCCCAGAGCTTCAAAGATGCACTCCGAGGAAGATTAGTTCAACCGAACCTTTATTATTCGTCAACAGCATTCCAAGCAGATCTTTTCAAAGTGTCCCTGACGCGTTTCGAGGCAGCATGCCTCTTAATCATAGGGAGAAGCAGTCAGTGCGCGCACACACTACAACCCTTTTAAATGGTTCCTGATTAGCATACCGCTCACAGGTGAGTCTTTTGACAGCATGCTGGGAGTTGTAGTGATTTTAGTCCCTCCAGTGGGTAATTCTCGTGCCTCAAGTGGCTTGCGAGCACTGACCTCGTTATAGCTTCGTTAGTCTTTATTTAAACCCTCCAGTGGGCTTCTGTGCGGATGGCTGTTAAATTCAAGACAATCTTCATGCCGCTCACACCAGTACAGTCCTGGCGCGCAGACCCGCCCTTCCTTCACGCGGGTGGTGCATCTTCCCACGGCTGGACGGCCGTGTTAGAAATGTATTCCAAAGTTGCCCAGAGCTTCAAAGATGCACTCCGAGGAAGATTAGTTCAACCGAACCTTTATTATTCGTCAACAGCATTCCAAGCAGATCTTTTCAAAGTGTCCCTGACGCGTTTCGAGGCAGCATGCCTCTTAATCATAGGGAGAAGCAGTCAGTGCGCGCACACACTACAACCCTTTTAAATGGTTCCTGATTAGCATACCGCTCACAGGTGAGTCTTTTGACAGCATGCTGGGAGTTGTAGTGATTTTAGTCCCTCCAGTGGGTAATTCTCGTGCCTCAAGTGGCTTGCGAGCACTGACCTCGTTATAGCTTCGTTAGTCTTTATTTAAACCCTCCAGTGGGCTTCTGTGCGGATGGCTGTTAAATTCAAGACAATCTTCATGCCGCTCACACCAGTACAGTCCTGGCGCGCAGACCCGCCCTTCCTTCACGCGGGTGGTGCATCTTCCCACGGCTGGACGGCCGTGTTAGAAATGTATTCCAAAGTTGCCCAGAGCTTCAAAGATGCACTCCGAGGAAGATTAGTTCAACCGAACCTTTATTATTCGTCAACAGCATTCCAAGCAGATCTTTTCAAAGTGTCCCTGACGCGTTTCGAGGCAGCATGCCTCTTAATCATAGGGAGAAGCAGTCAGTGCGCGCACACACTACAACCCTTTTAAATGGTTCCTGATTAGCATACCGCTCACAGGTGAGTCTTTTGACAGCATGCTGGGAGTTGTAGTGATTTTAGTCCCTCCAGTGGGTAATTCTCGTGCCTCAAGTGGCTTGCGAGCACTGACCTCGTTATAGCTTCGTTAGTCTTTAGGAAGGGCGGGTCTGCGCGCCAGGACTGTACTGGTGTGAGCGGCATGAAGATTGTCTTGAATTTAACAGCCATCCGCACAGAAGCCCACTGGAGGGTTTAAATAAAGACTAACGAAGCTATAACGAGGTCAGTGCTCGCAAGCCACTTGAGGCACGAGAATTACCCACTGGAGGGACTAAAATCACTACAACTCCCAGCATGCTGTCAAAAGACTCACCTGTGAGCGGTATGCTAATCAGGAACCATTTAAAAGGGTTGTAGTGTGTGCGCGCACTGACTGCTTCTCCCTATGATTAAGAGGCATGCTGCCTCGAAACGCGTCAGGGACACTTTGAAAAGATCTGCTTGGAATGCTGTTGACGAATAATAAAGGTTCGGTTGAACTAATCTTCCTCGGAGTGCATCTTTGAAGCTCTGGGCAACTTTGGAATACATTTCTAACACGGCCGTCCAGCCGTGGGAAGATGCACCACCCGCGTGAAGGAAGGGCGGGTCTGCGCGCCAGGACTGTACTGGTGTGAGCGGCATGAAGATTGTCTTGAATTTAACAGCCATCCGCACAGAAGCCCACTGGAGGGTTTAAATAAAGACTAACGAAGCTATAACGAGGTCAGTGCTCGCAAGCCACTTGAGGCACGAGAATTACCCACTGGAGGGACTAAAATCACTACAACTCCCAGCATGCTGTCAAAAGACTCACCTGTGAGCGGTATGCTAATCAGGAACCATTTAAAAGGGTTGTAGTGTGTGCGCGCACTGACTGCTTCTCCCTATGATTAAGAGGCATGCTGCCTCGAAACGCGTCAGGGACACTTTGAAAAGATCTGCTTGGAATGCTGTTGACGAATAATAAAGGTTCGGTTGAACTAATCTTCCTCGGAGTGCATCTTTGAAGCTCTGGGCAACTTTGGAATACATTTCTAACACGGCCGTCCAGCCGTGGGAAGATGCACCACCCGCGTGAAGGAAGGGCGGGTCTGCGCGCCAGGACTGTACTGGTGTGAGCGGCATGAAGATTGTCTTGAATTTAACAGCCATCCGCACAGAAGCCCACTGGAGGGTTTAAATAAAGACTAACGAAGCTATAACGAGGTCAGTGCTCGCAAGCCACTTGAGGCATGAGAATTACCCACTGGAGGGACTAAAATCACTACAACTCCCAGCATGCTGTCAAAAGACTCACCTGTGAGCGGTATGCTAATCAGGAACCATTTAAAAGGGTTGTAGTGTGTGCGCGCACTGACTGCTTCTCCCTATGATTAAGAGGCATGCTGCCTCGAAACGCGTCAGGGACACTTTGAAAAGATCTGCTTGGAATGCTGTTGACGAATAATAAAGGTTCGGTTGAACTAATCTTCCTCGGAGTGCATCTTTGAAGCTCTGGGCAACTTTGGAATACATTTCTAACACGGCCGTCCAGCCGTGGGAAGATGCACCACCCGGGTGAAGGAAGGGCGGGTCTGCGCGCCAGGACTGTACTGGTGTGAGCGGCATGAAGATTGTCTTGAATTTAACAGCCATCCGCACAGAAGCCCACTGGAGGGTTTAAATAAAGACTAACGAAGCTATAACGAGGTCAGTGCTCGCAAGCCACTTGAGGCACGAGAATTACCCACTGGAGGGACTAAAATCACTACAACTCCCAGCATGCTGTCAAAAGACTCACCTGTGAGCGGTATGCTAATCAGGAACCATTTAAAAGGGTTGTAGTGTGTGCGCGCACTGACTGCTTCTCCCTATGATTAAGAGGCATGCTGCCTCGAAACGCGTCAGGGACACTTTGAAAAGATCTGCTTGGAATGCTGTTGACGAATAATAAAGGTTCGGTTGAACTAATCTTCCTCGGAGTGCATCTTTGAAGCTCTGGGCAACTTTGGAATACATTTCTAACACGGCCGTCCAGCCGTGGGAAGATGCACCACCCGCGTGAAGGAAGGGCGGGTCTGCGCGCCAGGACTGTACTGGTGTGAGCGGCATGAAGATTGTCTTGAATTTAACAGCCATCCGCACAGAAGCCCACTGGAGGGTTTAAATAAAGACTAACGAAGCTATAACGAGGTCAGTGCTCGCAAGCCACTTGAGGCACGAGAATTACCCACTGGAGGGACTAAAATCACTACAACTCCCAGCATGCTGTCAAAAGACTCACCTGTGAGCGGTATGCTAATCAGGAACCATTTAAAAGGGTTGTAGTGTGTGCGCGCACTGACTGCTTCTCCCTATGATTAAGAGGCATGCTGCCTCGAAACGCGTCAGGGACACTTTGAAAAGATCGCTTGGAATGCTGTTGACGAATAATAAAGGTTCGGTTGAACTAATCTTCCTCGGAGTGCATCTTTGAAGCTCTGGGCAACTTTGGAATACATTTCTAACACGGCCGTCCAGCCGTGGGAAGATGCACCACCCGCGTGAAGGAAGGGCGGGTCTGCGCGCCAGGACTGTACTGGTGTGAGCGGCATGAAGATTGTCTTGAATTTAACAGCCATCCGCACAGAAGCCCACTGGAGGGTTTAAATAAAGACTAACGAAGCTATAACGAGGTCAGTGCTCGCAAGCCACTTGAGGCACGAGAATTACCCACTGGAGGGACTAAAATCACTACAACTCCCAGCATGCTGTCAAAAGACTCACCTGTGAGCGGTATGCTAATCAGGAACCATTTAAAAGGGTTGTAGTGTGTGCGCGCACTGACTGCTTCTCCCTATGATTAAGAGGCATGCTGCCTCGAAACGCGTCAGGGACACTTTGAAAAGATCTGCTTGGAATGCTGTTGACGAATAATAAAGGTTCGGTTGAACTAATCTTCCTCGGAGTGCATCTTTGAAGCTCTGGGCAACTTTGGAATACATTTCTAACACGGCCGTCCAGCCGTGGGAAGATGCACCACCCGCGTGAAGGAAGGGCGGGTCTGCGCGCCAGGACTGTACTGGTGTGAGCGGCATGAAGATTGTCTTGAATTTAACAGCCATCCGCACAGAAGCCCACTGGAGGGTTTAAATAAAGACTAACGAAGCTATACCGAGGTCAGTGCTCGCAAGCCACTTGAGGCACGAGAATTACCCACTGGAGGGACTAAAATCACTACAACTCCCAGCATGCTGTCAAAAGACTCACCTGTGAGCGGTATGCTAATCAGGAACCATTTAAAAGGGTTGTAGTGTGTGCGCGCACTGACTGCTTCTCCCTATGATTAAGAGGCATGCTGCCTCGAAACGCGTCAGGGACACTTTGAAAAGATCTGCTTGGAATGCTGTTGACGAATAATAAAGGTTCGGTTGAACTAATCTTCCTCGGAGTGCATCTTTGAAGCTCTGGGCAACTTTGGAATACATTTCTAACACGGCCGTCCAGCCGTGGGAAGATGCACCACCCGCGTGAAGGAAGGGCGGGTCTGCGCGCCAGGACTGTACTGGTGTGAGCGGCATGAAGATTGTCTTGAATTTAACAGCCATCCGCACAGAAGCCCACTGGAGGGTTTAAATAAAGACTAACGAAGCTATAACGAGGTCAGTGCTCGCAAGCCACTTGAGGCACGAGAATTACCCACTGGAGGGACTAAAATCACTACAACTCCCAGCATGCTGTCAAAAGACTCACCTGTGAGCGGTATGCTAATCAGGAACCATTTAAAAGGGTTGTAGTGTGTGCGCGCACTGACTGCTTCTCCCTATGATTAAGAGGCATGCTGCCTCGAAACGCGTCAGGGACACTTTGAAAAGATCTGCTTGGAATGCTGTTGACGAATAATAAAGGTTCGGTTGAACTAATCTTCCTCGGAGTGCATCTTTGAAGCTCTGGGCAACTTTGGAATATATATATATATATATATATATATATATATATATATATCTCAAGCTACATAGATGCAGAGTTACGAATAGTAAATCTACACTTACCTATATATATATATACCTACCTTCTCAATATGCTGCTCAACAATAGTTTTTCCTCAATATTACTGTATCCCAATATTAAAAACTGACATTCTGACATACAGTCCAGATGGCTTTTGGTCTTAGTTTGATAATCTTACATGTTTTAATCCACACTGGTATTGTTAGTGAACAATGTTAATTTTGATCATAGCCAATGATAAGTTGAATGTCTGAAAACCAAAAAAATATGTTCACACAAAACAAACTACATTATTAAATGCTCTGGTTGTAAAGGAAAGACACACATTTGAGACTTTGGGCAACATCCATTCAGAAAGAAGATGAACAGGATACCGAAAGATAGTTTTTCTCAGCCTCCCATCATATTTCGTCAAACCTGCATGAGATACTCACAACGCCACTGAAGTCTGTCTTGAAGAGTCCGGGAACAACACAATTCACTCGAATATTCATCGCTAGCAGGTCAGGTGTCAGTACTTTGGTGAGGGCGAGGAGGGCTGTCTTGCTCACACTATAAGGACCAATTGTCTAGGGTATGGAAAACAGAGACAGGAACAGAAAGAGTGATTCAGACTGGAAGAGATCAACAGAGCAACAGGAAACTTCCACTGGTGCGGAAAAGTGGCCCTAGTCGAATGAAGCACACACTCAACATCTCAAACAATGTCTACACAAATAAATGACGAAACAGGGAGGGTAGTGAATGGAGATTGCTGAAAGAAATACAGCTTATCAGTTTTCAAATGAGAAGAAAAATTTAATCTAATTGTAAATACAAACGAATGCCTGACTATCAAAGTGAGGGCTTTACTATGGCCCTGTGCTAGCCAGTTGTTACAGAACACCATAGGGCCGAATACGATGTCCCGCCCAACACCGTTGTCGAAACGTGTCCTACCGACCTCCAGTCAGCGGTACCGACTGCATAATTTTGACACAACAGCACATGGTGTAGTCGGAAGCACACAAATAGAAATTGGAGATTGTGTTACTCCCTGCACTCTGTGGCAGGCACCTCAAGGTGCCGGCCGCAAGGTGCAGGGATCAACTAGGGCCCCCTCAGCCCCCTACCGGAGGTCGCAAACAGATAGGGGCTCTGCTAGGTGTCCCCAAACACACTTTCTGACAAGTGTTCCATGTTGGAAAGCCCAGCATGGAAAGCCTGTCAGAAAACCTTGCATCGTAATCCGGACGGCATAAAACGCCATCCATATGGATTATGTGCCGGCTTTTGACTCGCTGAAGGCTCCTTGAGCCCGTTAGAATCCAGCCGGAATGAGCGGCCGGTTTCAATTTCGTATTGTAATCAGCCGGACAGAATTGAAACCGATGATCTTGGTCAGAAAGCCTTCGACCTAAGGTCGGAAGCTTTTCGAGCGTGATCGTAATAGGCCCCTATGTGTGGTGGCTGCTGGTTGTGACAATAGGTGTCTCGTAGCCTCTGATACTACTGCAATCATACTGGAGAACTAAATTACAGTATGACCAGTTTTATTTTTTTAACATTTGCATCTATATTTATCGTTATTTATTTTTTACTCATCTGTTCATTATGTATCCATATTTATTCTGCATTGTGTGAGGAAATGTAGGTTTACATAGTAAATGTAAACACACAATTAGTACATATCAGGTCTCAGCACTAGAAGGAGGCATATATAATACAACAAAGCACTAATCTGTACATTTTATCACTGTACTTCATAGATGCTGCTGTTGAAGGAAATCTTATCCCTTCTTTTAACTTCCCCATGCAGTCAATCTGAACTAACCTTGATGTGGCAATCATGACTGACCGCATTTAGGTTGACTGGAAAGAATAGAAGGAAGGCCTTCTGTATTTTCCATTTTTAAAAGTAAATAGAAAAAGAAATCACAATTTTTCTGTATTTATTTATTTGTAAAAAGAGTAAAAATGGAAATCTGGGCACCTTAAGTGTGACTCAGCATATTTAAACCAATGTCCAATAAGTTTGGTGTGAATATTTTTATTATTTTCAAAAAGAAAGAAGAAAAACCCAAGTGTATACAGAATAGTAACTTATACTTTAGCTCAGTATAGTTTTGCATTATAAATGCAGTGTTTATCTGTCCAAAATGATAGAGGGAAAATAATGTCTACCCATGAGGCGGGGGAATAGGAGGGGGAGGCCTAAAGAGAAGTGGGAGGTAATGTGGGGAGAAGGGGTTTGGTAATATAAGGGAGAAGGGTTCAGGGGATGTTGCCTTCCCCAAATGTAGGCCCCTAAGTGGGCGGTGTGGTGGCTGTAGGCTAATAATGAAAGCCAAATATACCTAAAATGGACGGTAAAAGAGTGGTGTGGTTCCTAATATGACCTAAGATCTCTTTCCAAAAGGTTTGTATCACAGAACAGGACCACAATATATGTAGGAATGTCTCTTCTGTTTAGTTACATCTCCACCATTGTGATGAGACCTTGGCAAACATTTTGTGTAGTCAGGTTGGTGTAAGGTACCACTTGCACATTTATTTTGTACGCCGACTTCCTCTGTGGTTCACTACGTAGGGTTTGGGGAATGTCGAGCCAGAGGCGTTCCCAGTCCTTAAGCATAATGGTCCGGTGAAGCTCAGTTTCCCATTGAGCTTGTTACTTATGTGTTGTGACTGGCCTAGAGTCTTGGAGAGTTTTATAAGTTCTGGAAATGAGGCTCTTTGTGCCTGAGTATGTACAGACCAAGTCCTCAAACAGGGTCTTCTTCCTCGTTGTGGAGGGGAGGATGGGTGGGTGCAAGGCCCAATGTCTTAGCTGGCAGTATTGTGGCCAGGCTTGTCCCGAAACTTGGAATTCAAGTTTGCAATGGTCCAGGATTTGATAGTGTCACCTCAGAATGGACCTTGAAGGGTTCTACAGTCCCTTTCAGACCACTCTGGGAATGCTTTGGGGTCTAATGCTGGTGCAAAGTCTGGGCATCTGGCTATCGGGGTGTGCGGGGAGGTAAATGTCATGAGGCCCGCTTGAGGGCAAGGTGGTCCCAAATATTTAGGACTGTTTTGGTAGGCGTTGCTGCAAAAGCACCTTTGGGGCTAGAGGTGCAAGGGCGCCACCCTAGGTCCCATATTAGTTGACACACGACAGCCCTGTCTATATGAAACCAATGCATCTCACTCTATTTTGTGTTCACTCAGAAAAGAAGCGTAGATGTGCAGTGGTCTAATAAATTTGGGCAGGCAAACCAATCTTTTCCCCTTGGGAAAATAAGGAGCTTGTGTGGGACACAAGGGCATTCCTCATTTCAAATGAAATTTCAGACGAGTTTGGAGTCGTAATATGTCAGCCATGGGGATGGGCATTTGAAGGGACTGATAGAGGCAGAGGTGATGGGGGAAGTAGTGTATTGTGGAGGCCCAGGTAGATGATCGTAGTAGTTGACCATCGGAAAGGGGTATGTGGTTGAAGGGATGTTAATTCTTGTGTAGGTAGTGTGAGGTTGAGGATGCATGATTTGTCTGCATTCCCTTTAAACCCCGACACTGCTTTAAATTGGGTCAAGAGTGAAAGCAGGGCTGGTAGGGTGTTGACAGGATTTGTTAGTGAAAGTAAGACATCATGTGCAAAGAGACTGTGCTTGTGACAATGGTCCCCAAAGGGGATCCCTGTAATAGTTGATGTGGCCCCGCATGTTCAGGTTGCAGTCGAGGATTATTCCAGAGATTTGGCTGAGTCCACGATGGTTGGTGGGCAGTTTAAGGCTGTGATGGCCTTGATCCACATCTGAATCTCTGGGTTGGCTTTTGTAGGGAAGATTAGGAGAAATTTGGTTTTCTTTGCATTGTGTTTGAGTTGGTTAGAGGTGAGCTATTGGGCGGTCAGTTTCAGGGCCTCATTCAGGGAGAGGATCTCTTTGAGCGATGAAATTTTAATGTATATTTGGGTGTCGTCCGCGTACATTTGGTAGGAGATGTTAGCGGTGCAAAGTAATTCGGTAAGCGGCTTTAAGTAAGGATTAAAGAGGGTGGGGGACAGGGTTGATCCTTGAGGGACTCCAACCGTGTCCGGGGTGGGAGCTGATAGGTTGCCATTAATTAGGAATCTCTGTGATCGGTTGTGGAGGAAGGACCTAAGCCATTCTAAAACAGCACCATCCAAACCCATCCTGAGTTTGAGGCGTTTAAGTAGTTTTTCATGGTTGACCGTGTTGAAGGCCGAGGATAGATCTAGGAGGATTAGAAGGCAGGTTTTGCCATGGTCTAGGGCTTGGAAGGCATCGTCCACGATGTGGAACATGGTAGTTTCAGAGCTGTACCCCGGTCTGAATCCAGATTGGAAGTCATCGAGTAGGTGAAAGTTGTTGATGTGTTGACTTAGTTGCTGTTGTACACACTTCTCTAACACTTTGGCTAACAGAGAGATATTGGAGATAGGTCTGAAGTTGTCAGGGGAGGCTGGATCCAGCGATGTTTTTTTAAAATGGGGGGACTTGGCCGGCTTTCAGAGAGTCAGGAATCGATCCCTGCTGGAGAGAGGCATTGATTGTTGCAGTCCAGCTAGGGATAATGGATTGGGTGGCAGCAGCGAGGCAGTTGGATGGTAGCGGGTCATTAAAGTGGTTATTTGGGTTTAAGGTAGAGAGGATTTTAGAGATGGAGTCTTCGTCATAGTACTTCAAGTCGGTCCAGCGTGCTTGATTTTTAGGTGAGGCTACTGGGAGTAGCGCGGAAAGAGGGGGCAGGTCAGAAAAGGGTTGAGAATATGTAGAGGCACTGAGTTCACTTCCTAAGGCTGTGATTTTATCAGCGAAGAAAGAGGAGAATTCCTCAGATGATATTAAAGACTTAGGAGTTTGTTTCGGTGTTTTAGCTAGTTTATTTGATTGGTGTTTGACAAGTTCAAAGAGCTTGCGGGGTCTATTCTTGACATTCCCCGGTTCCGATCTGGAGTATTCTTTTATTGAATTGAGGATGTTCATGTTGCAGGAGTTTCTCGTTTGGCGGAGAAGGTTTAGATGCACAGTAGAGGGGTGCTGTCTCCAAAATCTTTCAGATTGCCGGAGGGATCTCCTCTCCATGTTAATGAATCCAGTGAACCAGGGGTTTCTGTCTTTGATTTTTGTTCTTTTTAGTTTTAGTGGGGGAAGGTCATCCAGAATGTTCGATATAGTCGCTGAGTAATGATCATTGAGGTCACTGACCGTAGTTGTATGCGAGGGGGGGGGGAGCCAGAGTTCCAGCGAGCCTCCAATTTCCTGTGGTCAAGGTTCTTGGTGTCTCTGATCCAGCGTTTGGAAATCACCGGTTGCTGTGCCTTTGTCTTGTGGGTCCCGGGTAAAAGGAAGGCAATGGCGTGGTGGTCAGACCAGTCACATGGGTCTATGGAGATAAGCTTGACTGATGATCCCTTAGAGATGATCCAGTCCAGGGTGGCCCCTTTTGAGTGAGTTGGCAGTGAGCAGGCTTGAGTCAGGGCTTGATCGGTTAGGAGGCCTTTGATGGCGTTGACGTGAGGATCCTTAGGATCGTTCCAGTGCAGGTTGAAATTACCGAAGAAAATCTCTTTAGCGTTGGACGAAATCTTAGTTGTGATGATTTCCAAGAGGTGATCAGTGAAAGAGTCGTTCAAGCCTGGAGGGTGGTAAAAGATGTGCAAATTGCACAGTTGTATTGAGTTGCTGCAAATGGAGAGGGCGAGGTATTCGCAGGAGGCAGTGGTGTCCGCCGTGAGTTCCATGACAAGGAGGTTAGATCGGTAGATGCAGGCGATGCCTCCTTCTTTCCTGCTGAATTGTCTGTCCAGTCTAGCAATATTGTAGTTGGGAGGGACTAATAGGTTCAGGCAAGGAGAAGAGTATTTGTTGATCCATGATTCAGTTAGTATTGCTAGGTCAAAATTTTTGTTCAGGATGAGATCAGCAATATCGGCGGCGTGCTTAACTGCCGATCGACAGTTGATTAAGAGACCAGATAGGGGGGGTTCGGGGGCTTGTTTAATTTAGATTGCTAGGGGCTTGATTACTAGGGCAAAAGGAGAGGTCAGAGAGGATATCCCTGCCGAGTTCCCCCAGCTAGTGAGATCCGTTAAATTCATAGCCCGTTGACCTGTATGGCTGATGTCGGAGGGGAGTATACTGCCATAATCTTATGTTTTACTTGGGACCGAGTTGGACCTTGTTTAGGACTGCTTCTAAGAATGTCCAGCTCACTGGAGTGAAAACAAATCCACGTCCAGTGGCACTTATAAGGCAGGAATGTTTTGTTTGTGTACTCTTTCAATTAGGTGATGTAGTCATTGGATATTATCCACTCCATACCTGTTATAAATAAATCCAACTTCAGCTGGATTGATTAGGCTTGAAAGGGGGGTTTCAAGCTGCAGGGCCAGTATTTTGGTGTATAGTTTTTGTGCGTGTTCTGTAAGGCTATGGGGCAGTAAGAGGAGCAACGTGGGTTCTTTCCCCGAT
Organism: Triturus cristatus; assembly: GCF_964204655.1. NCBI lineage: Eukaryota > Metazoa > Chordata > Amphibia > Caudata > Salamandridae > Triturus > Triturus cristatus. The sequence continues at coordinate 1,170,045,862 of NC_140585.1, read as the reverse complement.
ATCTGGATGAGTGTTATTTCTGCCACACTCATCATTGGTGTGAGGCTGGTAGCTTGAGTGAAGGAGTTAAACGGTGGGATTGTATTCCTGTAGCGATGGGAGAAATATTGTTTAAAAGGTGGGGGTAAAGCCATCTGGGCCTTGTGATTTTCAAGTTAAGAGGAGTCTCAAAGTTTTGCAGATCTCGGTTATGTCAAATGGAGTTTCTAAGCTCTCTCTAGTGTTATACATCAATCTGATTCCATGGGCAGTCTTGTTAAAAGGAGTTGATCTCCTTTTGGTTTTTAGTACCTCGGTCATGTAAGTTTTGATAAAAGGATAATTCTTTCTTTTTCCAGCCCTGTGTGTTGTTTGTATCTGTGGGATCAGCATTTTGGTTTGGCGAAGTCTAATTTTCAGTGCTAGTAGGGAGCCTACTTTCTCTTCCCTATCGCAAAGTTGTTGTCCCAAGGACAAAAGTATTCTCTCCGTACGGTTGGGTCTAAGGGCCAGATTTATGACCCTAAATTGCATGCGCAAATGGGTTTGTGACCCGTTTGCTCTTGCAAAAATAGCCCAGGGCCAAGTACAATTCCCAAATAGCAAGTCGCAATTTATTTGCGATTCGCTATTTAGGAATTGCGAGTCGCAATTAGGAAGGGGTGTTCCCTTCCTAATTGTGTCCGCAAATTAATGTATGCAAACTTTGTGTCTGTCTCTAAAAATATGTTTAGGGCAGGCAGTGGTCCCAGGGACCACTACCTGCCCTTAAAAAATGAAACGAAAAAGTTTCATTTTTTTCTTTTTAAATGCATCCCGTTTTCCTTTAAGGAAAACAGGCTGCATTAAAAAAACATGCTTTATTTAAAAGCAGTCCCAGATATGGTGGTCTGCTGAGCCCAGCAGGCCACCATACCTGGGAGGGCCTGTCATTCCCAATGGGCTCGCAAATTGTGAGAGGCTCATTAATATTAATGAGCCTCGCAATTTACGACCCCATTGGGAATCATCAACAGTGTTAAACACACTGTTGTACATGGCAAATTGCACCTCGCAAATGAGTCGCAATTTGCGAGGCACAATTTTGCTCGTCGTACATCTGGCCCGAAGTGTTTTTAGTTGACCTCCTACTGTGGCTAACTTGTGTTGCGTCCTTTTTGAGGGTCTGCGTTTGTCCATTTCTTCTAGTTGGTGGATTTCAGATGTCAGGGTGTGTTCAACAATGCATCTCTCTTGCTGTGCCCTCTCCACCTCTATTGAGTTGATTACTCCCCGAATAGTGGGTTTTAAGGCATCCCACAAATGCTGGAGGGAGGTGTCTTGCATGGTATTATGAGTAAAACTGTCTGCGATTGGGGAGTTGATATTTGCCCTGTTGACGGGGTCTTTTAAAATCTGAGGATAGCGTCACCAGCATGGAGGATCTCTCCTAGGGGGTAATATCCCCTCTTCATATCAGGGCATGGTAGGCGTGGCCGAAGATCTGGATGTCTGAGATAGAAGCTGTTTCTGCCACTCCATGTTATTCTTTAACACAGTGTTCTGGACAAATTCCATAAACACTGACCTGATCTCCTGAGGCGGAAAGCCGGGAGTGTGAATTGTTTTTAATAACTTTGAGTGTCACCAATTTATTGTGTATTTTACTCACCCCTTGCCCCCTCCTGCACCTTGCAAGCAACTTGTGTGCTCCTAACCTGGCCGCGCAGCAGTTACAGCGCTGTCGCTGAAGCTGCACAGGGTTCACTGCTGCCGCCATCACCGGTGTTCGCTGAGGCCACGCCCCTTTTTGAGGCCACGCCCCCTCCGAGCCTTTAAAGGCGTGGAATACATTCGCCACTCAGACTGACCTGATCTCCTGAGGCGGAAAGCCGGGAGTGTGAATTGTTTTTAAATAACTTTGAGTGTCACTAATTTATTGTGTATTTTACTCACCCCTTGCCCCCTCCTGCACCTTGCAAGCAACTTGTGTGCTCCTAACCTGGCCGCGCAGCAGTTACAGCGCTGTCGCTGAAGCTGCACAGGGTTCACTGCTGCCGCCATCACCGGCGTTCGCTGAGGCCACGCCCCTTTTTGAGGCCACGCCCCCTCCGAGCCTTTAAAGGCGTGGAATACATTCGCCGCTCAGACTGACCTGATCTCCTGAGGCGGAAAGCCGGGAGTGTGAATTGTTTTTAAATAACTTTGAGTGTCACTAATTTAATGTGTATTTTACTCACCCCTTGCCCCCTCCTGCACCTTGCAAGCAACTTGTGTGCTCCTAACCTGGCCGCGCAGCAGTTACAGCGCTGTCGCTGAAGCTGCACAGGGTTCACTGCTGCCGCCATCACCGGCGTTCGCTGAGGCCACGCCCCTTTTTGAGGCCACACCCCCCCCTATTTTCCTCTTCCTTAAATCATGTGCCATGCCCGGACGCGCAGCGGACGAGCGCAGCGGGCGCGCCGATTGCGCGCCGAAGGCGCGCTTAAGGCAAGCCCGTCTGCGCCCGTCCGCGCTAAGGTAGCTCCTTGCGCCAGCTACGCTACCTGTTTGAGCCCAACCGACCTCAGCATGCCTCCTGCTGGCCCTCCCTACTCCAGAGAGGCGCTCTTGCAATTGGGTAAGCTACACGCAAACAAAGGCACTGTTACCTTATTACATGCAGCCTTTCCGCGAGCCGATTTTCTGGGTAACAATCTGTTAAAATGTGGCCTTTTGAATGTAAGGTCCCTGCCTAGGCACAGTATTGAGATCCAGTTACTTATTGAAACTCATGAACTAGATGTTCTGTTCATGACGGAAACATGGACTCGCCCTGATTGCCTGGTTGATCCTGGCTTCACATGTCCTCCTGGGTATAAATTTCTACACACCCCTAGGGCTAGTGGGAGAGGAGGGGGGGTAGGTGTCATTTTTAAGGCATCCTGTAGCATTAAAACTCTCGCTCTAGACCCGACCGTAGGCATTGAATTGTTGGGATTATCATTCCAGGCCCTCCCTGGCATTATTGTCACCGGGATACTGTGTTATCGCCCTCCTGGGGCGTTTAGCCTCCAGCATCAACAAGCGCTCCTGGTCACCCTGACTAATATTGCACTTTCCCATCACAAACTGTTCATTCTTGGCGATTTTAACCTCTGGCGCAATGGCGCTCTCGACTCTGGTCTCAATAACCTTCTTCACTCCTGCGCTAGTTTTGGCCTCTCTCAGTTGGTCACCGGAGCAACCCATAAAGGCGGACATCTCTTAGATATATTGTTCGCAGATCCCCAGTTAGTTGGGATGGGGGAAACCCTACCTATGGATTGGACGGACCATTCACTTATCAAATTTTTTATACACATGAATGATTGCCATTATAAGGCTCCTGGCCTGACCAGAAAAATTAACTGTAGAGATTGGAAAGCTCTTACTCGTCTGCACTCTTCAGGGGTAGTGTTCCAGTTGGAACAAGTCTTTGATGAGAAAAAACAGGTAGATGATAACTACTCCTCACTCTGCACAGGTATGACATCTATCCTTGACGTCCATGCCCCTTTGAAATTGCGCAGCTGTAAGGGCAATGACTCCGCTCCTTGGTTCAATGAATCCTTAAAAGATCTGAAGCAATGCTGCAAACAAGCTGAGAGAAGGTGGAGACGTGACTATTCAGACACTTCTAAGGAGCTGTGGAAAAATAAAGTTTGTGAATATAAGAAACTGATTAATAAATCAAAAGCGGATTATTATTCCTCCACGATCTGTAATTCCACCAACAGCTCCAGAAACATCTTTAATATCCTGAATAGTGTCACCAATCCGGAATGCACCAAAAATTCCATCATCCCCTCGCAAGAACTCTGTGAGAACCTTGCTGTTTTCTTTAAGGAAAAAGTTGAGCTTATCATTAAGGACTTGGAAGTCTCGCCAGACTTTATCCCTCCCCCTGATCTGAGATTGGGATCCTCAGTGGACCTTCTTGTAGGTCCATCTCTGGCTTCAAACGATCTCTTACTCGAGTTTCCACCTCTTACGTATGAAGTTTTCGGCAAACTAGCCAGAGAGATTTCCTCGGGGTCGCCCTTAGACCCTGTTCCACAAAAAATATGGAAGGAATTTGAGAAGGAACTTTTCCCATCCCTCCATCTTATTTGCAATCAATCTCTTGTGACTGGGACTGTTCCAGCTCAATGGAAGCAGGCGCTAGTATCTCCTTTACTAAAAAAGCCCTCTTTAGACCCGGACTGCTCAAAAAACTACCGTCCCATCTCTCTGCTACCATTTCCAGCCAAGATTGTTGAGAGATGGGTTAGCAACACCCTCTCCAATCATCTGGAACGCCTTCAACTACTAGATGGTGATCAATTCGGCTTCCGGCCCGCCCACGGTACCGAGACCGCCCTTATCACCGCTATGGACGAACTCCAAAGGCGTGCAGATACCAAGCAGGCAACGTTTTTGATCCTGCTTGACATGTCTGCCGCCTTCGACACTGTGAACCATAAGATTCTGTTGAAGCGGTTGTCTGAGGCGGGAGTACGAGGGTCGGCAGTGCAGTGGTTCCACTCCTTTCTACAGGATAGGCAGCAGGCGGTGTCTATCCCTCCCTTTCAGTCAGTCTTTACTCTGATTTCACACGGGGTCCCCCAGGGCTCAGCAATTAGCCCAATTCTTTTTAACCTCTATCTTAGACCCCTGATTACACTAATTAAAAGTTTCGATATTAAAATTGTCAACTACGCCGACGACACGCAATTGATCCTCTCCTTGGAGGGTGAGGACTCTTCTTCGGTTGAGATCTTTCACAACTGCCTGCGTGCCACCTCCCGCTGGCTCAGGGACAACTCCCTTCAGTTTAACGCAGGGAAAACGGAGGTGCTCTTCTGCGCTGGAACTAAGATTCCCCGACCCTTCCCAGATAATTTCTGGCCCCCTGAAACTGGGACCACTGTCCGGCCTGTGGAATCAGTTCGTAACCTAGGGGTCATGCTGGACTATAAGCTCAGTTTGGAGACACATATCTATAAGACTACTGCTTGCTGCTTTGCTATCCTCCGTTCCCTAAGGAAAGTCCTTCCTCTCCTCCCCCTACATGCTCGTGTTCAAGTGGTAAGATGCACCATTCTCAGCAGATTGGATTATTGCAATGCCCTTCTGCTGGGATCCCCTGGATTCTTGCTGGACAGGCTCCAAAGGGTTCAATCAGCAGCTGCTAAGATGGCCTTGGGGCTTTCGAGTAGAGCACACGGGCTCTCCTCTCTGAGCAAACTACACTGGTTGCCGGTGAGGCAGAGAGTACAATTCAAAGCCCTTTGTATAGCATTTAGGGCGCTCCATGGAACTGGCCCTCCTCCCTACAATCGAAATTCACGTGGTACACTCCAGCCAGGCAGCTTCGCTCCTCTGAGGCCAAACTGGCAGCTGTTCCCAGATTCAAGAGAGTTAGATCTGGAGGCAGATCCTTCGAAGTAACCGCTGCCAAGCTCTGGAACTCGCTCCCAGCTGATATTAGGCACATTTCTGAACTTCTCCCATTTAGGAGAAGGATTAAAACCTGGTTATTCCCTAAAACTTCTGTCTGACAACTCTCGGTTTTTTGCTTCATTTTACGTCTCCCTCTGATCTAGTCAGCGCCAGGATGCCTGCAATGGTGACAGTGCGCTTTATAAATGCTTAAAATAAAAAAATAAAATAAAAATAAACAGCCGCAAGCTGAAATTTTTCCCCTTCGAGGCTCCAGAATATGTGGGCTGGCAAGCCAGATTTGTCATCCCCTTGTGCAATTTTCTAACATGGGCGTTGGCTGGCATTCATGAGCAGTCACGGTTAGAGGGGCGACGCTCGTTTCGATTTTCTACTTGAGCAACAGCAAAATCAATTTGAATAGCCACACGCTTTTGCGCAATGCATGGTGCATTCATGCTGATTTTCAGTACTGCTTGAGCTACCAGAACTAAATTAAACGGCAAGCTGCATATTTTATGCCCCTTGGTGGAATTCCACAGAATCTCAGAGTTTTTCTGTAACTCTGTGGAGTGAAACACTGCAAGTTCTGCCTACCCCTGATTAGGAGGTAGTCAATGCAAAGGTAGGTGTTGTGTACATGTGAGAAGAAGGAATAGTCTTTTTCCTCGGGTGTAGGTGTCTCCATGCATTAATGAGCCCTAAGTCTGTGATTTCTTTTTTAAGAAAGGATGACACTACACCCGTGCCTTGGTAGAAATTTTTTTGTCTATCCAACTCTGGATCCCTTGCCAGATTAAAGTCTCTCCAAACTACAATATGGCCCGTAACTGTGCGCAATTGGTCGGCCAAAGGTTTGCGTATGTAGGCATCAAGATCTGTGCTGTGGGCATAAATGTTCAGGAAGATGAGATGGTATTACCTTTAGAAACAGTCAGTTTAATAAATCTACCCTGTGTGCCTCAGGTTATACTGGAGGGCTGATGGCCAATATGCGATTTACAGAAGATCTCCAACCCTGTCGTTTTCTTAATGGATGTACTGATGGAAGTATTGTGGGTGGTGCATGTGTTTCTGGTCTCGTTTGAGAAGGTGTGATTCCTGGAGAAATTATATCAGGGTTGTGTAGCAGGAAGTATCTCCATACCTGGTGTTGTCTGTTAGGCAAGGTGAGGTATTGTTTGTTAGGCAAATGTTGAGAGAGAGGAGTTTAAGGGTGGGCGGGGTCATAGATATCAAAGTGACAGATGTGGTAGGTAGAGGTAGTGTGCCAGGAGTCTATTTGGGAAACTTTGGACGGAAAGCCTGCTATAGGCCAGGGGTGGGTAAAGCACCGAGGGTGTTACCAGGGGAAATACCAGGAGAGATAACAGATAAACAACGATATAAAATAGTAAAGGCCAAAGGGCCAGCCCAATGGCTAGAACCCCCCCATGGTGCCGGCAAAGTCTTTACTTCCCACTTGAGTTTCAAACCTTAGATGTGTGGCATGGGGGGCTGAGTTTCTGCCTGAAGGCCAGGGTTCAGAGTAGCGAGATTTAAGTCGATTGTCTCTTAAGGGGCCACCCTACTCAACATGGCCTTGTCGATGATGCTCCATTGGAGGATCTTAATGTATTTAGTTTTTCAGTCTTTCATGTGTACTTCGTCTCTGTAGGTTGAGGTGGTTGGCCCCTCGGATTCTTGCTTCATCTTGAGGAGGTGGGTTATGGTGCATGCTTTGGCTTTGTCTCAAGTTGTATCTCCCCATTTGTGAGGTCTAGTGGTCCTGCTAACAGTACGCCATTCGGACAGGAGGTTCTGTCTCTGCTGGGCACCGTCCAAACCCTGTATATCTGGGTCCTGGGGTCTTGGAAAATCCAGGAGGGCAGAGGCCTCTGAGAGGGTTCAGAGAGTCTGATGTCTGACCTACTGGAACCTAATGCCAAAGGGGTGTCTTCATTAATATCTTATCTGTTTGAGGAAGCCAGTGACTGGGCAGAAGTCCTGGGGACACCTCAGGGTGGCCGCAGATAGGTCATGGAAGAGCTGGATTGTATTTCCTCAGTGGACAAGATATGCTTTTCCCATTTTGGCCCCCAGAATGTCTTCCTTCTCCTCAAAGAAATGTACTCTGGTGAGTAAATACAGGGCCATATCCAATCTGGAAGAGGTGGGGAAGACTCAATGGGCCCTGTCTAGTTGCAGCGGAGGAAGACCCCGCTACCTCCAGATTCCATGGAGGAGGTCTTTGGTGAAGGACAAACGTTACGTGCCCTCTGCCCCTTTGGTTACAACCCTAACAAGGATGTTATTTTGGCAGCTGTTGTTTTCTAAGTCCTCTTGCTTTAGATAGAGCTCTACCTGTGTTCCCTCCAGCATTTGCATCCTTTGCCATAAATGCTCCTGGTCTTCCGTTCTGGTATCCATGGTGCACTCAAAGTCGTCCCCTTGTTGCTCCATGTCCGCCACCTCTCTCTATAATTCTTGTATGCAGGACTTGAAATCTATCCGGAGCAGCTCTATCTCAGAGCATATTTCAATCAGAAATGTGTCCATGTTTTGTTGCTTCAGTTGGGTCAGGGTATCGTCACCAGTCAGGGCGTCGTGGTGTTTATTCTTTTACGGGAGTCTCACCTGGGTATTTCCACATGCCGACTAGTGACTAGTGTTGTTTCTGTTTGACCATGGTGGCTTCCGATGAGTAAGGCAATTAGGGTTTCTGAGGTGTTCCATTATAGCGGGACAGTGCTCCGGTAACCACTTAGTGGGTCGGCAGAATTTTATAGTGTGAACCTTGCACAGGTTCAGTGGTTTTCCAGAGGCGTTGTTGACTCATGAGCCAGTGGTGGCTGGAGAGGCGAACACCCCAAGTGCTGAGTGCATTACTTCCCCGCACCAGGCCAGCAGGCGGTAGTATAGTTGCCTTCCTATGCGATATTTAGTCCCATGTAGACATTGAGGGTCTCACACTGTCTGGTCTCCCAGTGAGGCTGTTGATAATGTGGGAGGTGAGAGCCCTGAACTCCACCACATGATTTTGTGGGCTGCAGGCAGACGCCTTCACTGGTCCCAAAGGACCGCATCAACACGCGTAGCCCCAAGTGCCTGCCAGAGGGCCCGCAGTTTTTAAAATGTCCAAGGTCTCAGCCCTTGTAGGGCCACTTCTGTCCAACAAATGTAGATCTAGGGGGCAAGGTCAGGCCCCCTGAGCTGCTGCCTTATTGGAACTCAGTGAGGTGTCCTCCAGTGGTAAGTGTCGAAAGTGGGGAAATATAAACAGTATGCAGGTCGGCCATTCAGCTCAGTCTTCTCTGAACCTGCCAGGGAAGCCAGGTGAACTTCAGTGGACGGCAGTTGAAGAAAGCTTCCCCTTGGATGTGTTGGCTTGCAGAAGGGCCGTGGGACACACCTACCTCCTCTGGCATCACCGTTGCGCTCAGCCGCACGGTCGGAGTTGTCCTCTGTGGTGTGCAAGATGTAGCTGTGGAGGCTACCGCCGTTGCATGGTGAGGCAGTTGAGGTCAATCGCCATGGTTGGCCACTAGGCAGGGATGCCAATTACTTTCCCACAGCCACATGTCCAGCAAGAGCCCCGGGTTCCAGTGTCCGCAAAGGACAGCGTCTTTCTCCTGCTGCATGGAGAACCCAGTGCGTGCCTGTTGAAAAGATGGCAGTCCTTCACCGATGGTCCTGTTGTGCCGAGTAAAGTAACGGTCCTCCTCCTCAACCGTCACTCAGTGGAGGTAAGATTGACCTCTCGCAGGATGCATGAGGTCAGTGGAATCTGAAGGGGGGATTATGCCTCCGATAATGGGGTGCTTCTAAGTTCTGTAGGCCGAGGAGTAACGGAGCTCACCCAGAGTGCATCTGACCCCATGCACGCCTTGGCCACTCCTCCTCAGAAATGTATATTTTTTTAATATGTGGCATATTTAGAGCATGGAAATCAGTCTGCCAATCAGTTGTGGAGGCCCATGTTGGATCTGTGCTTACCCTATGAAGAATAGTCTACCACAGCTAGATTTTCCTGCCGGCAGGAGTCCAAAACATCTCAAAATTGAAGGAAGACGAACCAAATGTGACAATTTCTCCTATCAACAATGAATCCATGTCAGTGGGTTTTTACATGTGCCAGCATTGTTCCATCTGCAGCTAAAACATCAACAAATTAAAGCTTACCAGGACCACAAAAACAAACAACAGAAGATCAAATCAACTGTCTTAAATATTTAATAATTGTATTATATATTTTCCAACCACGAAAGTGCATGTTCAGAGAACTGCCAGCATTAAAGGGCATTAAGAGTCTGGATCCCAAATATTAATCATCTGAAGGATACAAAACATGTTACAGGGACAACGTGACGTTCACATTCCATAACTCAGAAAATATCAATTGAAAGCAGTGGAAATGGGGAGGTGACAAAAAGCTCCCTCTGTGCAAGAGCAAAGGCTAATGTACCTTTGGAGACCATAGAATATGGTTGTAACAAGGATATATATGAACGTTTGTAATCATTACTCACTTTCACATTTTCAGAATATATAGCTTCAACATTTTCAGAATATATAGCTTCTACATAAAGGTCATGTTTCTAATGACTCTGCTACCAATAAGTATCAACTAATCAGCACATTTTTGCTCAGTTGGACTACTCACATTTATTTCATTTTTTTCCAAACTCAGTTGAAAAGATTGATATACATAATTTATGCTATCGCTACAATCTATACTCTTTCTAATGTTTCTAATTTTCCAAACTTATAGTACTAATCCAATGGTTTTATCATTGATTGGCGAGACATTGATGAATTCTAGGAACCATTAATTATACCCAGGCGAAGGTCATCCCTGTATGATACTACACTTGCCTGCTATAGATCTGATAACAATAGACTAATACACACCCACTAGAGAAAACTTTCCATTTTTTATTGATTTTATTGTTTATTTGAACCACTTCAACCCCCTTCTTGTCCTACCCCCTTCCTTTGGCCAGAACTCCAGTGATAACAAAAGAAGAGTAGCAATTTGGGGTAGCCACCATTCATTATTAGAAACTTATTTTTCACTTATTTATATACAAGTCAACTTATAATTTCCCATTTAAACAGCACATCCACAAATAATACAATGGGGCAGAATTATGTTCCCTGGCGCATCCCTGCAAATCAGCATGGATGCGCCAGGGAAGATGCGTCACGCAAGTTTGCCCTTGCGCCACCGCAGATGCGCCGCATTTACAATGCGGTGCATCGGGGCGCAAGGACAAGCAGATGCGTGACGCATCTGCTGGCGTAAGGTTGGCGCATTGCTGGAGTTGCGTCGCAACCGCGACGCAGCTCCAGCAAGGCTCGGGGTGCCCCTATCCCTAACATGCTGCATCAATCCTTACGCCTACTTCAAGCAGGCGCAGGGATTTGACGCAGCATGGCCGGAAAAGTGACTGAGTGAAATCTTGTAGATTTCACTCAGCCACTTTTCGGAGGCGTTCCTGCGCCGGAACGCCCCCCCCCCCGTGCAGGTACGCCCACATGTGGCGCAAGCTTTAGAACGTGACGCATCTCCCTAGATGCGTCACTTTGTAAATCTGCCGCAGCATGGCGCTGGCTTTGTGCCGCCACTACGTCACAAAAGTGACGCAACGGCGGCGCAAAAGTGATGCACAGGGCTTATAAATCTGCTCCCATGTGTTTTTAAATTCATAGTTAAAACACACAAAGGAAGGGCCCTGGTTAACACTAATGAGGGTCAGGTTTGCACCAATGTAAGCAAATCTCTTCGTTACCTTGAAAAAAGTGGACCTTAATACTCTGAACCGTAAATTTCACCATATGACCTGTGTTCCCCTAAGATCCATGCTTGAGCATCCGCACACCCTCTCTCGTCATGCCACGCTCAGAAAGGGTAACAGAGTGCACAAAGAAGCCATGAACACCGCAACTACACATAACACCTTGCAGTAATTGTCTAGCCTTAACGTCAGTATATTAATGTATGTGCTGAGGTTTCATCAAAGGCTATACTCCCAAGTCAGCCTAATTGTAAGAAATCACAAAATCTGCACTACCAACAACTAGCATCACTAAAGATAAACATGTTGCTAGAGGACAATTTAATGTTTGCCATCTTTGTTGGTGCGACTCCTGCCCCCAGCCTCTTCCATAAACATTAGTTGTCAGTCAAAGTGCTTCTCACTTTGTAAGTGAGTGGTTTCTGCCTGGGTAACCCTTTCTTAAAATGACAAAATTGAAATGTGTACTTAAATAAATTAGCTTGTTCACTCTCCTGCTTTGTTTTACAAATTTCTGGTATTAATGTTCCAGAAGACTATATAGATGTGTATATTAAAATAGGAATTGTTGTACATGTACCATTACCTTGGATTGAAATCTTTTTGTTGTCTTAATTTAATAATACTCTCCTTAGCAGTGCTTTGGTATTGTATTTATTAGAAGACATATGGAATGGCATATTTACTGTTAGCTCTTTTTAAAATCTCCTAAAAAAAGTCTATATTGAACAAATGCTTGCTTCATGTAAGAAGGGAATGGCACCTGTGTGGTAAATAAGCATTTAGCCCTGGCCAGAGTGTTCCGACTGCCTGTAAACCTGGAATCCTGCTTCTTCTTTGGTCAAGCCAACATGCAAATATAGCATTCACATTGATCAAGTATGCCCACTTACCCTTTATCTTGTCATGGGAATACTGTTCATGTTCTGGGTTGGTGACATCAAGGTGTGATGCCAGTGTATAAGTTTTTGTAGATTATATTACCAAAACTAACATTTTCCTGGTTCAGGTAGAGCCAAGAGCCAATCGCCCCATTTGTGGAATGTTCTGTTCAAATGCCATCCCTTTTACTACTCAAGTGCGTGTATGTAAGGTATTGCTGATGTTAAGAGTATGGTTGCTGGGATCCATTCTGGTTTTCCTCTGGTTTGACATGGAGTAAGATGAAGTATGGCATACATCTTCCTTAGACAATGGGAGTGAATTGCCTGCATTCCTAGAGCTAAAGAGAGGAGCCTCGGACTCTGAATGGTGGAAGTATGTAGACAGGGGTACTCTTAGAAATTCTATGAGGACCTTGTAGCAGGTAATTGTTGGATAGTTCATCCTGAACACTGCCATGTGATTGATGATTGGGGATTGTGAGTGAGTAGGCAAATTCTGTTGCTTGGGTGAGGCGGTTTCCAGTCAGGGTCCACCATTTTGTCTTTCCTGGTGTGAGGGCCAACACCTTGCACAAAGATTGTGTTTGTTCTTCAGCCACAAAATGAAATTTGAAAAGCAGCCATTCAAACTAGTTCCTGGTCTGTTGGCATTGGATTCACATCCCCTTTCTAGAAAGACAGTATTAAGGCGGGACTCAAACCATCCCACAATGTTCCAGTTCCAAGTTCTTATTGACCAAGGAAAGAAGAACTTCGTAGAGGATTCGAAGAGCTACTGCGATCCAGCTGCTGGTATCTGTCTGACAGACAGTCGCCTGGAGGTGAAGGGATATTTGTCTGTGCAAGTTGTTGGAGAGCTGTGGCTCTGCCTAGCACCTTGAATCTTACCTGCCTGCTCAGAGAGGGAAGTATTGTAACTGACCCTGCAGGAGGAGACACTGTCCAGGAAAGGAAGACCAGTCAAGTTCCCAGAATGTTTTTCACCCTGTAGAGCAGACTTGCTACAGGGGAGTGTAACCAATGCCGACCATTGATGTGCTGAGTCACACAGCTTCCCTGCATGTTTCATCTGACAAACTGCTCGAATAAGTGACAAGCCCCCAAGCAATAGAGTGCCATCTCGCATCACCACGATGTGATCAGAAGGACAGGACGAAAGTATTTCACCACACTAAACGTATATGTTTTGAGACTGGGGGTGTGAGAGGGGATTGTACTGTAGTAATCCTAGTGTTCTTCTACATCTAACACTAAAATCCAGTTTGAAGCAGGCACAAACAAACAGATGTTTGGCAGGACCAAAGCAGGGTCCTTCAGCAACCAGACAGAGGAGACACAAAAATCGTCTTTGCATCCTGTTCTCTCCTTTTCAAATGTTCCCCGAGTGGTACATGTGGCTCAACAGAAGTGTCAAGTAGGATTTGACACTATGCTGTCAAAAGGAGGTTCGTAGCCTGTACCCATTATATTCTGTTGAGCTCAGAGGAATCATCTCTGCCCATACATGTCAGCCTCTTTCTTGCTTCTGAGAGGCTTTTCACACTAGGGGTGGGTGTAACTAGCATAATTTGCTGTGACGTAATTATGCAGAATTGCAACAAAACTATGCAGAATAATTCAGATTTACACAAAGAGCGTAAAGGAGCGTAAGTGAGCAATTAGTGATATGTTCTTAGCTGTAAATGCACCCTTGCATCCAAAATAGCAAAATACCCCAAGGATGCACTTTGCAGTATGAAAATAGAGCTAAATGTAACAGAAGACAAAGACCAGCAGCCACTCGCTGCTGCTAATCACTGTGCTGTGACTTTTTAACTCACTTTTCATTTGGGAGTCCAGTACACGCTGGCTCATCTGTTCCTTGTTGACACCTCAGTCTGACGGCATTGCTTAGCTCTGATTGGTTGTTTTTGTCCATTCAGAGGCGAGCCTGGGAGAAGCCTGTCAAGCCCCCTGGGTACTTTATGCAAGCCACAGTGCGCAGGGGGTGGGATGCTGGCAAACTGAAGATGCCCCTAAGGCAAGCGCCTGCACGTGCCTGAATGTTGCCAAGAACCAGTCACTCTGCCTCTGCTAACCTTCATAGGTTGGTTTACTCTCAGATGGAGCATCACTCATTCATAACTCACCCTGCATTTTGTAATAAGCATGGTGGGATCCCAGATGGGCGACCTTTCCATTTAAGCTCTGGGGCTTTAAGACTAGTCCTGTTGGCCCTACTATTGGCAGAAGCTTGATTCCCACACATTTTTGGATCTTCTTCAAATGCAGTGCCCGCCGTTGACCTCTAATGTTGAGGAAGCGAATAGTATCTTCTGTGACTGGCTTACTCATGCTTTAGACATGTGCTTTCCATTCCGACTGATCTGTGGTTAAAAAAAAAAAGCATGCAAGGATTGCAAGGTCCTTGAACGCACCTGGAGATGCACTTATGACCTGTCTATGTACACATTACAGAGCTGCCATTAAGGCATATCATAAACTGATTCAGAAGTCTAGGGCTGAGTACTTTGCAAGTGAAATAAAGAATAGTAGTAATCCTGCAAAAGTTCTCTCTTAATGGTCTTATGAAACCTTCATCTGGGGTGGAGTCCAGTGTAGCTTCCAATGCCCAATGTGAAGAGCTGGCAAAGTATTTTATTAGTAAGGTGGAACACATTTTCTCCAACTTTACCCCTGATACTACAACTGATTTTAGGTTAGAGGTTCATACTAGTAACTCCTTGCCTCACCTCCACCTTCTTCTTATGCTGACCTTTGAAGAGCTACAGATTCTCTTTAAAAAAAAGTCAATTCAGGCACACCAGATGATCGTCTTAAGTCTGATTTGTTTCTTAACTTAAATTTCAGGATTGTCTTCTTCCACCTTGTCTTGAGCTGATTAATCTTTCCTTGACATCGGCATCTGTACCAGCTTCTTGGAAAAACACCAAAGTTATTCCCCTTCTGAAAAAAAGCTGCTTTAGATGCATCCAAAAAAGAAAACTTTTGTCTTATTTCCTTATTGCCATTTATTGCCAAAGTAACAGAGACACATATTAATACCATCTTAACAAATTTTTGGAGACTAACCAAATTCTTGATATTTCCTAGAACAGTATTAGACCACGACACAGCACCGCGTCGGCTCTGCATGCTGCTTTAGATGAAGGCAAATCCTCTGTTCTGATCTTGCTCGACTTAAGCGCTGCTTTTAATACCGTGTCTCATGATATTTTGCTCCAGGGATTACAGGAGATTGGTATTGGTGGAGCTCCACTAACCTGGTTCTCTTCCTTTCTTTGTGAGTGATCGTTCTAGGTTGTTTACCCTCCATATAGTTCTCATTCACACGCTTTGCGCCATGGTGTCCCCCAGGGCTCCTCACTGAGCCCCGCTTTATTCAACATTTATATTAAACCATTGGCTCGGGTTGTGAAAGTCCTGGGGTTCCCAATGGTGTCCGAAGCTGATGATACCCAGCTTGTGTTCTCTCTTTCCAACAATCCTACTTTGGATCTGTCTAAATTCAAGAGCGGCATGGTGGCTATTGCAGAGTGGATGGCGGCCAATTGCCTGCAACTCCATTTGAGCAAATCTGAAATTCTTCTTTTAGGAAGAGATAGCCACCATTGGGGTGACCGTTGGTGGCCCTCTTCTTTGGGGCTCTCTCTGCAGCCCAAGGTGGTGGTAAAATATCTAGGTGCTTGGGTCAATAATACTTTGACTTTTGTAGCCCAGGCAAAATCGGTGGTAGGCACGTGTTTTGAGCTTCTACACGGGCTCAGACCTATTCTTGGATTTTTTGACTTCCCCCACCTGACAGGTTATTTATTATTCAGTCTACCATCCTTTCTAGGCTGGAATATTGTAATATCCTACATCTATGATGTAATAAGACAGTGATCAGAAGTCTCCAATTGGCCCATAATGCCATGGTAAGGCTGCTATTCTCTCTTCCAATGTTTTGCCCGGTCTCTAGCCTCCTCCACAGGTTGCATTGGCTCCCTGTGGACAAGCGTGTCCACTTTAAGGTCCTGTGCACGACCCATAAGATCCTAGTCCAGAGGTCTTCAAACTTTTTTACTCTGAGCCCCCCTAAGCAAAATGTTTTGAGGTCGGGCCCCCCTCCAAAACTTTATGGCAAGCATTGGGGAGCGGGAGGGACATGGCTGCGTGCAGGGAGCGGGGCTATGAGATGATGTCAGGAATACTTTTCTATAGCTTATGAACTGCACTAAATATGAGACTTATAAAACAGCAAATGCATCAAACAAAAACAGATTTTATCCCAAACAAACTGCTCCCCATAATTGGGAGGTTGTGAGCCCCTCACACTCGTTGACACCCATGCAACTACACCTGCTGCACTAATGATAACTGCAGTCCATCTCCTCTGCATCTTTTGCCTCTACCCCACCATGACGGATCATCACCTCGGTCCTAATGCTTGAAAGGAAAATAAGCTCAGATGCCGCTTTTTTAAAGGTAGACAGTCACAACTGTGATGCAGTGGGTCCCTCAAATCCCTGGGCCCCAGTCCTGCTGCATCTGCTTCCTTAATGATAACCGGCAGTGGCCACTTACACACTTGGCAGCAGTACCAGCTTCACTAATGAATGTCCCCTTCTTTAGGGTATCTGCCTGAAGAAGATGTCTCTGGCCATTTGTAAACATAAAAATGAGTACTCATACAGTGCTCCCTATTCTGGACTTTCTCTTTGATAATATCTATGAATCTCGCTTCTTTCCTGTCTCCTAGACCATTGCTGTGAGGTCCAAGGGATCAAGAGGATTAGGGTTCTCCATCTGAATGCAACCCTGCTGGGCTTCTACCTGCCACCCCATGGACTCCGCTTTCACAAAAAACTGCCCCTGAATGGTTAAACTGACTTTGAGGAGTCTCTGCCTGAAAGCAAAGGGTGTGGTGATAGTGATGATAGTGATGAAAGTTAAAGAAAGCAGCCTTCTTACCAGCCATTAATTGATTGAGTCACTTAAAGCCAGGGCCACTGGAATTATGAGTTAATGAGTTTCTGCAGCAGTAGCGTTTTTCACATAATTATCAGTTTACTGCATTTGCTACATAATCTGCAGATTTCAACAAACAAAAAAACTTTGATTTGAGCTCAAACGGAACAAAAGTGACTTAAAGTGTGACAAAGTGCTCCGGAGCAGTGGCAGGCCCTTTGCAGTTCATTGATCTGCATAGTACACGTTCTTTGCAGCAGACACATTAACCCTCTGTGCGGGTCGCAGGAATGCCCATGTGAGTGCACTGTGGACCCTGCGACAGTGAGAGAGTAGGGTAAGAGTAGGGACTGCAGGGTGAGTGAGGTGACGGTATACATTTTGGGTGCGGATGTAAGTGCAGAGTGGGACAAATTAATGTATGGTTAGTGATGGGCTTATTGGAGTGAGATTGCAGAGTGAGCAGTGAGGGAGACAGTTGAGTGAAATGTCACATGAGTGCAGGGTGAGTAGTGTGCTCGTGTGACTGCAGGGTGAACAGTGCAAGTGCATTGTGAGTGCAGAGTGATCACTGTGAGTGCAGGGTGGGGGTGAATGGTGTAAGTGCATGGGGAACAGTGTGAGCGCATTGTGATCGCTGTGAGTGCAGGGTGAGTGTGAAAGTGAAGGGCGAAAATGAGGAGTGTGTTGTTTGAATGCAGGGTGCATTCCCAGACACTTAAAGTATGTCAGCATGTTATTGACGGCAGCGTAGGGTTTCACATATAAGTTAAACTGTTGCTATTATGGCATTAACCAGGTTTCGAGTGTGAAGGAAATAAATAACCTGCTGATCCTGCAACAAACTTCCAGTTTTATGATTAGGGTTGCCAGCTCATTATTTTGATGTCCCAGGCGGTACAAAAATAAGCACTCACCTAAAGCTGTATTTTCAGTATTTATTTGTGCATACTTCGCACACTGCATACTACAGCAAATATAAATAGAAAGCACTTTAAATTGTGTTTCAGGGCTGCCTGAAAGACCCATGACTGATAATTAAAAGGAACAAAGACAGACAAGTCACATTACAAATAAATACATACTTCTTTATTTACAAACCGCATTTAGTGCCAAAACAAGCAATTTGCAGGCTGTTTATGCAACACATGGCTGGCATTTTTCTTTTGGCAACTTGAAGACCTTTCAGCCCTGTGGATGTTGCCGCCTGCCTGTATAATTCTAAAAGAAACTACTAACTTTCCAGCTTGGCTGCTGTGCTCTTCTAATGCAGCCCAAGTGAAACATTCCACACAATTGCCTGGGAGGCTTATGTAATAGTTGAACTCCAGTCCGGGAATATTTTAGAGAAAGTTAAACATTCTATAAATATTTACAAACAACTTTCAAATGGTGTAGTTTAGCTTCTCTGTGCAGACCCTGGGGCTGCTGCCCTAAAGGTACCTCTGAAGACAAAAGACTAGGAGTATCTCATAACCTCCAAAAGTACTTCAGCCCTCACAGTAATCAAAAAAGCACTATATAATTGCCAGAGCAATGCAGTTTAGGAAGCTAATAGATACTTTACTGCCTTATAATTATAAAAGAAACTTTGTTTCCGTTCTGGGAAAAGCTAATCCTCCCAGGAGGGGGTTAAATTCATAAAGCTGAAATTCTTCAGCTGCAGTGGGAGGCAATGAGTCTCCTCTGCTAAAACTGAAAGCAAATGCATAGACAGTTCACTGTGGACTATCAGTTCGTTCGCTTTCGGTTTCAGCAGAGGAGACTCCTCGCCTCCCACTTGAAGCATTTCAGCTGTAGGCATTAACCCTGTGAAAGTGCAGGAGTATGGGCACAATTTCCTCTTCTTCCACCCCCTCCAACCCTCTGTTACAGCGGAACCTCTGCACAACAATCAAATGCCCCCCCCCCCCGACTTCGAAAATGCTCTCTCACCTGTTTCAGATTTAGAGATTTCAGCAGTCCTTCAGAGCACAGTGCCGGTAAACCGTAGGAAAGTCTCCACAGGAAAACAGGAATAAAAGGGAGCAAGTAGTGGATGCAGGAGTTCTATGTCCGCAAATTTCGCGGGACTTCCTGCTATCTCAGCTGCGGTCCCCTTCATTGGTGGAACGTCACTGGTGATGTTCCTACATGCTGAATGGAGAAAGCCGGAGCAACAGCGAATCAAACATCTCCATTAGAAATGGGTGAAGACTTGCGACGTTAAACATTAGAGGAAAAAGATTACAACAAAGGTAAGATTTTAGGGAGGAGTGCGCGCCCCCCTGGGATGGTAGTGCGCCCCCCCAGGGGGGCGCACCCCACAGATTGAAGAACTCTGTCCTAGTCTCTGAGGGGCCCCCCATTCTGTCCAATTTGCTCTTTCCGTTCCTGCCTCCGTGGGAGGTGCTGTAACGAAACTTGAGGGGGCCCCCTTGCAAGGTACATGGAGGGGCCCCCACTCCGGATTTAATCCGGAGCTGGCAGGCCAGCACTGTGCTGAGGGCCCACCTGCATACCATGGGGGCTGTGGGGGCCTGGGGTATGCCACTGCCCATGGGCCCTGCACTCAGCTAAGCTCAATTTGGCCTGTGTCCCACATGTTAAAAGAGTAAGAGCAGGAGGCCACGCTATCCCTGACAAAGCACCTGCTCTCTTGAATGCACTTCCTCTATCTATCAGGATGATTCTGATCCAATGCTCATTCAGGAAATCCCTGAAGACCTGGCTGTTCTCTGCTTCAATGCTCATGTGGCCCTCTCTGCTTGTCTTTTACAGCTTTCATTTCTTGAGACGAGCACTGGGATGTCCCGTTGCGGGGGCAGCCATGCGCTTTACAAGTTCTTTAACATAATATAACATTAATTGTGCTCTCTTCCTGTGCTTTTGTGGTGGACATGTTTGCCCCAAATTACACTGATTACTCAAGAAGGTGTAATCAATGGATCACTGACATAATATCGATCACACAAATATCATGATACAAACATGTGTCAAAAATATTGATTACAAAAATATTGTTTTTGTATACCTATAATGGTAAATACAAAAATATTGAAAATAAATATTTTTACACACTAACATAGTTAAAGAAACATACGAAAATATGGATTCTCATTATAAATATATATGTAGTATAAAATAGTAAATCCAAAATATTTTTACATATAACATTAAAATAATATAAATTAAATAATGTTACATTTTTAAAAAATATATAAATATATACTCATATAAAAACACACAAACATATGTGTGTAAGTATATATATCTATATATATATATCTTTATATATTCACTGAAAAAACCATAGGACACTGCAGGAGCCGGCCCTGGGGGGTGGCAGTCCCCAGGGCCCTCGAGGGCTCCAGGAGGGGGGTCACGCAGCCCCCCTCCCTCAATACATAAAGCCCCAGGGGGTGGTGGTCCCCAGGGCGTGGGGGGGCCATTGAGCCCCCCCCACAAATTATACTGAGAGGGGCTTTTGAGCCCCTCCCAATTTATTTTGTAGCCCGGGGGGGTGGCGGTCCCCGGGACTGGGGGGCCCCTCCGGGCCCCCTTTAAATTTAATAATTTTGCCCCTGGGATTTGGCCCCGCCGGGGGCTAATTACAAAAAAACTCTGTTGTTTTTTTTACGGCAGGATCCGCGCACCCTTCCCGCACTTTGAGGTTTTTAAAAAAATACCCTGACCCTCTAGACCTACTTAGGGACCCCCTTGAGAAAGACACATATTTAATCAGTGATGTAATATCTGACGTCATCAGCAGAGGATTGCGGTCGCGTGAGTTATAGTTGCCTGCACTAACTATAACGGGGGAATTTCATTGGTTTTTTACGAGGGAAATGTCCAGCTAACTATAACATGTGTGAAACCTATGGTTTTTTAAGTGAATTTGCAAGGTTTTTTAAATGCTAATTCCTAACTATAACGTGTGTGAAACCTATGGTTTTTTAAGTGAATATATATATATATATATATATATATATCACTGAAAAAACCATAGGTTTCACACATGTTATAGTTAGCTGGACATTTCACTCGTGAAAAACCATTGAAATTCCCCCATTATAGTTAGTGCAGGCAACTATAACTCACGCGACCGCAATCCTCTGCTGATGCTAATACTGTATTTAGACACTTATTTGCCCATGTCTTCTTCCATTAAATTTTAGCTATACATATATTACAAATATTTTTTTTTCATAAAGACACATATGTCATCAGCAGAGGATTGCGGTCGCGTGAGTTATAGTTGCCTGCACTATCTATAACGGGGGAATTTCAATGGTTTTTCACGAGTGAAATGTCCAGCTAACAATAACATGTGTGAAATCTATGGTTTTTTCAGTGAATTTGCAAGGTTTTTTAAATGCTAATTCCTAACTATAACGTGTGTGAAACCTATGGTTTTTTCAGTGAATTTGTACGTTTTTTTAAATGCTAAGTTACTTTACGCCGTTCGTGGCGTGCGCGCCCACTTCACGCAGTTCGTTTCGTGCGCGCACGGTGAGCACGCGGTGCGCTTGGCGCACCGCGCGCCCACTTTACGCAGTTAGTGCCGTGCACGCACGGTGGGCACGCGGTGCGCTACGCGCACCGCGTGCCCACGTTACGCTAGATGGGCCATGTACGCACGATGCGCTTCGCGCACCGTCCGCACACGGAGGACATATTATGCGCTTCGTTGTGAAAGGTTATCTATTAAATGTTCAATTGACAAAAATATGCCATGCACAAAATGTGCACTACGGCCACCTTTTGCACACGGGGGGGGGGGAAATGTGGATATTTTTATTTTTTTATTTTTTTTTGACCGTACGCGTACGGTAAGCGCAATCGGCGTTTTTTCAAAAAAAAAAAATTGAATTTTTGGCCTTGGGGGTTCTTTTGTGACACCCTAACCAAGGCTAGGTGGTTAGGAGCTGTCTAGCCTGCCCCCTTTTCATGTTATCCAACTTTGTTTTTCCTCCCCCCCTCAGAGTGCGAGAGAGAAAATGGCGGCCGACACTTCCTGGTTTCGACCGATTCGAATGTTTACTAAGATCTAACAGCCAATCAGAATCGCGCTCGCGCACGGAACCGTACGCGTACGGTAAGCTTACCGTAAGCGCACGGTAAGCGCACGGAGCGCTGCCACAGATATATATATTGATTTAAATGCTATTTTCTCAGGAACTACTGAACAGATTTACACCAGACGTACAAAAGGCACTTCCTTGACCTGTAGACTACCTCTCTGCCAAATTTCAAGTAACTCTGTTCAGCCGTTCGGGCTGTAGCTGTGTCTAAAGGTCCTATGGAAAAATGCATGGGGAAAACGCGTTTTGGGACCCCCCTTTTTTCTCAGCCCCCGCTTGACGAATCCCCCCGAGACTTTCAGGGTAGGAGCGGAGCGTAGCGCCCCATTAGTTTTGAAAATTTCGCGAGGATTCGTCGACCGGCGCCAAAGTTATTCCAAATAGAATGTTGCGGATTTCCTATGGAAACATGGTCCTAACTATAACTATCTACTGGCGACCGCAGTAGATAATATATATATATATATATATGGGAGGAATATTGTTTCCTTGATTACCAGAATGAAGAAAAAACAATCGTAAAAAGATTCAGAGAAAGAGGTTACCCGCAGTGGGTACTCAAAAGGGCAATGGACAAAATATCCAATGTTGAGAGAAACACACTCTTAGAAGACAAAATGAAGGAACACATAGAAAACGATGATGAATCTAACACTGCACGTATGATTCTAACGTTCAATGGGAACTCTGAACCTATAAAAAAGATTCTGGCACAAAATTGGAAGCTTTTGAAAAGTGACCCCATAATAGGCGACAGCATACCAGACAGACCGAAAATCACATATAGGAGGGGCCGCACTTTTATAAGACTTGCTGATTCATAGTGACTTAACAACAGGTACAGTCCCGAGAGGCATTAACATTCAAGGCTTCTTCCCCTGCGGACACTATAAGGCCTGTGCCAATAGTCGCATGGTGAAGGAATTCTGGAACACCAGTACCAACACAATGATTAGCATTAATCAATTTCTAACATGCAATAGTACTTTTGTCATTTATGTTCTAGAATGCCCATGTAAGTTAAGGTACGTGGGAAGTACAACACATATGGCGAAAAAACGAATTCTGGAACATATGAGAGCGATCACGAACAAAGACAAACAATATCCTATCGCTCGACATTTTGAAAGTTTCCATTTCTCAGATTGCAAAAAACTATCCTACTATGGGATAGAACAAATCTTACCTAACAAACGAGGCGGGGATCGTACCCTACGTCCCAGGCAAAGGGAATCAAGACACATCATTGGGATGTGTACCAGATTTCCAAATGGACACAATATGGATGAAGAAATGGCGATCCATTTACAATCTGATTGAATGTTGTGCCGAGAATATCGAATTATGTACTATTCTTCTTCTTCTTCTTTTTCCTCAGAGCTCCCTACACGTTTTTACTATGTGTTTTATTTTGACATATCTACATGGCCATACTCATGATGCATAAACTAGAATGATAACCTTTTGGATATTAATATAGGTTATTCCAGAGAAATGTATTATGCAATATGTTGACATGTTTCTCTTTGCTGGACTAATGTGTACATAACCTTGTGATTTTAAGGACAAACGGCTTTCCGTCTGCCTTCTCTCACTTTGCTTCTTTTCTCTCTTTTGTCTTGTTCTTCTACCTGCAGGAGGAAAGGAAGGGACCATCATGCCTATAGGACCAGGGGGGTCCCTACCCTTTTCTTCGTTTCTACTTCCAGGCACTGGGCCTTTGACAACTATCAAGTACTTTACTATAAGTTGAGGTTCCGAGTATATAACAATGAATTTTGTATACGATGTACCAATCAGGCATGATAGTGCTTTAACCTCTAATTTGACCTCTTGCCACTTAGAAAACCAAGGTGCACTCTTTTCTCTCTCTCTCTGATATGATTCCGTTCTCCTATATTATTTAATTTTGGCGTACACGGATGGGTGTTTATAGGAAGATAGATTGAACAGGGCAACTCAGCTTGCCACATGCATACTTCAGATAACATGTGTTTGAGAGACCGACAGGTGTCTTGACCCCTGCCACCACAAGGTGATTCCTTTAGATGGACAAAACCGTACAGTACACCAAGGAGCAATATGTTGGTGTCACTTTTTTATGCCACTATAGGGCGAGTTTCTGTTTTTCACTGTTGGTATTTTCTAACGAAGGAAACCCTAATTGCATGCACTTAGACTTCTATACACATATATATACGTTCATGACCAAGTGGGATATAGTCTGTGTTGTGCCACTATCAGGCGAATATAGCATTTCTCTTTATCTACATGTTACACTTGCATCGGCACATTTGCCTATATGATTGGTCGGCCCCCCTATGTACAAGGGTGTTTCTATACTATACACGTCCTGGGGGCATGCTTGCACATGTGGTGGCAAACTGGTTTAATTACAGGCAGTCTCTTGCCACTATCAGGCGAACAGAACGTGGTGTGTATTTGTCACGAGGCTGTATAAAGTTTCAATTGTACAAAATGAAAGAAACCTTGTTAGAAAAACGACTGCCTAGTGCCGTAATGGTTTTCACACGGCCATTGAAAATGATACATAGCGCAGGGTAAACTGACACACAACCTTATGAGTAATTACGCGACATCCGATAACGAATTTAAGAGCTTGTGTCTATCGAATTCCTCACAGGATATATAAGAATAGTAATTCTAGATTTACCGCTTTACTAAGCTACGCTAGTTCATTACCAATTAGGATGCCAGTTTCCTCTGTGTAAAGTTACGATATGTTAAGACTTGAATGCATTCAATGTTTATATATCCATACTGACCAGCAGTACAAACATAGTACAACATGGCGCTGTGTGCAACTTACTTTTTGCTGATACTTGTATCAATGAGTGGGGTTCACGAAGTCCTCTTTCTATGACAACTGAATCTTTACGAAATAGTATGTAATGTGGCATTTGTTTTGAGCACGCTGTGTGAACAAGCCCGTTCGCGGGTGAAACGCGTTGCAGCAGGTTTATGACGTGAACCTACCTGTGTCTAAGTGACCTCCCGTTTCCCTGGTGATTATTTTTGTCTCCGAGAGCGCGTTTGGGACTCCATTTTTTGATGATAGTATTGCCGGTTGTCTCCGCCGGTCCGCGCCACCCCTCCAACAGGGGCTCGAACTTCAGAAGGAGTAACTTCGTGGAATGCATATATATATATATATTCACTGAAAAAACCATAGGTTTCAGGGGTGTTATAGTTAGCTGGACTTTTCACTTGTACAAAACCATTGAAATTCCCCCGTTATAGTTAGTTCAGCTAACTATAACTCGCGCGCCCGCAATGCACTGCTGATGACGTCACATATTACATCACTCATGACATCACTGATGACATCTCAAATGACATCACTGATGACATCACTGATTACATCATCCAGTGAATGTCTGTTTTTCTGAAAATTAAATATGTTTTATATATGTATATTTCAAGGTCGATGGAAGAATGAATGGGAATATAAGTGTCTAAATGGATGATTTGTTTTTGAAAAATTGATTGTGTAACTGACTGATTAAGTGTATCATAGTGAATACATGGCTTAGTGAGTAATGTTTAAATATGTAAATATCTGTATCAGTCTCTCACTTTGTGTACAAGTGGCTGCATGGGTTGGTGAGTAGCTACATGGGTGTCTATATAGGTTATTAGTTGGTTTTTTGAGTATCAGTCTGAGTGTCTGCATGGTTCGGTGGGGGGTATTACGTAGTGCATAGGTGCATGAATGAGTGACTCACTGTTTGTATGTGTTGAAGACAGCATGTGTCCAGGACTGTATGGGTGGATGCGTGTGTGTATGGGTGTGTTAGTGAGTGAATGACTGTCTCAATAGTGTCTTTATGAGTAACTACATATGTTTTAAACTAGTATATGTGACTATTGGTGTATATAAGTGAGTATATGTGAGAGTGAGAGATTGAAAGAGTTCCTGTATGAATAAGTATGTGTTTCTATAAGTGATTGTTTAAAAGACTAAGTATGTGTAAGTTTCCGTAGAAGTAAGTGTGGTGGTGTGTGTATAACTGTATATGCAAGTAAATGTATGTTTGATTCTTTATTAGCATGAGTGACTATGTGTGTGAGTAACTCTATGGATGAGTTTCATTGTGTAACAGGATGTATAGGTGTATGAGTACATATGATGAGTGAGTACATGTATGAGTGACTGTATAGGACTGTTGGTGAATGAGTGGATGTGTATCTTAGAATTACTGAAGAGGTTGTTGTAACTGGTATTGGTATGTCCAATGTTTTGAAAATTTTAGTCTCTATTTTTGAATGTGTGTATCAAAGGTTATATTAGGGTGAGAGGAGGTCTGCCACTCTATCACAAGGATGATGTCATCAGTGATGTCATCAGTGATGTCATTTGAGATGTCATCAGTGATGTCATGAGTGATGTCACTGACCATGTCATGAGTGATGTAATATGTGACGTCATCAGCAGTGCATTGCGGGCGCGCAAGTTATAGTTAGCTGAACTAACTATAACGGGGGAATTTCAATGGTTTTGTACAAGTGAAAAGTCCAGCTAACTATAACACTCCTGAAACCTATGTTTTTTTCAGTGAATTTCTGAGGTTTTTTAAATGCTAATTCCTAACTATAACGTGCCTGAAACCTATGGTTTTTTCTGTGAATTTCAAAGGTTTTTTAAATGCTAATTTCTAACTATGCCTACAGAGATAGGACATGTGAAGAAAGAAGAAAAAATGCACAGAAAGAAAAAAAAGAAGTGCAGAAAGAAGCAACAAAAGTCCTCAAGTGCAGGAAGAAGGATAACATGCAGAAAGAACAAAAAGAAGAGCAGAAAGAATCCTTGTTGCAAAATCATCCTGTACCCTCAACTTTTTCAGATGGATACTGGTGGTAACTGAGTCTGACTCACCAGTCCTAGAGCCAGTGCTATGTTAAAAGACACTTAGAATACAGTGAAAACACCTACATACACTAGGGAACATTATGCGTTGGGGTACCCCTGTGATTAGCATGACCTCCTCTGTAAGCCCCTAATATATAATAGGGCAGGGGGATTAAAACTACCTCTTAAAACAGGCCACAGGGCGTTTTTGCACACGTTAACTCAGGCCCCGTCCCCTCCCTTCACCACTGTGTAAACACGCCCTGTGTCCGTTTTTAGTTGGGAGATTAAGTTCATTTGAATCCTGAGGGTCCCTAGGGTCCAACTAGCCCACTAGTTACCTCCAGTATGTGCCACAGAGCTGCGTTGCAGAGAGGTGTAAAAAGTGGCACAGCCTGGACCACCTCTCTGCAATGCAGCTCAGTGGCGCTTACTGGAAGCACTTGGTGGGCTAGTTAGCCCCCAGGGGCCCTCAGTATTGAAGGGAAATTATATCCCCAATTTAAAACGTGCCATAGTGCGTGTTTGCACACGTCACCTCAGGCCCCGTCCCCTCCCTTCACCACTGTGTAAACGC
Source organism: Triturus cristatus (assembly GCF_964204655.1). Taxonomy (NCBI): domain Eukaryota; kingdom Metazoa; phylum Chordata; class Amphibia; order Caudata; family Salamandridae; genus Triturus; species Triturus cristatus. The sequence continues at coordinate 1,170,018,341 of NC_140585.1, read as the reverse complement.
GCCCTGTGGCTGTTCTAAGTTGAGAGATTAAGTCCCCTTGAATCCTAAGGGTCCCTAGGGTCAAACTAGACCACTAGGTACCTCCAGTAAGCGCCACAGAGCTGCGTTGCAGAGAGGTGTAAAAAGGGGCTTGGCCTCAGAACACCTGTCTGCAGCGCAGCTCCCTGGCGCATACTGGAGATGCCTGTTGGGCTAGTTGGCCCTCAGGGACCCTCAGTATTGAAGAGGAATTAATTCCCCAACTCACAACTCGCCAGGGGGCGCGTTTGCAGAGTGCTGCAAGGAGGGGGCGTGGCCTCCGGCACGATGCCAGTCTTTTATTTATTTTAATTTTTTAAGAAGGGGGGCTGTGTGGTTCCCCTTCTTATTCTAATTTATTGGCCCTGATGACCCCATCCCCCAGGGCCTGTCTCCTAATTATATTTATTTACCCCAATCCCCAGGGCCGGCCACTGTTTTTTATTATTTTAAAAAAATATATATTTATAGACACACCTAGGACATGCTGGACAAACCGTACGTACCTATCACCATGACGATTTGAGTGATATTCATTAAAAGGCGACTATGCATACAATGAATCCACGTGGAATGTATTTACACCACTAGTGAAGCTCTGACATGTCTGATGCCCTACCGTGCCTAATCCCGGTAGACACCCTTGTCGTTTATTTATACAAACATGGGTAGCTATTGATGGGCACATTTAATACACATGCACACCAAGCCATTCAAAGGGGATTCGACAAAAATTCGACCAAAACTATGTAAGAAACCCCCCTCACGGTTAATAAAACACACATCCACTGCCGGATGTGTAATACTTTTTATTTTACTCTCTGGAAAGGGGACGAACATCACTTGAGAGTCACAGCGCGCTCCTGGCAAAGCCCAATGCGGTGTTACACCCACCATTGCCTGCCGAGTGCCACACACCTCTGTGTTGTATTCCACCAGCTAGTGCATATGCTATGACACTCTCTAGCCCATGTGCACTGTAACACCACCCCGTGAATATGTCATGCCACACTTGTCTTCGCACGGTTTATATTGCCCCATCTAACGTGCCTTCCTCGATGCCTATGTTATAACGCACAGTGCTATGCCATACATATTACAATCTGGGATCCAAATCTTTGTCACAGTGCATATGCAACGTTACACTCCCCAGCACATATTTTATATTACAACTTTAGAGACTTGTTAGGTTACACAACACTGCCCTGTGCATATTACACTCCAAGGCGCACATCGCATAGCACGCGCTAGTGCCTGTGCTATCTCGCGCTCTCCAATGAATCTGTCATTGCGCACAATGTATTGCATATTATATTTCACGCCCGGTTCGTCTTATATCACACTTTTTGGTGCATAGTTTATACCATACACTATATCTAGTTTTCATTTTCAATCGTGCTCTCAGGACTATGTTCTATATAACACTGTGTTCACCTACCCTTTTCACAGGCATTACATTTTGCGATAGGGGGTGGAGGGTCAGGGGGTGTTTCTGCCAAGTGAGCCCGGAGTCACAGTCACGAACGTCCTCTTCTTCCTGAATAAAAGTGAGATTATGCTGCATACTTGTTCATATTTTAAGTAGTTCGCACAGACACACGTTTTAAAAACAATAAAGTTCCTAATACCCGCCTTCTCTGAACAGTTAGCTTCCTGCCCCATCCCCCTCCTCCCTATCCTCTGTTGTGTGAATCCATGGACTAGCCTCCTCCCTCCTGCCATGCATGGTCTGATGTGCTGCCACTGCCCTCAATTTAGTATGATGTACCAGTCCCCTCCTCCTGCCCTCCATTGCCCAATTCTATGCCCCATCATTGACCTCCTGCTTAAACTCTGTGCTTAGCTTGCTGCCCCTATTCTCCTTCCCCCTGCCCTCCGATGTCTTTGTGCATGCCCCTGCTCCATCCTTTTTGCCCACCATGTTCCATGGACCTGCCACTCCTATCTACTCTGAGTGTTCTGTTGAGCTGCCACTCCCCTCCCACCTGCCTAGCATTGTCAGATGACTGTAACCTGTCCCTGCCACCTCCACCCTGCCTGTCCACATGCCATGCCCCTATCCTCTTCCTCCTGTCCTACATGGTCCATTGTACTGCCACACCCTTCTGCCCTCCCTGGTCTGTTGTGCTGCAACTGCTCCTCCTGCCTGCCCCGTGCGGTCTGTTGTGAGGCCCCATCCCCTGAACTTTCTTGTCTGTGCACAGGTCCTGACCCTCCCTTCCATCCTCCATCATCCTTTGTGCATGCCCCTGCACCCTCCTTCTTGCCCATCATAGCCATTGTGCTGCCACTAACCTTCCCACTTGCCATGCATGGTCTTCTGTGCTGCCATGGCCCCTCCCACCTTCCCTGTGTGGTCAGTTAGCTGCCCCTGACCCCCTCCCACCTTCCCTCCATGGTCTGTGTGTATGCCATCACAGTCTCACTGTTGCTCTTCATGGTGTGTCTTGCTTCTAGTGCCCATCCTGCCTGACCTCCATGGCTATCTTGCTGCTCCTGCCCTGCCCCCTTGCCCCCAGCCCTCTGTTTACATGTGCAGACCCCTACTCTCTCCCTCCTGGCTTGTCTGTTCCATTGTAATGCCCCTGATCCGTCCCTCCTGCCCTTTATGGTCTGTTATGCTGCAGCTTTCTCTCCTGTCTGTCCATTATGGTCAGCTAGCTACCATTGCCTCTTGCCCCTCTGTTCTCTGTTGTCCATGTGCATGGTCCTGTCCCCTCCCTCTTGCTTTCTATGGATTGTTGTGCTGCACTCCCGTCCCGCATGCCCTGTGTGGTGTATTGTGCTGCTGCAAACCCTGATGCCTGCCCTGCAGGGTCAGTTTGGTGCACCTCTCCATGTCCCTCCTGTCCTCTGTTATCCAAGTCCATGTCCCTACCCCATTTCCTTCCATGATCCAATGTACCATACTTGCGAACATTTTGAACTTGGTAAGAGGGAGATTTTGAAAAAAAACTGGGGTATTGATTTTCCCCTTTGAGTTACATTGAAAAAGAGGAGATTGTAGACAGGAGACAGATCAAATAAAGCCCATTTGAGCTTAAAAACATTGGACGTTTCCTGGCTGAATCGGGTCTGTTGGCATGTATGGTTGTACTACCATTGCCTCTTCCTTCTGCCCACAATGGTCTATTACATTGCCACAGCCTCTCTTGCAAGTCCTGTATTGTTGGTTTGTTGCCCCTGCCCCCCTTTCCACTGCCCTCCATAGTCTGTTGTGCTGCCACGGCCCTTCCTGCCTGCTCAGTGTGATTAAATTGTTGCCTTTGCACCCTCCTACCTGCCTTCAATTTTCAGAGTCTGTGCCCCTGGCCTCTGCCTCTCAACAGTATCCTAATGAACAACTAGATTGCTAACATTCTATATTTATTACAAAAGTTTGGAACGCCTGACGTCATCTTGATGTAATCAAAACTGTAATACCTAGAGCATTTCCTTTAGAAATTACATATATGAGAGGGTCTTATTGGCATCAAAATTATGGTTAGTGCTCTAAAAGACTAAAATAAGGACATATTTTCTGAGTTTTCAAATAGCGACAAAGCACTTTTAAATTATTTGTTATCTTTATGTTTTTTTATCCAGTTGACCACTTGATTAAATGTTGCACTTAGGGGAGAGGATGTGGTGTTACTTCCAGAACTGCAGACTTTGCAACTGGGGAACCAGGTTGGAGTTTCTGCTCCAGCTCGACATTCTGTGATTCTGGTCAAATCACTTAGTCTCCCCATGTCTACAACCAAAATGAATTTGTTCTTGTGTGATGTAACCAATGCTCATGTAAAGCACTCCAATACCTGACAAGTTTGCACTATATAACACTGCAAAAACACAAAATAATAAGTGTTTTGCACACTTCTGTCATTGGGCTATATTTGGGCTACATCTGGGTGATTTTGGGCTAAATTTGGGCTCTTTTGTCTCCGGTGGCCATCTTGGGAGATTTATTTGTTATGAAGCTTCCTAATTTCCTCATGTACTGCAGTCTCCTCAGTAGGAAATGCTTTCAGTTTTTTACTTTGATTCCATCATGAAGGTATTCAGATATGTCACACATTTGCCATAAATTTTGAAAGTTAGCACTCTAGTTGCTCATTAGATCACTGTAGTAAAACTATTGTTCACCATGGAAGTCTGCTCCTGGTATTAAAAGTGCATGTTTCAGTCTGCATGTCAAAATTTTTTAATGAAATAGAAGAGGATTTGAGAAGTCACTCAAAATGTGCCCTCATTTTCTTTCTTCAGCATTAATCATAATTTCTATGGCAAAATGAACCCCCTCATTGTCTTCCTTTTTAAATTGAATGTTTTAAGTGTTACCAGTTTATTCCAATCAAGATGGCTTCAGGTGTGCCATACTTTTGTCATAATGAAGACAGTAAGCGCTCTAGTTGTTTTTAAGAACACTCTGGGACATTCTGTCATTGGGCTATACTTGGGCTACATCTGGGTGATATTTGGGCTACATTTGGGCTCTTTTGTCACTGGTGGCCATCTTGGGAGACTTATTTGTTATGAAGTTTCCTAATTTCCTCATTTACTGCAGTCTCCTCAGTAGGAAATACTTTCAGCTTTTTACTTTGATTCCATCAAGAAGGCATTTAGATGTGTCACACATTTGCCATAAATTCAGAATGTTAGCACTCTTTTTGCTCATTAGATCACTGTAGTAAAGCTACTGCTCACCAGGGAAAACTGCTGCTGGTATTGAAAGTGCATGTTTCAGTCTGCATGTCAGAATTTTTTAATGAAATAAAAGAGGATTTCAGAAGTCAAAATGTGCCCTAGTTTTCTTTCTGCAGCACTAATCATACTTGTTATGGAAAAATGAACCCCCTCATTTTGTTCCTTTTTAAATTAAATGTTTTAAGAGTTACCACTTCAATCCAAGCAAGATGGCTTCAGGTGTGCCATACGTTTATCATAAGTAGGACTGTTAGCGCTCTAGTTGTTCTTTGGAACACTCTGGGGAGCTGCAGTAGAACACAAAGGAATCAACTGACAGTCTCTGCCCTTGTTGGATGTACATGTTTTACTGAGAATGTCAGACTTCATTCTCACATGACTGAGAAAGATAATGTGAATTTACAGAAAATAATCTCTCAGATTAGTTTATAGATCACCTTCCAAACCTCTGTGGTAAAAGCATGAGAAAATATTTTTCTCTCAATCATGATATCCCAGCAGAAGGCTTTTTCACATGGTGAAATCACCTTAGAACACACCATAATTCCTAAAATGAGTATGGTACCATCAACAAATGATTTATAGTGTAACTAAAGTCTTAAAACCTTCTATTAACTGCAATGCTTTTTATTGAGGTGCTATCATGTATATTGGTCCCAAGATGGCTGCCAACACTTCTTGGATGAAGTGCTGACAGCCAATCAGATCTCAGGATGGGATGTGTGGTTAGGCTCCGCCCACATATATATATGATTTTACTTTTGATTTTCTCAGGAACTACTGAACAGATTGACACCAGACCTGCAAAAGGCACTTCCCTGAGCTGAGGACTACCTCTCTGCCAAATTTCAAGTAATTCTGTTCAGCCGTTCGGGCTGTACCTTGGACTAAAGGTCCCTATGGAAAATTGCATGGGGAAAACGCGTTTTGGGACCCCCCTTTTTTCTCAGCCCCCGCTTGACGAATCCCCCCGAGACTTTCAGGGTAGGAGCGGAGCGGAGCGCCCCACCTATGTAGAAAATTTTGCGAGGATTCGTCAACCGGCGCCAAAGTTATTCCAAATAGAATGTTGCGGATTTCCTATGGAAACACGGTCCTATCTATAACTATCTACTGGCGACTATAAATATTATTCAACGAGTGATAAGCACGTTTGGGGCGAATCTAATAAAATTGCAGGCAGCAGGACCAAAGAATTTAAGGTGCCGGAATATGTTTTCGGACAGAGAGAGGGAGGAAGCTGCAGAAAGTATCTTTACGAAAAATACACGAAAAACGAACACCGACACAGAGGCGAACACGGGTGTTCCGACAAAAACAAGCAACCTACGAGCTCTGTATGGCAGACTAGAGAAAGCGTATGAACGCGAAACTAGAAAGTGGTGGGAGGCTACCTCCCTGCAACGTTATTTGGACGTCGACCGGATCCCAAGGGGTCTACGAATCTATACAACCCCAGCATACGAAAACCCTGATCCACAGTTACTTCAGGAATGGTCTGAATATACACATGCATCATCGAGTTGCATGGTGAAAATATTGATAAAGTATGCGTGGAGCGATCGACTGAAAATACAAGAAGAAATAAAAAACATTGAAAGCGAGATAGCAGTGGAAACAGATGAAAAATTAAAGGAAGAGCTTCAACAACAGATGAGAAAACGTCTAATTGGCTATGAAAGCATAATTAAACATCGAAAGCAAACGAAATACCTCCGGGATGAGGAAGATTATGCATCAGGAAGGGTGTTGACCTTTGCAAGGAAATTCGAAGGCCCTAGAAAATTGCTAATGCAACAAGGATCACAGATAACCTCCTCCAGAGAAACTTCGGAATCTGAGCTATCTGAAGGCGAGCAACCAGCACGCAAAGAAAAAGAAATAATTCCTTCTTTTTTTCAGGAATATCAATTATTAAGACAGGCGAAACAGAGACCGGCTGCAAGGACACACCCGCCACAAAAAGAAAAAAGAGACGGAGAACAAGAAGAAGTGGGAAAGGAAAAAGCCGGAACAGCAGGATACATGGTGACGAGGAGCAGACGTGGGGGGAAAAGGAAGTAACAATGAATAAGCAAACAATTATCAATTTATCATCAAGAAAACTAAAGATGGAAGAAGAAAAAGTACTAGAATTGGGACTTTCATTCTGCCCCACGAGCCAATTTGATTATGCAAATGTGCGTATTGATTTGTACAAATATGTAAGAAAATTAAAGCTGATGAAAATGCACCTCCTACACCCAGGAAAATCACAACCTGCAGCCGAGAAAGGAGTGTTGGAAGGAGAAGAGATCATTACAAGCATGGAAATAGATCTGGAACAAGCCCTACACGAACTTGAATGCGAAAGCACAATGCTGAGTCAGCATGATATTGCGAGGACACTACAGGAAGCAGGAATCACGCAAGTAGGTGCTTCCAGCAATCTAGAAGTAAAATCGAGATTTATTCCACAAATGGCATATGATACAATAGATGCCTTCCATGACTCAATGATCAGTGACCTTAAAAAATTACAGACAAAGGGACCGAATCTGAGCAAAGAAAACATCACGAAAGCCCAATGGAAGATAATTATGGATTTGAAAAATGATGAAAATTTAATTATCAAACCCTCGGACAAGGGAGGGAATATCGTACTAATGGATAGGAAGCTATACCAAAAGGAAGCATGGCGACAACTTTCAGATAAAGAATGCTACAACATTGTGACTCGGTCAACATATGAGCAGAGTATAACTAACTTCCATGAGATTTTGAAGAAATGGCATAATAAAGGGATTTTAAGAGACACAGATTACAAATTTGTTATGTGCGAGTCACCGGAAATTCCCACCTTTTACCATTTGCCAAAGGTGCATAAATGTCACAAGAATCCACCAGGAAGACCAATAGTATCCTCTCTGAATAGCCTATTGGAAAATGTATCCATCTACATTGATTGCTTCTTAAATCCACTAGTCCGAGACTTGAGTTCCTATATCAAGGATACAAAGGACTTTCTTCGTGCTATCTCTAACATTCAATGGGAAAAGGACATGTGGCTTGTGACCTTAGACGTCACCAGCTTATATACAAGCATTGAACATCACAAGGGACTGAAGGCAATTGAGTTCTTTCTAAAAAAGCGACATGCAAAGTATTATGAGCATAATGCTATGATCATGGAATTTGCAGAATTTTGTTTGAAAAATAATATTTTCATGTTTGCAGGAGAAATGTACCACCAACAGCAAGGGACTGCGATGGGCACGTGCTTCGCCCCCAGCTACGCGAATCTATTCGTGGGCTGGTGGGAGAAGCACGTGGCCTGGGCAGGGGAGAATGAGAAATGGCTAGATAAAATTGCATTATGGGTCCGTTACATAGATGACCTCTTCATTATATGGAAGGGGACACATGAGGAGGTGAGTCTCTATGTGGCGGCCCTAAATAAAAACGATTGCAATTTGAAATTCACTGAGTGCATCAGTAAGACCCAGGTACCCTATCTAGACTTAACAGTCTACATTGAGGATGACAAGATCCAGACAACATTATATCGGAAACCTACAGCTGGAAACAGTACATTACATGCAAAGAGTTTCCATCCGAGCAGTGTGATAGAGGGGGTCCCGTATGGAGAACTTGTCAGAATAAGGAGGAATTGTACCATTGACAAGGATTTTATCAAAGCCAAAAACGAAGCATTCTGTAGGTTGAGGAAAAGAGGGTACAAGGAAAGGATATTGAACAGGGCGGAGAAGAAAGGGGAACATCTGATAAGACAGGAGTTGGTAATGGGAGAACGTAAGTCCCGCAACACAGAGAACAGCAACACAATGAGAATGATAACCGAATATTCGGCTCAATCATCAGAAGTTGTACAGATTTTCCGGAGGAATTGGAAAATATTAAAAACAGATGTAGTGATAGGGACACACATCCCTAAAACCCCACAGATAACCTATAGAAAAGGCCCAGCCCTGAAAGACCACCTCGTAAGGAGCCATTTCCCCAAAAACCCCAAGAGAAAGGATCAAATAACAGGGTTTTTCCCTTGCATGAACTGTAAGGCGTGCAGAAATGGAACTAAGGTGAAAGAATTCTCAATTCCAGGCAGAACCACGAAAAGAAAAATCAATAAATTAATGAACTGTAACACCGAATTTGCAGTATACTGCTTGTCCTGTCCTTGTGAACTGAAGTATGTAGGGAGTACTATTCATCCCGCTAAAAAGAGAATTCTGGAGCACATGCGTGCTATAAAGAATCATGATGCAAATTATCCAGTGGCACGCCACTTTAACGAGTTCCACAAGTCCAACCCGAACCTTTTGAGGTTCTTCTGCCTGGACCACATCCCTAAAGATGAGAGGGGTGGGGACAGAACTAAGAAACTCAGAAGACTCGAATCGAGGTATATACTGGAGTTACAAACTAAAAGCCCCTCTGGTCTAAACAATGAAGAAGAGCTCTGGGTACACATTACTTGAAGTTAACAATCATTAGATCACTATCACCCCAATTCCTTCTCTGTGAAAGGTTCGGTAGGAAATTAAGGGAACACAATAGGGGAGACATCAAACAGATAGAGGTGCTGAGACTATAGAGGTTATAAAAAAGAAAAAGTATTTAGCAACCATGATAGTAACCTCTATTTGTGAAAAAAGCCCATTCAGGGCTAAAATTTCATGTATGTATATATGTACTTTATGAATTACAACGATTATTGAATGTGAATATTTATTTCATAATATGTAAATATACTAAACTTGGTATGTAATCATGACACGTTACAAGATGTCTGCCCCTACAAGAGATCTTGTAGAATGAGATTCCCCCCTTTTTTATTTCCATGAAATGCAAAAAGTGATCCCCTCTCTCTATGTCGATGAAACTTTATTAATTTACTTAAAAAGACAAAGAAAAGTCAACCTTACCGACATTGACAAAGGCGTGTAGCCGAAACGCGTCTGTCGGGTGTTTGTGTTCTGTTGCCGAATAAACCTTTGAAGATATTCAAACCCATGGAGTGCGCCTCATTCATGATCCAAGACAGGGTCACCGACAAGGAATATATATATATATATATATATATCATCTTTGGTCTACATTTACTTGCTTCCATTGTGCATCTACGTACCTCCATGTACCTAGATCTGTGTGTCTGTTACTTTTCTCCTAAAAAAGCATTTCCAATGCACTACCCTATTTCTCATCCTGTACCTCTATCAATATCTTTAATCTACAGATACTTACCTCCTTTATGCATCTATATACTTTCAATGCACTACCCTATTTCTCAGCCTATACTTCTCTCAATATATTTTCTAGCCCAACTTTCTGACTCATCTCAAACTTCTTTCTACTACTCTTTCCAATGCACTACCCTATTTCTCACCCAATAAATCTATCAATATATCCTCTACATCCACTCTCTCATTTATCCCAAACCCCATACCACTAATATGATCCCCAAAATAACCCTTTCTAGACTCTCTCCTACTCTACCCCTCCTTGCATCATTTGACATCTCTTTTACTATACCAATCCCCCAAAACAAACCTTTCTAAACTCTTCCCTCTGAGTCTTCCCCTCCGAAAACCCTTTTTACTCATCCAAACGCCTCCTCCTACTGCTATGACCTAAAAAAAAGAAAAAAAAATCCTTCACTCTTCTATCCCTCCACTATCCTTTTCAATCAAAATAACAGACTAACATGTTCACTTCTCAAATTCCATATTCCACTATTCTAATTCACCACTAATCCTTTATGGGTTCCAGAGTAGCGTGCTACTCGCCAAAAAAGCGTGTCAACAACCCATCAGGGTTGCAAGCGCTATGTAAATGCAAACCTTTTTCCCTTTTCTACCCCTCCCCAACCCTTCTCAATCCAAATAATTGACTAACATATCCCCCACTCAAATTAATTTCATGTTTCACCATACTAATTCAACACTAGTCCTTATGGGTTCTAGAGTAGCGTGCTACTCGCCAAAAAAGCGTTTCAAAACCCCATCGGGGTAGCAAACGCTATATAAGTACAAACCTCTTTCCCTCTTCTATCCCGCCACTTACCCTTCTCTATCCAAATAACTGAATAACATATCCACCTCTCAAATTACTTCATATTTCACTATACTAATTTTCAACACTAATCCTTTATGGGTTCCGGAGTAGCGTGCTACTCGCCAGAAAAGTGCTTCAACACCCATCAGGGGTAACAGGTGCTATATGAATGCAAATCTTTCTTCCCCTTCTATCCCTTCGCTATCCTTCTCACTCCAAATAACTGACTAATATCCACCACTCAAATTACTTTCATATTTCACCATACTAATTCAGCAATAATCTTTTATGGGTTTCGGGAGTAGCGTGCTTCAACATCCGAACAGGGGTAACAAGCGCTATATAAATACAAACCTTTTTAACTCTTCTATCCTTCTTCTATCCTTCTGAATCCAAATAACTGACTAACCTATCCACCACTTAAAATTTACTTTCCATGTTTCACTATACAAATTCAACACTAATCCTCTATGGGTCCCGGAGTAGCGTGCTACTCGCCGAAAAAGCACTTTTGACGCCTAATCAGGGGTAGTAAGCTCTATACAAATGCAATTACAATACAATACAATACAATACAATACAATACAATACAATACAATTACTAAAATATAAAAAAATCTTTATATAACAAATGATATAAAATTAAGCAAACAAATAATATTAATGCATTATTTCCACTTCAGTCTGTGAACAATAGGGAAAGCGTTGGGATTCAAAGGGATAAAATGTACTATTCCCCTCCAGTCTGTGCAAAACAAGGAAAAGGATTGGACTTTGGAGATGTTAAATATACTATCACCCCCAGTCTGTGCAACAGTAGAAAAAGTGTTGGACTTTGTAGAGGTTAAATATACTATTCCCACTCCAGTCTGTGCAACAGAGGAAAAGTGATGGAATTCAAAGGGGTTACATTTCCAATTCCCACTCCAGTCTGTGCAACAGTAGGAAAAGGGTTGGACTTTGGAGAGGTTAAATTTACTATCCCCCCCCCAGTCTGTGCAACAGTAGAAAAAGTGTTGGACTTTGTAGAGGTTAAATTTACCATTCCCACTCCAGTCTGTGCAACAGTAGGGAAAGCGTTAGACTTCGTAGGGGTTGAATTTACTATTCCAACTCCAGTCTGTGCAACAGTAGGGAAAGCGTTTGTCTTCTGGGGGCGGGTTGGGGGGACGGGGTTAAATTTACTATGCCCACTCTGGTCTGTGCAACAGTAGGAAAAGCGTTGCTCTTTGAAGATGTAAAATTCACTATTCCTACGCTAGTCTGTGCAACAGTGCGGAAACCATTGGACTTCAGAGGGGTTAAATTTACTATTCCCACTCCAGCCTGTGCAACATTAGGGAAAACTTTGGACTTTGTAGGGGTTACATTTACCATTCCCACTCCAGTCTGTGCTACAGTTGGGAAAGCGTTGGACTTCAGAGAGGTAAAATTTACTATTCAACTGGGCCAAACTGACCCGTTTAAAGTTGTGGGCCAAAGACCAATCGCTCAAAGTTGTTTTTAGCGGCTATACACTTATAAATAAAACAACAGATGTTTAGCTATTTAGTCATTCTGTTTAGTGCCAATTTCAAGTGGGACCATCTAAATCTTCAAAAATCCCAAACATTGGAGATGGCCTGTGAATCCCTGTTTAGATTCGCAAAGAATTTAGAACACAATATCCCCAAAGAACTGATAATACTATACTGAAGTAAATGACTGTCGGTGGGTACATACGGTGCGGGAGTCTGGAGACATACACCTGTAAAGGCCCTCCAGGTAGCAGAAACAGGTTTCTAGCAAGGCTCTTCGGAATTCCCAGTTCCACATCAAGTTTTATTACTCAGAAAGAAATGGACCTTGATTATATAGAAGATGAGGTAGGCTTGGTACCTATTTTGTTGTGGGTTAAAATCTGGTCCACTTAGTTTCACTCGGGAAATATTAGAGGAATATTAGAGGAATGTCTGACTAATATGCTAGACATCCCATGGATCAAGAACATAAAAAACACCCTTCGTGATTTAGGACTAACAAGTCTGGCTCACACACGAAGACTCTGGTAAAGGACACATACCATGCCCATAGAGATAAGATGAGACTTAAGAAAACTCTGGACATGTTAACTGTCCACATGTATATCCCTTTGTTAACTTGGGAAGGAATGGAGCTTCACTTATTATAGATAAAGGCACCAAAACTCAGATTTTATTTAAACTGCCTCTGAATAAATATGATTCACTTCCTAATGGCTTTCTCCATTACTGGGACATGGTTCGCTTCATTACCCCGCTGCCCATGTGATACAATGTCCATACAGTCCACTAAGCACTTTATGTTATTCTGCACTTTGTATTCAGCTGTTAAAATCCAGTGTTTAGGCTCAATTTTAGCGGGGAAATGTTTTAAAACTCATCAAGAAGGTTTACTGTTTTTACAGTGACGTGAGGCCCCTACAGTTTGTTACGCAGTATTGAATTTTATACACAGGTGAGGAGTTTAAAGAAAAAGTGTGCAGTGTGACTCAGCTATGACATCAGGGAAAGGGAATTGATGTTATACAGCTCAATCATTTATCTTTGTGATTTTATTGTGTGTAATCTGTTTGTAACTTGTTTTTATCTTGCTCTTTTATGGACCTTTTAGCCAAATAAAAATTATTTGATTGATTGATACTATTCCAACTCCAGTCTGTACAAAAGTAACGAACGCGTTGGACTTCTGAAGGGTGAAATTTACTATTACCACTCCGGTCTGTGCAACAGTAGGGAAAGTACATCACTACAAACACATAGCATATTTTAATAATTAGTTGACCATAAATATGCCTCCATCACCCCCTGCAGTTTGGTTGCTAGCTCACAGGGCACTACATGACCCTCATATGGCGCCATTTGTTTACTTTCATACCCTCCAATTTACATATAGTTGAAAAAAAGCAGAGAAAGTCTATGGGATGTTTTTCTAACAAGATTTTCTAGTGTTACAAATATGTTATTTATATTGGTGTTTACATTTATGTAGCTCCTCTGCTTCTCACTGTGGTCCATCAATTTCTTTCCAGTTTAGGCACAAAAAGGATCAAAACTTTTTTTTTTCTAAACCTTTGCATTGTATCTCTTTATAAACTTCTGGGTGATGGGTGTGATTTGATCATTTTTCCATAATGAGTGGAAAATGGCTTTGAGAAGGTATTACATTTCAGGATGGTAGTCAAAATAACGTATGGGTCTATAAAGCAGTATAAAGTGGAAAACCTGACAGAAACTAAATTCTATTAATGTGTGCCGTGGAACAAATCAAAAGAGGAATTAGAATAAGATAAAGATAATGTATCAAATGTATTTTTACACAGTAAGCTGGTCCTAGATGGCATCAACAGAAAGACTGCCTGATACAAACTTCCAATGATGTTACTGCTGATCTGCTTTGGTAAAAAAGCCACCTGATAGAAGATGGCAAGAATGTTATAACTGAGATGAATTGGTGTAAGAGCTGCCTGTTGCAAGATGGCTGGGATGTTATTGCTGATATGGATTGGTGTCAAAATTGCCTGTTCCATGATGGCTGGAATGTTATTGCTGATATGGATTGGTGTCAAAGCTGCCTGTTGCAAGATGGCTGGGATGTTATTGCTGATATGGATTGGTGTCAAAGCTGCCTGTTCCATGATGGCTGGGATGTTATTGCTGACCAGCATTTGCTAAAGATAAAATTGAGATATATAATGGCATCCATTCTCTCACAGTGAGAATATTACATGTAGTGGCATATGGGGAATATGCAACATTTCAAGCTTCCATTCTGGGGAGTTTTTCATCCATCTACTGGAATTTGTTTTTTGTACGTCCAGTATAGAATCGCGAAATAGCTATTTTTCAAAGTTAATGCTGGAAGACATTTCACAATAATTGATGCTATTTCGGCGTCTGTAAAGAATCTACGAACATGACTTACGTCGTATGCGATGTAAGCACCGATGGATGAAATCAGGACAATCGATCCGGATCTAAAAAAGAAATTAAAAAATAGCAGCAATCAGAATAGTTTTTTCATAAAAACAGGTCTGGTTATTTGTGTGGTGAGAGGGCAGCCCCCTCACATTTCTTTCACTATTTCACTCGCCCCTCTTCTGTGCCTATGATGTAGTTATTTATCCAAGAAGCCCTCGTACATTATTAAACATCCAAGTGTTCCTTGTGACAGCTTCATCAATCTATCAACCGACGAACTTGATAGTCACATGTTCACTCTTATAACTAATATCTATCAAATTACTGGTTCGGAAACACACTGATGTCAAGTGAAGGGAATGTCCGTAAAAAGGAACATATAGAAATACAGCATTTCTGATTTTAGAAAGTTTAATAAAAATCCCAAATAGGAGCAAAGATAATTTTATATTGCACTAAAATATGTACCAATCCACAATACTTTCAATGCAGTCTCAGTGGTAGTTAACATGGAATATGCTTGTGAGCTCAGTTTCACTGTCACAGACATGGGGGCATATCAACAACAACCGGCGATAATTATCGCTGAGCGCACTTAGCTCTCGGATTATTATCGCCGGCTAGTGCCGATTTTTATCGCTGAGATAGCGTGCTATTAGCAACGCTTATCTCATCAGCGATAAAAATCCTAGCGCTAACTGGCTAACGTCAGATTATCGCTGGAAACCCAGCGATAATCTCACGTTAGCTAGTTTATAAGTACTCACAAACTTAGCCATGATATCCACCTTCCATAGGATATCATGGCTAAGTCAGTCCTGAAGCAGGTGTTAGGAAAGTAGCGATAACAGGTGTTATCGCTACTTTTCCTGACGCTATGCTTCATAGCGTGGGGCTTGATGATAGGAGAAATGTCGCTTAGCGACATTTCTCCTATCATGTCAGGTCAGGAACGCCCACTTTGCATCTCATTAGAGATGCAAAGCTGGGCGTTGGAAATCCCCACGCTAAAGCAAGTTTTCACGCGTTAGCGTGACCTTGCTAATATAGCGATAACATTATCGCCGCTTTTCGGGCAAAAACGGCGATAATTTTTTATCGCGCCGTTGTAAATATGCCCCTAATTTTGCTGAGCTCTCATGTATTTTCAGACTTACAATTCAGGCGTAAAGTGTTTCTGCAGTTTGATAACATTGGATAAAGCACACCGGATTCAAGGTGTTGTTATACAGACTTTTGCAAAGTATTCATTATAGGAGGTGGACATAGTAAAAGAATTCAGGGGAATTGTGAATCTTTACTGATACAGACATTTTACAACTTCGCCTATGCCCTTTGCTTAGCTGGGATGTTTGCAGCCACAGGATGTACCACCCAAAAAAGAATGGACCATCCAGAGCAGGAAAACAGATGAACACCTAAAGGCATGGGCGGGGGGCGGGGAGATGGGTAGGGAAGAATGAGGTGTGGAATGGGGCTTGGTCATGGGAGCCTGGAGCTCTGAGACCCTGAGTCTGACCTACCAACCCAGAAAATGTTCTCAGTGTGTGAGATGGGTAGGGATTGGAGAGGCAGCGAATATCCAGCCCTTCACTGCCTAAAGAGCTTAGGAAGGGGAATAAAAGGGAGAAAGAGCATCATAGAGGCGGTGGGACTTGAAGACTGTTGCGACCTAAGGAGCAAGGGCGAAAAATTGTATCTTCAAGTATTGTGACTTAGAAACCAGAGCACCTCTCTAGCCCTAGAATGCCCAGCGTCATTACACACACATACAGTCCCTAGACTCTATGCTTCCATTGACCACCCGACTGACACAATTCCTTACCCACGCTTCTTCATGTGAGGAACCACCAGCTTCACCATTAGAAAAGTCGATATCACATTTACATCGAAAAGCTGAAACCGAAAGGTAAAAAGAATTGGTGAAAGATAAAGTGACACCGGCTGAAGATTTGTCACTATTCTAACCGAACACATTACTTAAGTGTCGACTGTAAGAGAGTTAGAAAGCTTTGGGACAGCCATGTGCAGCGAGGAATTGACGTCACATTGCAAGAATGCAGTGCTAAGGCAGCCATGCCTTCCAACATCGTGGCTTGGGCGTGGGCTGCCTGGTGTGCCATCATACTTAAGTGATGCTAAGGTGTTATTTTATTGGGTTTGTGTTCAATTTATTGAATCATTCCATTTATTTCCCTTCTCATGTTGCCAGTGGTGCCAAATAGTTATATGACATAATTTCTTGTAACGTCTTCAAATACACGAATTAGTTCTCATGTCTAAGAATTTTCAAAACTTGAGAGCTATGCAGATTTGGCTTCTCAAATGTTATCAACAGCCACAAAGTCAGACCCATCCAGCTGGCATCAGCACAAATATACACGCTCCGCTACCCTAAGAGGGCCACCAGCAACCATAACACCACCTACCGGTTCACATTCTGCATAATGACCTGCATATTAAGGACATGCAACAGCACAATCATGTTTATGAAGTGAATTAGATCAGTCGTAGAAGCGCTGTCCTGAGGGCACCACTCAAGGTAAAAAACCTAGAAATAACACCATACTGTGCGGGACTGAGCTTCTTGACTCCCGGTGTTATATCAATATCACAGACTGCAGACAACCCAGAACAAGCTTGACTATGCACACTTAAACCTGCATTACAAGTTTGTCGTAATAGGGTGGGTTATTACCACACGTGTTAAACGCCCATACCCCAGAGTGAGGCATTTACGGAGTAAACAGCTTCTGAGTTTTTAAAATGGCAATGGAGCATAGCATGTGATATTATTTTTTAACATACCGAATTCCGCATGTTTTTTCATAGACAATCTTTTAGATATTATTGATTTCAACTTGTAATGGATTCACCGCATAATGTTTTCAACAATGGTACGTAGTCTTACTTTGGGTGATTTCAACATTTATATTCTACACCCCCCAAAAAAAGCTCCCCTTCCCTTCTCTGAGTTAATTATAAGCAAACCACACTAACTCTGTCCATTCATGTATCACTACTCCACGTCCCCCGACATCTTGCCTGGCGCTTATTCAGTTCACACACAAAAGCCTGATTAGCTGGGGTAAGGCTGTTGCCAAACTTAATCATTACAGTGTCCTTGGGCAGGCAACTAATACTGCTTTAATCGACAGGTAATCCATTAGTGGGCATCACAGTTTCTCAAATTTAGGGCCCCTTTCATTTAGTTCCCAAGCCAGTTTTTCCATAGCCAGTAGGACACAAAGTTTTTAGCCCATTTCTGTAATGTAGGGATTACTACCACCTCCCACCTCTGTGCGATCATGTGCTTGGCTGCTAGCAACATATTCGAGATAGGTCTCCATTCGGATAACAAAGGATTTATAAGGTCTGCAGGGCGAAGACCCACTAGCATCGTTACTATGTTTATCGGGTAACCCACCACTCCCCTTATATGACTTGGGGCCAGATTTACACACATGTTGAGCTATGTTTGCATCACTAAAGTGATCCAAACCAGCACAAAATGTGTTGGTTGTTTCTGTGCAACCACCTATGCTTTTTGATCCAAAACCCTATCTACCCCAAAGAAATTTGAGACAACGTTTTGCATCAAAAATTAACACCACTTGAAAGCAAGCGTTAAAAGGAGAAATGTTATAATTTCTCCTTTATTTTCCAACTTTGCATGTATGCCGCATTGTGCTGCACACTTACAAAGTTGGAGAACTTTTAAAAGTTGTCTTGGCATAGTATTTTGTACTGCAAGAAAAACCTTCTAGTGCAAAACATATGCTAGACTCGTGCACAAACCCTTGCACAATGGCGCAAAGGTATGTATGTGGGTCTGGTCAGCAAAATTCTGCGGTGGCACTAGGGAGAGGCGAGGAGAGAGCCATATCTCAATGCAACGCAGCTCGGCAGTTTTGACTGCTGTGCTGTGTTGCCTAAGAATTGAGTAAATCTGGACCTAAGTATTTCCTTCTAGAAGATGTGTAATTTGGGCGAGACCACCAAATATGTAAAGTTCTTCCCTCTTGCCCACAACCCCTCCAGCATATACCATCAGTGTTGTCATATGTATGTTTCAGTTTCAGCAGTGGAGAGATGTCAATTTGTCATAGGCTTGTACAATGATTACCTATTCTGGAATGTTTTGCATGATAGAGGGATATCAGCCCAAAACTTCTGCCAATGTGCTACAAATAAATTGACACCCAAAATCCACTGGCATTGCTTCATATACGGCTGAATTTGAGCCCTGGAAACAAGGCACCAAGGAAGAAGTAGGTCAAAGAAAGCTTTTCCCATGACGTGGGTGGTCTGGTTGCCACAGCCTTCTTTTCAGACATCCCAGTGACACAATTGGAAGCATTGCATGCATTCTGTTTCTTATAAGTTACATTTCTGCATCCATTGCAGGAATGGTGTCATGTGATCACCATGGACAAAACACATTCTGCAACATTCCACACCCTTCCGTGTCCCACGCCTCTAATCTGAGTAAACAAAGCCCTAGTAAAAAATCAGGGTTGCCCAAAAGTGGGTTGAAAAGTGATAGGAATGACGTGAGGTTATGAGTATGTGTGAGAGTGGCATATCTTTAGGAAGGGCTGTAATACCTTTGAGTAGTAGCATATTGGAGGACGTGCTGATTGGTGAAGCCAGGGGAGTGCTCATGAGGTTCACCCCTTCAGTCCAGCATCCATGTGGACCTAGTGATGTTCAGCTTCATACATGAACCATAAAAAACACCCTGGGCTGTGCTGCTTGATATTATTTTCTTATACTTGGTAAGCCCAAACCTCTGGATCTCCTATGAGTTTTTAACTCTTTTCTAGATATACCTGCTCTTTTTCTTGCCCATATGAAGGCATCTATAGCTTTCTGGACGGTCTGCAGACTTTTGTCTGGGACTTTTACTGGAAGGCCCTCCACAAAGGAAAGAAAGACTATATTTAGCTTCATTGCGGCTATTCTACCCAAGCATGATATGAAAAAAGTGCCACATTTTTAAATTTCTATGATAACGGAGTGAACCAATCTAGGATAATTAGCTGCATATACGTTTCTAAACTGCTGTAAGATATATTCTTAAATATTTTCTTTTCTTGTTAGCCCAGCGAAAGGGAGTCATATCTGTTGACATCTGTATGATTGTTGTAGAGAGGCCTGCGTTTAGCATTTCTGATTTGCTGAATTAATCCTAAAATCCATGCAGATCTAGGGGCAGATTTATGTTAGACTTGCGCCACTTTTACGCCGCCGTTGCGTCACTTTTGTGACGCAGCGGCGGCGTAAACGCTGCGCCACATTGCGCCCCATTTACATCGTGACACATCTATGGAGATGCGTCACGGTGTAAAGCCCTGTGCCACATTAAACCTGCGTCAGGTTTAATGTATGCAGGGTGGGCGTTCCATCGGAAAAAGCCTTGGAAAAGTGACGCAGTGTAATCTACAAGATTTCACTCAGTCACTTTTCCGACGCTGTTGCGTCAAAACCTTGCGCCTGCTTGAAGCAGGCGTAAGGCATGACGCAGCATATTAGGTATGGGCAGCCCCTAAACATTGCTGGAGTTGCGTCGTGCTTGCGACATGACTCCAGCAATGCACCGCCCTTACGCCGTCAGATGCGTCACGCATCTGTTTATCCTTGCGCCACGATGCGCTGCATTGTAAATGCGGCGCATCTGTGGTGGCGCAAGTGTAAACTTACGTGACGCATCTTTCCTGGCGCATCCCTGCTGATTTGCAGGGATGCGCCAGGAAACATAAATCTGCCCCCTAGTGTTTCCATAATGCCTTTCCTGAACATTTGAGGGTTGGTTAAAGTTAGCAATACATCATGGATTGTGAAGACTGCGTGGATGTGATAATTATCACACAACTGATCATTTTGATCCCTGTGTGATCAGAATTTAGGGGTTTTCACACAATGCAACGCAGCAATGCCTGAAAGTGAGAAGACAGGAAAATGGTGCATGCCTGTTCTTTCCGTGCGCTGACGTACAATGTGCTGCTTTGCGCATATACAGGCCGCATTGTAGGCAGGGAATTTAGGGGTTTTCACACAATGCAACGCAGCAATGCCTGAAAGTGAGAAGACAGGAAAATGGTGCATGCCTGTTCTTTCCGTGCGCTGACGTACAATGTGCTGCTTTGCGCATA
This sequence comes from Triturus cristatus, assembly GCF_964204655.1. Taxonomy (NCBI): domain Eukaryota; kingdom Metazoa; phylum Chordata; class Amphibia; order Caudata; family Salamandridae; genus Triturus; species Triturus cristatus. The sequence continues at coordinate 1,169,997,490 of NC_140585.1, read as the reverse complement.
TACAGGCCGCATTGTAGGCAGGGTTGTCTTTGTGCAGGAAGGCACACCTTCCTGCATAAAAACATTCCTCAGAGTCATTTTCATCTTCCTAAGTGTGCTGCAGAGTAGAGCCAACTTAGAAAAGGGAAAAAACGAGGAGAATAAAATATATTTCTCCACGTTTTGCCTGTGGAGAGTAGGTATACAATTCTGACCCATTTCCAGGACTTTTAGTCTACCAGTATTGGTAAATCTGGGAATACATCAGAATACATGGGTGGATGCGTGGCAACACGCACACTCCATCCTTGCAACGCCCACCTCATGCAGTGTAAAGCAAGGCAGCGACTTGTGCTGCCTTGCTTCACACCAGATTTACCAAGCAAACAAGTAAATCTGAATCTAGTTTTTGTGTCTCCCTGTGTCACCTCGGGTGGAGCAAGGGCGACTTAAAACGTTGATAAATTGGGCCTTGGGCTGCTAATGACGTCCTTAGAGTTGTCACCCTTCTCTACTGGAAGAGCAACGTACTGTGAGGTGAAAAACGGTGCAAAATTCCCTGCATTCTTTTGTAACATGGCAGTTATCCCTCTGTTTCAATAGTCACATAGATGTTATTTTAACAGCACTAGAACACATTTTAGTGATTTCCTCATGTGTTTGGTGTTTTAGGTTTGGAAATACCGAGTTTTCACTGCTTTTGCCAATGATTGTACTAGCAGGTACAGAAAAATACAGGCCAGGCCAGTAAAACCCCTGCAGACTCAAAAGGTCCACAAGCACAAAAACACATCAACATGAGCATGTGACATCATACTAACAAAGGTCATTGATTATCGGTCAAAGTATGCAAACAAGATCCCCAGAAAAAAGCAATGCTAAGATAACGTGTATGTGTTCAAGCAACCATTAGAGGGAGCCAGAAGATAAAAAGTCAAACGTGTTTGCCTCTATTAGGCAACTCAGATCAATCAAAAGCCGGAAAACACTGGTCCCAAAAACATCTGTTTATTTACTTACTTATGTGTTTTTTTTTTCTGGCACTGCTGCACTTGAAGGCATTCACGTGCATGTTTTACACAGTACAGCAGTGATGCTGCAATTGATAATGTGAATTACCAGAACTACTGAATCAAAAACGTCAAATGAGCAGTTCCTTTGCTGCAGCCCATAATCGCCAGCACTTTTGTAGAGAGTTTTAAACCTCACCATTACATTTATATTGCACTTCTATTCACAGGCATTTCAGCACTATACAATCTGCAAGAAGTAGCAGCAGCCTGCCCGTAAGGGTGAGGGGCCACGACCCCCAGCCTTTGGCCGATTTGAACAGTGTCTGTGAGACTGAGCAAAGGTCAACCTAGAAGACACTCCTTATTGCAGGTCAGGCAGTGAGGCGTTGGTCATGAGCTGAATGTGCTGCAGCCTGGCTGCATCAGCCTAACTTTATACTTTACTAGGGACTTACTAGTAAATCAGATATGCCAATCATGGATAACCAATCATAATCACAATTTACACAGGGAGCACTTGCACTGATCAACAGTGGCAAAGTTACCAGAGTACACAAACCAGCCAAAACGAAGTCCAGCATACCATCACAAATACATGAGGTAGAGGCACCAAGACAGGGCAAACAAATGCAAGGATGCCAGGTCCAACAACACACTAAAACATATTTCTTATTTTTATATGTCATTACTATTTTGTGGCACTGGCACACTTGTACCCTTTACAAGCATATACACTTGCTTTTGTGTTGCCTTTTATAGAATTTGATGCAGTACTAAATAGACTGCTGCCCCACACATGTTATATTAAGCTTGGAAATAACAATATAGGTCATTGCTTCAATGTAGCTTTCATAATAAAAGCAATGGAAGCTCTTAAATGTCACTCCTCCTCATGCACATGTTTGTTTACACTGTACAGGTGAACAGTGCTGCTTCAGGAAATGTGAAAACAAACGCTGGTTGAAAAATGGCTTTCATATTAATCTTGCTCAGCTCTATTGCTTGTTGCAGCTGCTTATACGTATGTTTTTATATTTTATAATTAGTCTCTTCCTGTAGAAAATAAAAAGCATTTAAGTCAATCACACTGCATAACACTCACTGCCTCCTTCAAGGGGATTTAACCAATGTATTCCAACCCCAAACTACTAATAATGCCATAGGATCTTTTTGTGGTGACTGGCAGTGACCGTGCTAAAATTTGAGAGATAATTTTAAGGTATTTCCTGGAGACAGGTCTAGCTGTCTATTGTTAATAGACCCATTATTTACAATACAGAATTTACAGTGGGTTGTAGATCAATCCTTTTCTTATCATTGGTTGGCTTTCTTGCCAGTCACATTTGCTTGCTTCTCATTTGATGGCTTTCCTTCATGTTATTGTATTAGTCCTTCCCCTCGAGCATATCTCCAGTGTCGTTCTTTCGATTGAATGACTTGTATCCTTCCACTGCTTACATTCAGGGAACTACTTTTTCTTTTACTTTCAGCACTTCTCACAAGCGTGCGTTTTTTCTTTCTCTCTCCCTTGTGTGCAGCTTCTCCATTCGCATTCCCACCCCTGCACTCACCAAGTTGGTGCCCTATCCCCACACTCCCCTTTTACTTTGCATATCATTTCCTGTAAAACATAGCTTCCTTTTATATCGTCCCTGGCTCTTTTGTTGCTTACCTGCAGTGACTTACTTTCTCCAACCCCCCTCCTCTGTTGCTACACCACCCCTACGCATCAAATGTTTTATTTCATTTTTTTTTAGTTTCTACTGGGGGAAGGCATTGCAATTTGCTGATGCATTTTGAGCCTTTTTTTATTTTTGTTTTCAATTTGACACTTCAAGACGGACGTGGAATGTAATTATTTCTTAAACTTTACACTATCTGTGACTTTGTGATGCATACTGTATCATACTTCATCACACTGGGGTTAAGAGCCAAAATGACCACTGTGTCATGTCACTTGCACACTTGCATAGTGATGCATCCATGTGTGCATGTCATCACGCCAAAGCCAGCATTTTGCTTCTTTTTTTTGCTGACGAGTATATGTTTTTTTCTTATTGTCAATGTGGTCGAGCATCACTTGCAAGCATTAGCAAAGTCAAAAGGTTGGCCAATGCATTTCAAAGCCAAGACATTTGTTTTTGCCAATGCTTGTTGAATACAGGAAGCAAAGTGAGCGAGGCAGACTGCCTCAGGCAAGGCTCATATACGTGCTCAGTGCAGCAGGCTGGAGCTGATGAGACATAAAATATTAATGCTGCTTTCATGTTTGCACCCTCGCATATACTGCTGTCAGTGGTGCCATGCGCAGACTGAAGGCATCTACCACCCGAGGGACAGAAGCATGGAAAATGACTTCATAGCTTCAAAAGAAAGCCATACATCGATTGACCATGCTTTGGCAACATTCTTGCCCCCTCTGTCGGTCAGTCATTTGGCGCAGGCTGGCGGGGGATGATTACCACCAAAGGAGGCAGTCCACCCAAGCCAATCTCAATGTTGCTTTCATGTTCTTAGTTCCAACAAAGAGCAGGAAAGCAGTGCCAGGATTGTCTAGGCAGAAGTGTCCAGTGCTCCATGGAGACTGCAAGGATGTGGTTATGTTCGTCGAGCTCGCTGACACAGCGTAGGGTGCAGAAGGTTGAAATGTGCATGTTGTGCTGGCCAGTATAAGAGACTGATCAGCCCTACATGTGCCCCTTAATTTATTATCCAACATTGCTGTAACCAACCTTTTTTCCCAAGGTCACACACACAAATACACACACATATATGCAATGTCATTAGAAAGTGGTGTGACACTGCCCAATTAAAAGGGGAATAGTAAGTGGGTAAGTAAGTAATATATTTTTCAAAGTTAATTAAAACTAGCGCATACAAACAGTCTAAAAAGGTGTGATAAAATAAAATAAAATACTATAAATACACATATCTTAAAACATATTTACCAGCAATTTGTTGACAAGGGGGCCTTTGTGAATGTCCAGGGTTAACATACTACAAAGTGCGTAAGTGCAATGCGTTTGAAAATAGGCTAACATTTTTCTCTTTGTCTTGGCTTTAGAGGTCAGAACACAGGGCACGGGCGCGGATGATATAGTGCAAAGTTACTGCCCTAATTTAAAAAGTATTTAGCAGCTATTTTCTTAGCAAGAGATCCAGTTTGTTGGTGCTTGGGCTTTTACTTGCATAGTAGTAAGTGCAGTACATCCATAAGCAGGTTAAGTATCTCCCTCAGCCCTGTAAATAGCAAAGTTTGATTTTAGAGTTCGAGTCACAGGGAATAAGGTACGATGGTTACAAACCCAGTTTAAAATTATGGATTAGAGGCTGCTCTCCCCCCCTAGTCAATTTCTATGCCTATGTATTTATAGTTTGTTGTGGTTTAGATCAGTGGTTTCCCAAAGTACCAGGCAGGGATGGGTTTCTTGCCACCATTGATGGTCATCGTTTTCATATTCTTAAGGTTCATTTCAAGGAGGTACTCTGTTGAGTAATCCTGCATTGCATTGATGAGATGTTGCAAACCCACCTGTGTGTGGCTCACCAGGACCATGTCATCTGCATCTAAAAAAGTGGAGAGCGTTGTGCCCCCCCAGCCTAGGGGCATGTGAATTGCTAGGGGTGAGACACTGCGTCAGATCTGACATATAGAGGTGAAATAATGTGGGGGTGAGCACACACCCTTGTGTCCTTGGTAATCCTTTGGTGATTGGAACTCATCTGGAGAGATGTGAGCCTTTGCCCAGCTTCACCTGCACCCAGCTATCTGTGTGGAGTAGAATCAGCATATCCAGCAGTGGCTGTGCGGCATTCCAGTCCACCAGCTTCCTCCAGAGTCTAGCCCGGTCTATGTTATCAAAGGCTGCTCCAAAGTCTATAAAGCAGAAATGGAGCGACTCTTTAGTGCTTTTTGCTACGCCTATGAGCATTGACATGGCCAGGATGTTGGTGGTTGTGCCCGTAAGTTTAGAGAAACCGGTTTGGTTGAGTGGAATGATGGATTTTGCTGCTGCCCAAGCATGGAGTTCCTTTAATAGGGTGCCTGCAAAGGACTTTGCCTCATTGTCTAGCAAAGCGACCAGGCAGTGGCGTCACTAGAGTTGGTGTCACCCGGTGCGGGTAACTCATGGTGTCACCCCCTCACGACTTACCGCATGGACCTCATCCGCTCTGAGTCCGCCAGTGGACACAGTTGGCAAATAACGGGACCATACAGAATCCTTAGTAACGTTTGTAAATGTAGGTCCTATATTTACAAAATGTGCCTGTTAACAACAGTGTGATAATGACTCATTAATCAGGTTGTACAGTGGGCTACCTGCTAGTCAACAGTTTATTGGAATTTATAATATCATAGGTATGGTACTTTGTACTGGTGTGGTGTTCCCACTATCCAGCAACACCATATATCAGTGGTCGAAGTTGGGGGAAAAAAGTAGGGGAACTGTGGGCGGAGAATCAGAGGGCGGGAATAACCAAAGGATTGGATCAGTGGGCGGAGCCAGAGGTGTGGCCAGAATGTGCAAACATTCCAATTTTTTGTATTTGTTTGGTTTCACTGCCCAGTTTTATCAACCAATGGATACACATGATTATTTAAGGTTATAATGAGTTATTGACAGTAAAATGTATTCACAAAGTGGGATATACTTCTAATCACAGAATGTCCCCAAATACGATAAAAAGCACAAGCCATTTGTCTCCGAGCCATGGAGTTTCTGTCATCAGCACTTCTCCCTTTTCCACAACAGCATTCAAACATGAATGGCTACAAATCCTAGTTTGCAAATGTTTTCTAAATAATAATGGCTCTGCCATATTTGCCTCATAATGCAAGATCTGCAGCATGAACTGACCATTTCAACTAATAAATTGTTTGTAGCTCAAACGTATCAAAAGTTAATAAAAAATGTGACTTTTGTTGCTGGGGAGTAGATGACAGTTAATAGCTCACTGTTCCATGTTAGGATTTTAACTTATAAACTGCAAGTAACAAAAGGATCTCTCTGACAAAAGCAGTAGCCCACTGGCCTATTTACATTATGTGCACTTTGTGATCTGCATGGTACATGTTCTTTACAGCAGGAATATTAACCCACTGAGCTACCTTTCCATGAGTCAAATCTTCCATTAGACAAAATTCCGATCTCTCTCTAGGAAGAACATTAATGACCAGAGTCATCATGACATTTTTATTGTTACTGAAAATTGCTGGAGGCCAGGAAGGAGGCAGCAAGCGCTTTTAAAACCATAATAGACTTGCAAAAATGATGCCTCCACCTAAAGTCAGCTCGTGGTGCGGTCACACCGGTTGCACCACCCTAGAGCTGGCCCTTGTCAAGGGTCCTGTGATCTCAGTGACAGGGTCACTGTTGTTCTAGGGTGTGCTGCTTCATAGGCCTTCCCGCAAGACTGGAGGTGAACTTCAGTATGAATAGTGGTGGACAAGCCTTGAAGGTTAACCTACACTTGTCATGCTAGGGTGCACCTGCTGGTGCTACGACACCAGGGATTCTAATGTCTTGCGAAGCCTTCTAAGGTCTAGCATGAGATAGTGCTCTCTCAGGAGAGTGCTCTGGTGGACTGGTTATTAAGGCTGAACCTGGTTCCCCAGTTCCAAATTCAGCAGCTCTGGCCATAGTGCCACATCCTCTCCCCACTGAACACCATACTGCCCCATTGAGAAAAACTCAGACTGCCTACAAGTACAACCCATTTGTTGCCAGCTATAAACACCTGGATGCGGCTCAATTTAAATTACGCACTGGGCAAGAGCAATATGTGGCCTACAAGTAAAAAGTGACAGCATCCTGGAAAAAGCAAACAATCATAGGGAATGTAAAATTTTGCAAACTATGTGAAATGTAAGCAGGAACAACATGCTTACTTTAACGCTTTTGCACTCACTGTTCAGAAATCAGTGAGTGCTTTTGCCTGAAAAGTTAAGGACATGACAACAGGGCCCTGAATGGACCCATTTCAATGACCATTGCTTATATCCTTACAAAACGTAAGCAGTATGGTAAAAAAAGACAATATCCCTAGATGCCTAGCAGCAGTACAAATTTTGTTTTTCAATCCTCACATTGCAGTACCTCCAGGATTGGTGCACTAGTTCCAAGTTCCAAGACAACAAAAATAGCGCTTCACTGGCAAACTCTGTAAAAGTGGCGCTAATGTGTTTGGGTGTGAATAAAATCAATCTGGCCCGTTTGCTACCACTCTGTCTTACTTTATTTAGTTATTTATTTTGCATATTTTTAAACTTTTATTCCCGATGCTGCACTTTGGAATTAAATGTCAGAAAAATACGACATTGATTTTCCAGAAAAAGTGATTTTCGTTTTTGGATCCATTTCACAGGGGAGCAAATAAAAGAAAGGAGAGGAAAGAGAGTGAGAACCCCATCTTGCAGCCACTGTCTTCAGTAAGAGAAGAACTGCTGGGCTAGCAGGCGAGAGGCCTCAGCTTGTACACAGAGCTGCTGTGCCTGAAAGCCGTCTTCGCAGGCCTCCCGACAGCTCAAAAGATGGGCCCACAACTGGGTGATCAGAGGCAGGCAACCTCGCTCCACACTGTCTTCGCCCTCCCCCTGCGCCCTGCTGGGTGTCACCCCATGTGAGGGTGTCACACGGTGCGGTCCGCACCCCCATAGTGACGCCGCTGCGACCAGGCTGTAGTTTTTTGGTGTAGCCTTGTCCCTGCTTTTATGTGGGGGAATTGACTGAGCCCTTCCAGGAAGCTGGGATTTTCCAAAAGGTTCAGACCTCTCAAAAAAGAGGGTGAAGGATCTTTGCCCAATAGTCTCTGTCCTAGTTAGAGAGGCCCGGCGGGTTACCATTTGGTCCAGGGGCCCCTATCTCCTGCCTTTAGCGATTTCTTGCTTAATGGCCATGATATGAGTGCCTTCTGAGATACACTGATTGTGGCTTGTTCGAGTAGGGGTTCCCCTGCATGGTTGGTTGGTAGTCTGAGGATCTATCCTCCCTCTTTTTGCTGGCTGGCTTGGAGATTGATGGTTTAAGTGAGCTTTAAAAAAGTCAGCCGAGGTCTCTCCCTGGTTGTAAGATATTACACCTTCTGGGGCTGGGCATAATATTTTATTTGATGTTCCCCAGAATGGAGTACTGCTGTTGGATTTGATGTCTTCTTGAGAACTGTTGAGGTTCCATTTAATTTTCACAAGTCACTTTTTTTACAGAGTAGAGAGATAAGATGGGAGTCCCCAGGTTTGCATTTTAGCGGCCTCAATGTACTTTTTATGGCCTTTTTGAATTGTTTCAGTTTAGTGCGGTGAGCAATGGAGAGCCACCCTGCCTCTCTTGTAATTTGGACAAGTCTTGTTTTGATGGTCTTGGAGACGGAGTTGGCTAGGTCTGCAGTGAAACTTTCCCAACTATCCGTGAGGTTACCTTCTATTCTTTCCTGTGCCTGTAATAGAGCCTTTGCAGATTCAAGGATCTCCTCAGTGTTTGCCAGAGCAGTTTTTATTCTTTTGAAGTTTGTCGTAAAGCTTGAGTGTAGAACTTTTGCTGATATTTCCAACACAGGTGTCTCCTGTGGCCTATGGTCACTGTCTCCCTTATCCCCTGGGAAGAATGTGGAGACACGGTGGAATACTGAAAGTGAGATGAACATATAATCTATCATTGAGGAGGTGAATTCAGAATGGAAAGAAGCCGATGGCGGCGAGTCCCCCGGAAATCTTCTGTTTAACGCCCTGAGGTTGATGTGCTCCAGGTCTTCCAACAGACGTCTAGCTAATTTGCTTGTTCTGCCATGGAGACTCCTGCTTTGTTCTGGAATATTCCAGTATGGAGACTGACTTTTCACATCTTCTTCCTCTGAGGAGCCCAGAAGATGTAAATTTGGTTCCCCGGAAAGAATGAGTTTAGGGTATACTGATTACTTATATGTGCCAGAAGCTGAGTCACAAGTTGTTCCATGTCTTGTTTTTTCCACTACAGGTGTATGTAGGTATTGAAAATTATGACCTCCTTGTTATGCCCATCTAAGTTAAGGCTTATTTTAACAGCTATAATGGCTGCTGTAGGAGATGGAACTACTTCTGCCTTGGTTGTGCATGTAAGTGACACATAGGTTGCAAGCCCCCCTGGGTGGCCATGCTGCAAACGCTTAACTGCTTGTGTGCTGAAGCACACAAAGCCCTTTAATTGGTGTGGGACAGCTGGCCGTGTCTCCTGAAGCAGGATTATGTCAAAAGATTTAATGTAGTGCATAAAGTTGGGGTCCATGACTTTGCTTGCTAACCCGTTGATGTCCCAAGTGCACAAGCCAAAGATGGATTTTGGCTTCCAGAATGGAGCTGCCCAGTGTGGGTCTGGCATTGGGTGCCGGTGGTCCTGTTTATGGTTCTAGATATCCACCTGAAGTCCGAGCACCAATTTGGTGTCGGTGGAAAGTCCTGCTGTCGGGATTGACTGTAGTTGGGTGCCCTTCTCCATATGGGCGACTCCCCCTGAGCTCTCCTGCACATCAAGCTGGTTATTGGTGCTGCAGCGTGGTTTTTCTGTCCTGCATCGGCAAGCAGGGGAGATGGCTAGCCTATATTGTGATAAAGAGTGATGTTTATGCCCCAGGCCTTGAATGTGTGTTGCTCTGAAAGCACTTTATGGACAACTAATGCTGATTTCCAGATGGTCCTGAGGCCTCCACGATCAGATGTGATTTCTGGTTTAATAAACTTTATTCAAAGCAAGTTTGTGGATCTTATGTTGGCTAGAGCTAGGATGTTTGCCATCAAAAGTAAGATATTACCTCTATTTAGCACGTCTCAATTTCCCTTAGACTTGTACGCTGACTTAAAGAGCAGGATGCAGGGGTCTGCCTGTGAATTGGAGGCCAAGAGTGCTGTGTGATCCTGCTCTCTCAAGTGCTCAGTGGTGCGAATTGTTCCCGTTCAGTTGCAAAAGTTGCTGTAGCTTGTCCTGCCGGTGGAATATGCTGATTTACTTTCGGAAGCCTGGCACTAGCTATTTCTTGGTTATTTCGATCTTCTGTGCTGAACAGGGGCCTGTGACTGAGACGGAGGCATCTTCTATTTGAGTAGGATAGCTGGTGCACATTGCCTGAGGCTCGCTGCTTACTTAGTCTTGCCCCTGCCTCTGTTCTGTTTTTCTCTCTGGTTGCTATCCTGTTCCCTTCTGGGATCCCCTCCTATGTGGGTTCATTTTGGGGAGGTGCTGAGGCTGCTGTCCTGCCGCTGGGCATGGAAGCGCTGTTGGTGTTCTCTGAGGAGTGACTTATGGAACTCAAGTGAGCCCCATACGTGCATACAGAGATATTTTGTTCCTTGGTTGAGACATTCTCCTTGGTCAAGTCGTTTTCAACTTCTTCCCATGTGTCTGCCCTCCCATGATGATGGTGCGGAAAGAGGGCTTTAATTTGGGTGGAATGATTAGGCGTTTCAGGGGAGTTCACAGGCGGTAGTGCAGGACAAGAGGTGGGTTTGTTTCGGACGTAAAATGGCATACACAGCTGGATGATTTGTAACTATTCTTTTGTTCCGACCCTTCCTCCTCTGCATCGCCTTTGTTTGGCATTCTGCCTTTCAATTTGCTCTGAAGCTGGCTCTGGCAATGATCTGATCTGTCATAGAAAGATATGAAGGATCCCCATGTAAACAGCCGGGGTTTAGCATCTGAGTGTTGGTCTGCCCCGGTACCTCCAGGTCATGCCCATTTTGCTGTGGGATTCTTGTTACTAGGATACTCTCTCTGGCGGAGTGCTCATTCTTGAGCCCAATTTTTAACTCGTTTGGAACGTCGTTGAACATGGACGGAAGGGTGGATAGCTTATCCACGATTGGGCCACAGGTGCAGCACAGCTTTGCTTCCAATTTTGCCCGCTTGATCAGGGAATTTAGATCCCCCAGCTCCTCACATATGTCAGCAACATAGAGTGCTAGGTTGTTGAGTAAGATCAGCTGAATAGCCATCTTGTTTGATGGATACCGTAGGACTTCCACAGACCGCTATATGGTGTTTTACAGGGATTCCCGCACGTTGTCCATCTGTGACACAGCCATTCTTCCTGGACTGGCACTCTTGCTGTTGTCCGGTTCCACCCTCCCTTGAGGCCCTTATGGGCCTGGGCTTCAGATGGGGTGGGTGCCCTCCCTGGAGAGTCCAATCTGTAGGAGGCCAGCATTTCTGCCCATTCTAGAGTGCCCAAATATGAATGTGCACACTGATCTTCTGCCAGGTGTTCCAGGTGTTCCTGGACCACTATTGCTTCATGGAGTTAAGCTTGAGACTCGGATGGTGGTGGGGTTGGGGTGAGTTTAAGAGAAGGTCTGGGCAGAAGGTTATGCCAGTTTGTTTGGCATCTGGATTGGTGAGAACCTCCTGCACCCTGACCTTGCTGCCCTCCCAGAAGGAAGCCGGCAACGCTCCCGTATGATATGTCCGATGTCCAGCAGGTGATATCTAATTGGTCGACTCCAACGCCGACCCTTGATCTCCCATAGCATGGATGACCTCCTGATTGTTTTGGAGCTCTTGGGATGCTTGCCGTGGTTGGATAGCTTGTACTGGTGGTGGTGTACTGCCCTCTCTGTCTTTATCGGAGGAATTTTTGGAGTCCTTGAAAGCCACATCTGCCTTAACATTTGCCTGGGCATTTGCCGTTTCAGCAACTGAAACCTGCAGGGGATCGAGTGGCAGCTGCAGGTCTTGGATTCCACTGCTGGTTGAAAAAATGGAAGAGCCTGCATCTTGCAAGAAGCAAAATGTAGATGCGGTTTTTGGATGAAAGGAATAGATGAGGCTTCTCTTGATGCATACTGCCAATTTGTCTATGCTCCAGCCCTACGTGTCCATGTCGTGAGACCCTGAGTCAATGGCAACTAGTGGGGCTGAAGATTGCATTTTCCCCCTGATTTTTGAAGAAGCCGTCTTTCTCCTCCTTGACTTTCCCATACTCAGGGGTGGACCCTTTGTCGTCCCTGACCTCATGGAGAAAAGATTTAAGGGGTTTGGGTTTTCTAAATATATTTTTCCGTTACGGCTGAAGACCCCTTTGGTTGTGCCTCACAAAGCTGCTTTTCCTCTTCTTTTCTCTCCTTATCTCTTTGTTCCTCCTGAAGGTCTGTTATTCCCTCAGGGTTTTTTCACATTTATTTTGATGCTGTGATGCTATGGTGCTGTATTCTTGTGCTGTAACTCTCTACTTGCCTTCCCTTGTTACAGTCATTTGTCCCAATGTTTGGAATATAATTGTGAATACACCACAACTAATACATAATTAAATAAGTCTCTGTTGGACGTACTAAATGTTGACAAGAAGGATAACCCTTGTTTGTCTATATTAGCTGTGCTTCGATCGCGTCTAGCTGGTTATTGTTTAGTTCAAGTATATTAAAGATATGTTTTTGTTCAGGTGCAGGTGTGAGATATCTCTAAATAACTTTCTGAATAATATGAAAGGTTTTTTCCATAAGAGTAGGTGTGGAATGGTAACGCAGCCCGGGTAACTCTTGAATAATTTGTGGTATAAGGGGTTTCTCTCTTTGTGTAACAAATATTTACAGATCCTGCCCCCTCCCCCTTATCAGGATCACTCCCCTTTCATGTTTGACACTTTTAGAAAGTTTGCATTTTCCTGCCTTGGCAATTTAGTGCCCTAAGCCTGTACCTCGGTCACAAGACTGGGTGTAGCTCACAGTTGAGCTTTGTGTATTCCACCTGGACAGCCACACACAATAGGGAGCTTATCTGTGCCAGGATAGGCCATCACTGGCAGGATAGGAGGCAGGAGCTGGGCACAGTCCCACTTACTTTTTTACTTTTGAATAAGTTGTGTACTGCATCAAAACAAAGAGCTGAGGTCCCCTGTAGTTAGTCTGGAGCCAAGGCAGGGAAGGCTGGATGCCTGGGGACTTCAAGAGGTATTTCTCAGAGCTTCTCCCCCCTTCAAGAGGGTACTAAGTATAAATATTGGGCCTCAGACACCACCTCTTCAGTACACTTCTATACCTGTGGATACTCTGCCAGGAGGAAGTACTGCTGTGTTTCTGAAGGACTGTCACTCACTAGAATGCTGTTCTGCTGGACTTCTGCCTTACTGGACTGCTGTCTTGTTGTATTGATCTGCTTTATGATACCTTCTTGCCTGAGTGAGAAGAACTAGATCTTCATCTCTCAAACACTGAACCCCAGAGCGACTCCAAGGGCTAGCTGGCTGGCCTCATTATCTAAAGCCTCAGGGACACAACAAGTTTCCAACAAACTTGCACCTGCACCTAGACTCTACCATATGTGATTCTACCCTGTCAAGTGGTTCCAACCCAGCCTTGGACCCTTGGAAGTAGACTTAAGGTGTTCTGTCAAGCTCTGTGGATCCAGCAGAACCAATACATCCCCTCTTCTGTGCGGTGCAACCCCGAGCAGAACCAATGCATCTTTGCTAATGCATGGATTGGAATTGCTGCCCATCACCGCATCATAACCACCACTGTGGAATGCATCCTCAATACAGGCCCTCACATCCCTCACCGATGGCAGCATCAACAATGCCAGAATCGCATCGCAGTCTTGCAGCTCCTCGGAATTGGCGCATTGCCCTGACTGTAAACGCCTTCTCGACATCCGAAATTTGCATCGCAAGCCCTTGTTGATGGGATCCTTGATGGCGATGCAGGACCTTGCACGACAGTCTCACGGCATCTCGGAACCATTGCATTGCCTCGGTGCGGGATGCATCATCAATGCAGATCCTCGCAACACTCCGCAAACCAGAAGTATGCAAGTTTGGGTGGAAATTTCTTGATGCTGGGCACGCCTGGACAATCTTAGGATGGCACATTATCCATACACCCCTGTCTCTACCCTATAGCGCTGCATTCTGGGACAATTTAATGAGTCAAAACTCTTCTCCCCCTGGTCAAAGCCCCCTGTGCCACCCAGAAGTTTGGCTATAATAATGGGCGAACCCTCCCTTCTGGTTACTCCAAACCAGTTATGGGACAACTTAACCCCCAAACTGGGTTTGAGGTCCAGCTGGCTAGCAGGACAATAGAGATGGCAGGCCCATGTGTCAGCTACCCCTGCCTGTGACAGGGTAGTCCCCTTTGAGGATAGTTAAGTTAACGTGCACAGCTCCCTGGCCAACCTATCAAGGGAAGGTAATTCCTGCCCCCTCACGCAGGGCCCTTTGCCCGCCATCTGGGAGCAATACACATTTCACTATAGGGAAGCCATGCAGCTGCCAGGTGACACTTGAATGCTTACAAGTGTTATGCAGAAAAACTATAACTTTTGAAAAGTGTCTTTTGCTCAATCGGTAGACTAGGCTAAGAAGGCTTAAAGATCTTGAATTAAAGACATCTGAAAATATAAAGACAAGCATTATTGTGATATTTAATGTAAATTTATGGATTTACTTTTGAACGTGTGCAGAGGATTTATATATATAATATGTCTTTTGATCTTGGGTCAACCTTTGTTTGGTCTGATTAGCACACCCTTTTCTTCCTCCAGTACCCTGCCACCTCCTCCCAACTAAAATAACCCCTTAATAATTAAGTTTTGATGAGCTTTTAAAATGACTCACAGATTGAATACAAAGTTGAACCGTGGATCTCTCTATTCTCGTATATAGTTCACAATGATTAGAGCAGGGTTCTCCTACATTTTCTGTAGTGAGAGCTAATTCTGATCAGTGAAAATCATTGTAAGCTGCTGAAGGCTAAGCAACTCTTTCATTGGTACCAGACACCCCCACACCCATCTTCATTGACTTGAAGCCTAATGTCCATTGTGCCAAATCCTATGGTTTGAACAAAATATTTTGACTAAGGGCACTAAGACAGGGCTGCCATATGTGTCAGTGAGAGTGTGGTCTTTGGGGATGTATGAACATATGTGCGTATGAAGGGGATATGTGTGTATGGGTCACTGAGAGCCTGGGTCATATGTACTCATGGCACAGGACTTACCTTTCTCCATATGTGACACCGTTACATGTATAACACAAATATACAACCATTTTTTTAAATGGGAGAAAGGTAAAGCGCAGAACAATGTTCAGCAAAAATGTTCATAATATGAAACATTTTTCTACAATTTAAATTTCTCCTACTTAAAATAATGGACGTATTTTTCAGTTATAAATATGGCCCTGTGTCTACCAGCCACTGGGAGCAAGATGCCTGCTGTTTGTAAAGGTGACACTTTGAAATGGGGAAACATCAAACTGAAAAATTAACTTTATGTTTATATTATGGATTCCATAAAACTCATCCTTTTAATTTTTTCCCATTTCAGAGTGTCATATTTACAAACACAAGGCATCTTGCTCCCAGTGGCTTGTAGACAAAGTGCCATATTTATAACAGAAACATACAAGCATTTCTTTACATGGAAGGAATTTAAAGTGAAGAAATATGCTTCCTAAAAGATTAAGACGTAATTGGCCCAATTGAAAGTGGGGAAACACATGAAGACAATGTTTCATAGAAATATTTTTTTCATTTTAAATTCTCTCATTTGAAAAAATGAATGTATTTTTCAATTATAAATCTGGCACAGAGTCTACTTGCCACTAGGAGCAAGAGGCCTGCTGTTTGTAAATGTGACACTTTGAAATGAGAGAAAATAAAAATGAGGAGTTAACTTAATCATTAAGGTAACTTTTCATTTTATTTTTCTCTCATTTAAAACATATAGGGGCATATCAGCAACACCCGGCGATAATTATCACTCAGCGCTCTTAGCGTGAGGATAATTATCGCCGGGTAACGAGGATTTTCATCGCTGAGATAGCGTGCCATTAGCAACGCTTATCTCCTCAGCGATAAAAATCCTCACGCTAACTGCCTAACGTGAGATTATCGCTGGAAACCCAGCGATAATCTCACGCAATATGGCGTTAGCTTGCTGATAGGGACTCACAAACTTAGCCATGATATCCACCCTCCATAGGATATCATGGCTAAGTCAGTCCTGAAGCATGCGTAAGGAAAGTAGCGATAACAGGGGTTATCGCAACTTTTCCTGACGCTATGCTTCATAGCATGGGGCTTCCTGTCATGTTAGGTCAGGTACGCCCACTTTGCATCTCATTAAAGATGCAAAGCTGGGCGTAAAGAATCCCCACGCTAAAGCAAGGTTTCATGCGTTAGCATGGCCTTGCTAATTAGGCGATAAAATTATAGCCGCTTTTCGGCCGAAAACGGCCGCAAAAGCGGCGATAATTTTTTATCGCCTGCTTGTAAATATGCCCCTTAGAAACATAATTTTGTTCTCAAGCTTAAATATTGAGTTACAAAGGACTTTAATTTAAGAGCTAAATGCCTCATTGCTTCCTTTATTCACCTCTGTGCCCCAGCCTGTGTCATAATTCTTACTGTGCCCTGCTATCTACAGTCTGATGATAATAATGCAATATGAACACAGCCTTCCCTTAACTTAAAAAAAAATGTGACCTTGTGCTTATTAAAAAATGAACTCAAGGCTGCGAGCTACTCTGAAGATGTCTGCAAGCTACTCATAGCTCGTGATTGACTGGTTAGACATACCTGGATGAGAGAGTTACTTTTTGGAAACATTTTGTAGGTCATCACAATAACCGTGTTCTAATGTAGGGATTGGTGTTTCTTTAAAGTTATCCCTTTTCGAAAAAAAAAATATTACGTAATAATTTAAGATCATTTTGCATAATTCAAATTAATTCATTTTAGTCGTCTCACAGCCAGCCCAGTAATTTTCAGGATAGATTCATCAGATGACTTAAAAAAATAAATTCTTGCTTCCTTTTTAGTTTATGCCAGCAGAACTCCCTGTCCTGTTATCAAAAAATGTAAATTAAAGAAAGACTAACACCGTCTTCATGAGGAGAGGCAGACCAATCGTCCAGCAAGAATATTTTCAGACAATCATAGCAACAGACATGAGTAATAGGCAGGAGCACATGGAAAGCCGCTCAAAGGGCCAGATGTACATCCATGAGACAATACCTTACCTTTTTCCAGTGTTCCTCTGTTGAGTCTAAAATCTTCCCGACATGGGGGTTAACTCCAGCATTACAGACTAGTATATCAATCCCTCCATATTTCTGAAGAGCCTAATTAAAAGAAAATGAAGCAAATAAGAGTTGCTCTTGGTGTACGATTTTCCAAAATAAAAAGCGACTGTGAATTAAATAATACAAATGGTTGTGTTGTAGCATTTCGAATAAATATGCAAAATGTGCAAATATCATGTGAAAATTATTATTGTTATAATTAGTGTTTTAATGATGCATGGAGTGGTAACCGTTGAACTAATGATGTTGCACATGGAACATAGATGTGTGAAATAATGCTATGAATAGTTATGCCACATTTTTGTGCAATACATCATTATTATTAAAATGGATGTAGTTTCTGGTGTTCTACTCAACTTGGCTCTGTCCATTTTCAAAGACTTCCACTGGAAGTGTTAGTGTAGTCGTGTTAATCCTATGAGTTATTGTTTAAGAAATGTTCCATTTGTGCTGTACATCTTCGGAGTGCAGATGATGCGGGAGCAAGCAGAAGATTTCTCTTACCTTAAGAAATGAGTTAGTGCTAAAGATTTAGGGAATTAAGTTGTTGTTTCTGATTTGCTAATGCGACCCTAACCATAACCATATTATGCTGAATTTGCAGATAGTGATATTTGACTATAAAACCTTTGGTTTCTCTCTTTCATGGGGACTTTTTCTCAGAATTTTCATTGAGGATTATTTCGCTATTTTACTTGCTGGTGAATGGCCATGCTTCTCTTTTAAACTTGCTAATGGGATGCTGACAGTACTCTTTATGAATTTGAACACTTAAAATGTTTACTTAGCTTCTGCCTAACTTGGGGCTATTAAGATTTATGATTTTTAAGATTTAAGATTTTGCATTCATCTGTACTTCTGTAATTGGGCCTTCATGGCATTTAAGGATTTTTCTCTATACTGAAATGTTACTATTTTGTAATTGATGTACTTTTTGTCTCAATTTTGATCTGCAACTCATTTCTTTTTCTCTCAATATTGCATTCTTTCCAACTCTGCTATCATTTTGTTTTCTAGATGAGGAGTATAGTCTCTAACTGCAAGATCAACTGTAGACACTGGAGACACATTATTTTGCTAAAAGATTGAGGAGATTAAATATTGGGGTTTAGGTGGATATTATGGTAAGGCTTCCACAGCTGTATCTCACAAAGTGGTGGTCATAATGTTTGCTGCAGATATATAATGACCACCAGAATACTGCTTCCCAAACTATTGTCAGGGTACTATTGTCAACTCCATAGTGACAATAGTTTGGTAATATGGTGGCACTATCACCATACAAAAACTTTCTCCCAGAGATCTCTCATGACGTTTTCCACCATTTAAGAGAGTTTCCAACACAGAATATACACATAGTTTAGGGTCACAGCAATTGATTAATTGACTCATTCAAGGCTAGGACATTCTTTTTGATTTTTTTCTGGCTACTCAGGTAAACAAAATATTTGATTTAGTTGGCAAAAAGTAGTGTTCTTAAAATAAAACAATCAGTGATGTTTTGTTCTCTTTGGTCTCATTTATCTGTTTCAGTTAACTTTTTTTTTGATTTGGGAAACTGAGACAAGATATCAACCATTAGTTCTTGGGATAGGGAGATTCAACATTTAGGGCCCGAATGATCAAACTATCACTCAACGCAGAGAAGCAGCCAAAAATGCTACGCTGCATGATAGAGAGGCAGTAGGAGAGCGCCGTATGTATAGACATATGGCACCCTCTTCACTCTCCGTAGCGGCGTGTGTCATGCACACACTTTTGTGCCATAGTGCAAGGGTGTGTGTGTGAGTCTAGCATAGGTTGTGTACTGGAAGGGTTCCCTTGCAGTACACAATACTATCTATACCTGGAGAAGTTTCAAATCTTTTACCACTTACAGTACAGCACACTTGCAAAGTCGAAAAAGAAAAGAGAAAGTAAAACATTTCTCCGGTTAAAGCCTGCTTTCAAATGGCATTAATTTTTGACTCAAAACTCTGTCTCAGATTTTTGGTAGATAGGGTTTTGCGTCAAAAAGCATGAGTGGTTGCATGGGAAGATCCATGTAACTCCCCCTTGACGCTAAGTAATAGAAGTAGTGCTTTGTATTTCTTTACTTTCTTTACTTTTAGGCAATTTCTAGAGGAAAAACGTTTTGTGTTGAAAAGTAAATAATTTAGTGTTGCCACTAGGCAACCAAATAGGGCACCAGAGCAGGAATGCACCATATTGATTTAAATACGGGGCATTCCCACCCTTTCCCTGTCACACAGTGGCTCAGCAAGGTGACTTGCTGCCTTCCACTGGGTGACCTTGCCACAAATACGGCCCTTATTGTCTAACCCTTGCATTGATATGCATTGCTTTCTTAATATTTGTTATGCTCTTCCTATTGTGTCCTGTTTGGGTTCATATTTGTGCAAGAGTCAACTTCATCATCAATGTTTGTTTCCGGTAGAAGCTCAAAAAACACATCATACAATAAAAAAGTCACACTACTAGAGCAATCTTGATAATAATGCATTACACCACATTTCAATTTCATAATAATATTAAAAAGCATAGCATTTAAAAAAGTAAGACAAATGGTTGCGGACTGCTACATGCATATCAGTCAGCATATCATGGAATGCTGGCTGTTTAAAGTGCTATAGTGAAATTCCTGCTGCTTTCCTTACTCGCCAAAAAGATTGTAGAGAGCTACTGAAGAAACAGATTGGTCTTAACCAAGACCTCCTGGGTCATAGCTGGACAGAAGAACAAGGAATGTTCTACATCTTCTGTCCAATAAGTACAGAAAATGCAGGTGGTTTTTTTTAGCTTAGGGAGCCTGGGGTACCAATTGGAGGTAACAATATTTGCCAGCAATATGCCTACTATGGGGCAGATTTATGTTGCACTTGCGCCACTTTTGCGCCGCCGTTGCGTCACTTTTGTGACGCAGCAGCGGCGCAAATCCTGCGCCATGGTGCGGGGTATTCACAACGTGACACATCTGGGAGATGCGTCACGTTGTAAAGCCCTGCGCCACATGTAGGCGTTCCAGGGCAGGTGGGGGCGTTCCGGCGCAGGAACGCCTCCTAAAAGTGGCTGAGTGAAATCTACAAGATTCCACTCAGTCACTTTTAGGCCCATGCTGCGTCAAAACCCTGCGCCTGCTGGAAGCAGGCGTAAGGATTGATGCAGCATTGTACAGATAGGGCCCCCCAGAACATTGCTGGAGCTGCGTCGCGCTTGCGACACAACTCCAGCAATGCGCCACTTTTACGGCACAGATGCGTCACGTTATAAATGCGGCGCATCCATGGTGGCGCAGCTGTGGCGCATAATAACTGGCGCATCCCTGCTGATATGCAGGGATGCGCCAGTTATCATAAATCTGCCCCTATATGTTTTATAAGCAAGGTGCGTGTTAAAGGTGGTACATAGACATTCATATATAGTTCGACTTTGGGAGTAGGTCTAAAGTACAGAAACTCATCTACCAGCCCTCCCGCCTTAACATTTTGATGATGTGAGTCGATTGTGTAAGCCCAATATTTCTCTTTGACAGCAGCCTTGGTATTACTATTTATTAGGGATGTGTTTGACCAATACATGCCCAAGCCTAGGGTCCCCAGTTGTAGTTTGATGTAATGAAGCCAGGGAATAAAACAAATATTCCCTAGATTAACGACCTCCTCCAATGCTATTCTATACAAGGCCAGTTCCGGTGTGGGTCGCAATTCTATCCAAAGAAGTAAAGTCTTCAACCTGGCCAAATTACTCCTCATTTTAAGGCCAGTGTCGAAGAATAGGGGGGCAGTCAGGGTGCTTTTTCGTAATTACAACAGAGATGTTATGAAGCTGTTCTCTCTGATAGTCAGCCCGCTCAGGTTACCTGACCCCCATATTTCTGCACCATAAAGGAATACAACAGTCAATTATTGCTTTGCAGTGTACATTATGACATTTTTGTTTCGTCATATTTTGTTGATAAGTTTATCTTTTGAATTTCTTCTCACAAAAGTTTAACCTCGAATACAATGTAGTTAAACCTTCGTTCAGATTTGCATACATACATAGGAATCTCTCACCGTGTTCACCAGCCTCTCCCGGTCTTCTGCCTTTGCGGCATGACAGATGATGCCAGTCACGCTTAGGTTTTCTAACTGCAGCTGCTTCACCGCCTTGTCCACATTTTCCTGTTTCCTGCTGCTCACAACCACGTGAGCGCCCTCCAGAGCCAAGCGGCGCGCGATGGCCAACCCAATCCTGGAAGTAAAAGGCAACACATCATGACGTACACCGCGAGCTCTCTGAGATGGCATGACGAGGCCGAGCTCGAGGCATCTGGGCAGAAAGAGATAACGGTTCTATACCGAATGAAACAACATGCAATACCCAAGTCTGTTGGGCGAAAAAACAGGCGTAACAATATGGATTCCGTTCTTTCTCTAGTATCGCCATTGGCACCCCTCTGTCCACCCCTCCAACCAAAATACATTACCCAATAATAAACACACAACACAGACTGTTTGATTGGGTAAATTTGCTGCAGGTTTATTACACCGTTATGTAATAGGTGGGTTATCTTACGGGCGATCCAAGGGCAGGCAACCAACTGGGCCGCCTGCCCGCCTGATGAGCCGGGCAGCACTGGGGAGAACCCCGCCTTTGCTGCCGTCCAAGTGATCCTCTTACAGGATCACGTGACCGTTGGTAACTTCTACTCACGCCCCTTTCCGGGGCGGAGCGTCGCATAGCAAATCCCCGGTTGTTCAGGCCCACAACCGCCCGATGGACTAGTGGGGCGCCGACACGGCTTCCTGGACCTTCCCATGAGGCTCCTCGGATTTGGCTCTGGCACCCCCTCTGGTGCTGCGCAGAGGTACCCTTGGTACCGGCCTGCTTCCAGATCGCCCTGTAACTTCGCCTGCAACAAAAAAGAAAACATTACAATATTCTCACCCCCACCTGCCATCACCACACTGGGTAAGCTGTAGGGAGGGATGCGGCATGCGAGGTGATCAAGAGGTTGCCAGCATGGTGGGGGAGGGCTATATAGCCTCCCCCCTGCACCAAGAAGCCCCGGAAGTGACGCCCCTCGCGTCACTTCTGGGCAGGAAGAGCAGGGGGACACCACCGGAGTCCCAGCCCCCCAAGAGGGGGGGGCAGGGAGGGGTGACCGGTGCCCAGGCGACAATAGGGCGCCAACCACTCTAGTGGCCCCCTGTGGGTGCCGCGGTCAGCGGCATAGTATCGCAATTGGCACCCCTCCAACCAAAATACATTACTCAATAATAAACACACAATACAGACTGTTTGATTGGGTACAATTGCTGCAGGTTTATTACACCGTTATGTAATAGGTGGGTTATCTTACGGGCGATCCAAGGGCAGGCAACCAACTGGGCCGCCTGCCCGCCTGATGAGCCGGGCAGCACTGGGGAGAACCCCGCCTTTGCTGCCGTCCAAGTGATTCTCTAACAGGATCACGTGACCGTTGGTAACTTCTACTCACGCCCCTTTCCGGGGCGGAGCGTGGCATAGCAAATCCCCGGTTGTTCAGGCCCACAACCGCCCGATGGACTAGTGGGGCGCCGACACGGCTTCCTGGACCCTCCCATGAGGCTCCTCGGATTTGGCTCTGGCACCCCCTCTGGTGCCGCGCAGAGGTACCCTTGGTACCGGCCTGCTTCCAGATCGCCCTGTAACTTCGCCTGCAACAAAAAAGAAAACATTACAATATTCTCACCCCCACCTGCCATCACCACACCGGGTAAGCTGTAGGGAGGGATGCGGCATGCGAGGTGATCAAGAGGTTGCCAGCATGGTGGGGGAGGGCTATATAGCCTCCCCCCTGCACCAAGAAGCCCCGGAAGTGACGCCCCTCGCGTCACTTCTGGGCAGGAAGAGCAGGGGGACACCGCCGGAGTCCCAGCCCCCCAAGAGGGGGGGGCAGGGAGGGGTGACCGGTGCCCAGGCGACAATAGGGCGCCAACCACTCTAGTGGCCCCCTGTGGGTGCCGCGGTCAGCGGCATAGTATCGCAATTGGCACCCCTCCAACCAAAATACATTACTCAATAATAAACACACAATACAGACTGTTTGATTGGGTACAATTGCTGCAGGTTTATTACATACACCGTTATGTAATAGGTGGGTTATCTTACGGGTGATCCAAGGGCAGGCAACCAACTGGGCCGCCTGCCCGCCTGATGAGCCGGGCAACACTGGGGCGAACCCCGCCTTTGCTGCCGTCCAAGTGATTCTCTTACAGGATCACGTGACCGTTGGTAACTTCTACTCACGCCCCTTCCCGGGGAGGAGCGTCGCATAGCAAACCCCCGGTTGTTCAGACCCACAACTGCCCGATGAACCAGCGGGGCGCCGACACGGCTTCCAGGACCCTCCTATGAGGCTCCTCGGATTTGGCTCTGGCACCCCCTCTGGTGCCACGCAGAGGTACCCTCGGTACCGGCCTGCTTCCAGATCGCCCTGTAACTCCGCCACAGCTCTGAAGGTGGCCCCCGTCACCGCCAGAGCCCCCACCACAGCTATAGTCTACCTGCAACCTCTCATCTCTAGTACCTCACTTAGGTCTAACAGGAAAAGATCCATGCCTACTGGCGATAGGTGAACTCCATCATCCTCAAAGTAACCCTTCACGTTCTCTTTGATCATCTCGTGTCTGATGAAGCCCAGGCCCCTCTGGTCAGTGAACTTGCGCATCGCCCCATTGAGTCGCTTCTGGGAATGCTCAACCGCCTCGCCGGATTTGGCCCCCGCCAGTTTCGGCGTGGGATTATCTCTGACCAGAGAACGTCGCACTGCCCTACGCGCTTGCAAATCCGGCCTAAGGCGCTTTTCATGGTCTGCAGGAGAAGCCTTCTACCCATGGCGATGAGGTCATTCCCATCCAGGTGAATCACTAAAATTTTGGGTGCTGCCCCTTGTGTCGCCAGTCTCTGTTCCAGTTTGTTCCTGAGCCAGCTCCATCCCATGCCCGGGAAACCCATCCATTCAAAATGTGTCTGTGGGAAGTGCCGCATTCAATTCTGGTGCGCCGCCCACTGAGCCACCCTGGAAATATATGAATGACCGATCACCCATACCGGTCGCCGTAGTAAAACAAGAGACAAGGTTTCACTCTCTAGACATTTAATCTTGTCCAACACACAAATAAGAAAATCAACACTGCAAATACACTGCAAACAATAAATGATGAGGTACATTATGGGCGAATGTATCGTTTGTAGCAGTTCCACTCCCACCGCCCCAACTTCTTCACACTCCCTGGCTCTAGACCTGCCGTGAATGCAGCCGTTGCCGCCCCGATCCTGAATAAGTGGCTGGAGTATCTCTTATCGGGCTGGGCCAAGCCTGCTCTGGACAAACTAGCCCTGATAATCCTTTCCATCTGATACCTGGTCAGGGGCCCCTGGTCCACGTGCATCAGTAAGTAGCCGGGGGCAGTGGGGCGGCACATCAAGTATTCCCTGACCCAGTAGACTGGGCAAAATCGCGGGTCCCCGAGGGGCTTGAGGACCACATCCACCCCCCGCCCCGCCTGGTCAGTCTTGGATCTCCGGAGGCGGATGGACAAGGAATCAGAGAGGGACATATCTAGGATGCCCAAGACGTCTCCCGAACTGTCTGTCTTGGACCTAGCCACCAGCTCACTAATGCGGAAGGCACCAAATAAAGCCAATCAAAAGGCAGCCGCAAAGAGGGTAGCCTCATACTTGGAGTAGGTGACCCCATCCAGTACCCCCAGCATGCCCATGAGGATGTTAAAATCGATGGGGGCTCTATTGTCCGGGGCCCTAGGCTCGTCCCTCGCCCACCCCTTGAGAGCTGCCCTTATGGCGAAAGATTTGGTAGGGTACTTCTCCCCCCGACAACTTTGCGTCGTGGCTTACGGCCGCAAGGTGGCCGCAAACCCATGAGTGGCTCCTCCCATGCTCCCTGGCCCACACCACAAATGCCCGTACTCTACCCTCAATTGCTGCGGAAGCGATACCCAGGGTGTGGGACACGGATTTGAAAGTGGCCAAGTGTGCCCCATAGCGCTTCCTGGTACCTGGAGCCAGTGCTCTTTCCCCCATGGTTCTTAGTCATTGGTCCACTGCAGGATCCTCCAAAGGTGCACCGGGAAGGGTGTCATCTGTGCTCTCGCCCGCGGCCAGGCCTCCCTGAAGCGGAGCCACTGAAAACGAGAAAGAGCATCAGCTGCCACATTCTTTACCCCTTCAATGTGTCTAGCCCTACATTCCACATTACATCGCAGGCAAGCCCTGAACAGCTCTCTAAGCAGGCAGAGGACCAACTGGCACCTGGCTGTTTGCCCATTGATGGCCTGGACTACCGCCATGTTGTCAGACCAGAAAAGGACCTTCCTGTCTGACAGGATCTCCGGCCAAAGGTGTAGTGCAATGACGATGGGGGAAAAGCTTCAGTACAGTGATGTTTGCATTGATGTTGCACCTGTGCCAAGCATTGGGCCACCCCTGAGCACACCAGTCCTCGCCTAGGATGGCCCCAAAGCCCTCCCTGCCCGAGGCATCTGTGAATAGGCACAGCTCCTGACTATCCACCCAGGGTTCCCGCCAGATCACCGTCCCATTGAACTGCAAGAGGAAGTCCCCCCACATGGCTAGGTCATGCTTCAAACCTGACCCCAGGCAGACCCAGTGGTGCTTATTCTTGACCTTGGATGTTGCCCTAGCCAGTCTACGAGCAAACACCCTCCCCACCTGAATGACCCTACCTGCAAAGTTTAGTTTGCCCAGAAGGCATTGGATGTCACCCAGAGTGGCCTTGTCGAGGGAGCAGTAGGACACAGAACACCTCCCTTCTTCCAACCACGAGTTCACAGAGTCCCCCTCTGGGTACGACAGGTGCTGGATCAGCCGAAAGGACACCGGCTCTTTCTTGGGCACGGCCCCAGTGGTGAAATTACAAAGTGCGGGGGTAGGTTAAAAGGGCCCGCCACCCTCCCCAGGGCCGCCTCCTTTTTTATTTTAGCCAACACGATCTCAGGATAGTCTCTAGCCGATTTGAGGTTCTCCGCGTCCCTGGCCACTAGGGGGCCTAGGTACGGAATTCTAAAACCCTCCACAAAGCCCTCCACAAGGAGCGATCCATCTTTGGTGTTAGGATACCCATGGATCAGGGGCAGGAGGTTGGCGATACTGATGGGGGAAGGACCCTTAGCCAGAGAGAGAAATTTTAATCCACCCCCGGGGACCCCAGGCAGTCTGTATCGCTGTCAGTAGAAGTCTGGGGAAGGGATAGCGGGTCGGGGACATGAAAAGTGCAAGGATTACTTGTCGTGCCTGGCCGGGGGCTGGGCCGGGCTGTCTCGCTTGGAGCAGGAGGAGGCAGGGTGGGCAGCACCGCACTTGCTGCAGTTGTGTGTGAACCTGCATGCTTACCCCCAGGAGCAGGAGCCCGCATTGAATAGCCTACACGTTCCATTGAACATTGACCTCTTGCCCTGCTTCCAACCCCCTCCACGACCCCCACAAAAGGACTTTTTAGACTGGCCCTTCACTTCCTGTTTCATGTCTTTGGGCTTGTCACTATTGGAGGTGCTAGGCTTTGCTGTCCCCTCAACTGTGTGCTTCCCCATGACCCAGAGCCTCACCTCTAATTGGTCCCACTCTAGTTCGGGGCACATGGCCATTTTCTTCCTAAAATCGCAATCGTAGCGGTACCAGCCCATCCCCCCACTTGTCTCTGCCTCATTAGTGATAATGCTAGCATATTGGAAAAGGCCCGGCCCTTGTTCCGGAAATCTCTCCATGATCACCGCCGCCAAGATGGCGAAGGCTTACCCCCACCTGCCAATGTTCTTTTTGGGCCAGGACTGAAAATGCACTTTCTTGTCGTCATCTTTCCCACCCATTTTTCTAGTGTCGAGCCCCTCGGCCCCATGCATGAGGAGGGTGAAAATATCAATGAACTCCCTTCTCCAAATACCTTCTTTAGCTGCCAGGGGCACTTCCCACCCCAAAGAGCAGCGACCGGATAGCAACGGTGCCATGGTAGTCAGGGGCTTTGGCACCACTACAGTGGGTAATACTGCTGGTTTCGTGACCGTGGGGACGTCCGTGGGTGTGGCGGGTGCGGTTGCCGCCATGGCCAGGGTGGGGGAGGGGGTACTAGTCGGCAAGGGTGGCGTGCCCGCTGGAAGCTGTCCTCCCAAGGACGAGGGGCTTGCCAGAACTGGACCCCCCACCTGGACAGGCGGTACGCCAGGCAGGCTACCCGGCCCACCCCAGACTTGCGTGAAAGCTGGCACCGCTGGTGCCACAGCAGGGGGGGGGGGTAGCAGCAGCCCCAACCATGCTGACCGGGCTGGCCAAAGCTAGGCCAGCTCTAACCTCGGACATAAAGCTTCGCAGGGTGTCTGAGAGCTTACCCAGGTCATCCGATGTGGCGTAAGCCACAGGGGGCAGGCAGGTGGCCGGAGTGGGCACTGGTCCAGGAGCCGGCACTGGTGGCGCAGGTAAGGGGGTGGTGCCCTGGGTGGGGGCCAAGGCCCAGTTCTTCGATGGCAACTGCTCGGCCGGGAAGTCTCTGACCGTGGGCCTGCGGATCCTCTTAGACCTGGAGGGGCTAGCCTCATCATTGGGCTCGTGTTCTGCGGCTGTGGCCTCAATGGTGATTTCTGAGTCCTCGGGATTGTTCGCTTTCAAAAGTTCGGTGGCCCAAGCCAATCCCTTGGTCTTGGCCAGTTCTAGAAAACCTGCGATCCGCGCATCTTCGGAGATGCCAATCTGGGCCTCCTCAACTTGTGACCTCATCGAAAAAAGCGGTGGGAATCCCTGACTATCCATCGGTGCACCTGCGGGTGCCTCCAAATGTGGAAGGATAAGGGAAAATGTTTAGCCCATGAAACCACCCCTTCGGACACCAGTAGCACAGGTCAATGCCCAGGGGAGCCACTCGGGCACCCCCGTGGCTCAGTACTGACTTACAACCAGGAGAGCAAGGGCGGAGTGTCGGGACGGAGCGTCTGACCGGGCGGATGGGCTTCGACGGTACTGTGAGGGAGATGAAGGATAAGTTAGCCGGTGCCCCCTTATCCCCTGCACCACCCTCGGGACCCACCATCTCGCCATGGCTCAGCGATGGCCCCGCTCTGCCCCCCCATCGACAGTGCCAGGCAGACAAATTTCCTGCTCGCAAAGGCAATTGGTGTCCCTAGTGCAATCAGGGAGCCTCCCAAGTACCCGTACCTGCTGCCTTCGTATGTCCCTTTACAAAAACTTGCGTCAACAGCGCTGCTCGTCTCACGAGGACCTGCTTGTGGGAAACAAAACCAAATGTGAGGCGCCGGTAGAAAGGTGCTCCCAAATTACCACCGGGACACCATGGCAACTACGCTGTGCCAAGAGCGGAAGGGGGGCCAACCGACTCCCTACGCGGCAGACCAGAGCCCCCAAGGGCCCAATGTTATGAGGCCGCCCCAATTGGTTACCTTGCCCTAGGATCCCGATGTGCACTCCGTCGCTATTCCTTTGAACCTGGAGTGCCGCAGTAGCTGTAAAACAAGATATGAAATGCATGTTAGCTGCACGAATCGCCGCTGGACTCTACCCTGGGTTGCAGGCGATTCACATGGTGCACAGTGGTGCAGCACGACCGGGGCATGCAACGTAAATGACATAACAAGCATTGGCATAGTCAATGGGTCTCACCTTGGGGACCTTCTAAGTGTTTAGCCATCCCATAACTGATGTTGTTGCACCAAGGATGCCCCCTCTGGCATCATGGTTGGGGTCCTAGACTCCCACTCTGACGATTAGATGTGCCATCCCTGGACCCTCCAAGTCCCGTCCGCTCCGTACAAAGTGCAGGCAATGGTATTCACTTCAGTAAGGGGGGAGATCTATGGTCCCACCTCTAGCAGCATGGCCGGGGCCCTGGGATCGGCAGGTGACAATGGCTACCTTGTGCAAACCCGCTTGTGCTTCCCCACTATCATCTGCACATGCGCACACCTGCACGCCTCGGTGGGAAAGATAACAGCACACGAGTAACAGCAAGGGCAAACAGTAAAGCAACAGAAGCAGGCGGTACAATTGTTTTTGCCATTTACCTAATGCATACCCAAATCTTAGCCAGCTGAATACTTGACTCGTGACTAACCTATTATTAGCTGTGCATGAATATGATAATGTAATGCGGAAGCAAACAAACGTAACGCAAATAATTGTGGATGAGTTACATTGTTTCAAAAAAGGATACCGCGCTCCACCGCCACCTGTCATAGCAGAGCCCGACTGCAGGGATGAGATAGCGTGTATCAAAGCAGAGACTGTAAGACTTTCAGTGATTAATTGTAAACACGCGTAGCCCAAAAAGAAAAAACACGGAAGAAAAATGTGATGCGGCAATTCCCAAGCAAAGCCTCACAACCCCGGGTTTCCGCTGAAGACAACAGTGACTATTGTGTAATTTTGAAGAATTTGTACAATGCGGAAAGTCAGCTTGTTGGACACTGGCAATCCCTGTGCGCCCTACCTCGTGGTTTACCACGCAAATGGGCTTTTAAGCTAGCGGAGGGAGCACTTGTCCCCACCCTGTGCCCCTCCTTCAGCCCGATACGCAACTTTTGGCACCCCCTGGAGAAAAAATACTCAATGTAGGCATTGGTAGATGAGTTATTTGTCTAGGATCACAGGATGTTGAACGGACGCCACCCTGGCATACCCGCTCCTAATCGGCAGCTCGCTCCTTGCAATATGACTCCGGTATGAAAGCATCATCCAGTTGAGGCAAGGACAGAGCCCCCCACCTGCCGCCCGCACGCCCCACGTGTAGCGGCCTGGCCGGCATTTGCGCCGTGACTTAGACCGCAAGGCCCCTCTCCGCGTGGCGGCAACCGCGCTCAGCGGCCGGCTGCAGGGCCGCGTGTCTCCTCCCACATTCAGCCCCGACAAACTAGTGACAACGGATCCTTTCTCCCTTTGTAGCACTCAGGCTACGTTACACTCGCATCGCATCATGAAGGCTGGTTGACCGCCAGCGATAAAAGCACCCTCCCGCCGGGCGTGATCAGCCCCGTCGCGTGTAGGATGGGGGGGCAGGGTTGGCCTGAGTAAGCAACCAACCCCGCACCCCCTAGCCATTGTGTCCTGGCCCTTCCATGCCTGCAGCAGCCAAAGCCGGCATGCGAACACCATTTCTTACGCAATCCGCGGATCCCCGCCCCGCAGCAAAAAGGGGGGGGGCGCGTCAACGGTGGTGGCGGCGCGACCCCTAGCCGGGGTCCTGAGCCGAGTGGCACAACCCAGCGGACAGCAGGATCTGTAGGCCCCATCACCCACGTGCGTGCACCACCCTAACCCGCTATTGTATGCCCGAGGTGGGGTGCGTGATCCCCACCCTACTGGGGCTCTATTGGGCTAACGCGGGCTGGACGCCACTGTGCTTGCCCTCCCACCCATGGCAGTCGATGCCACAGAGCCCCGTTCAACCTGGTACTGCCCAAGGACAGGGCCAGGGTGGGGGGGGGTCGGAGCGGGACTCACCGATGCGATTCAGAAGAGAATGGGTGGCAGGACCTTCTATGTGGCGTGAGAGGCGATCAAGAGGTTGCCAGCATGGTGGGGGAGGGCTATATAGCCTCCCCCCGAACCAAGAATCCCCGAAAGTGACGTCCCTCGCGTCACTCCCGGGCAGGAAGAGGAGGGGGACACCGCCGGAGTCCCTGCCCCCCAGGAGGGGGGGCGGGGAGGTGTGACCGGTGCCCAGGCGACACTAGGGCGCCAACGGCTCTAGTGGCCCCCTGTGGGTGCCACGGTCAGCGGCAAAGTAGCGCAACTAATCCTTGGCGAAAGGGCAAAATTGCATGACGTAACTCCTGGAACAAGCTGTGTGGAATACCAGAGCCGTTAATAGAAGCCAGTGAATGGCCATATGAGGTACAATTGTGGTCAACGATTTGCGGAATGCCAAGTTAGCCAAATGTGCCACAATTATATTGGCTGTGTAATAAACCAGAGTCCTATGACAAAGCCAATTAATGAGGAAATGGCTCAACGTTGTGCTGAACCAAGTAACAGGGAATGCAAAGTCAGTTGAATAAAAGGACACAGCGACATGGAGTTGATCCTGTCTCGACCAGTGTTGAATATTAAAGTCAATCCAGGAGGAAACGGCAGTACATCAAGAGATACACCATGAGGTATTCTGTGTGCACTTGCACAGCTAATTCTGGAGGAAAGGGCAGAACTTTCATGAGATGTACGCTGAAGTATACAGCATTCAGTCTCACTACCAATCCAAGAAGACAGTGCCTGACGAACGTTTGTAGAAACCTAAGAAAGGTTGAGTGAGTTGACAAAGCAAACCCCAAGCATTAGGGGCACAGTCTTATTACAAGGGGTGGTGCCGGGAGTATTTTTATAAGAATATTGTCTGACATGTATATTACATCCTAAATAATGCTTACAAAAATGTTGCTCCAATGGACTTAATAGCAGAAACCCGACACAAAAGGGAACTATCATTTTGTAAATTATATTTAATGCACAATATTTATGACTGAATGACATTTTTGTATGCATTATTTTGACATGCATCCCATGGGCTGTATCCTCATATAGTTTCTTAACTCAAGGTCAACCCTTACGAAAATGGCTGTACCATGCAAACTCCGGACTTTACCAGTCATGGGCAGTTGTGCTGCTCTACAAAGACGCCTGCTCAGTGTATGTGTGCCATTTGGACATGCCAATTCTTGTTTTGTCATGGCTTTTTAAAAACTTTATAACTTTATTGCTGGGTAAGGTGCTTAACCCATGCCAACATATATCCCAACCCTCCTGATCCAGGCGGGAGATTACCGATTTCAGGGCTGGTCTCCCGCCTCTCGATTTCTGGATGCAAAAACCCAATTCGGATTGCCGAATCATGATCTGCTGTAAACGAGGCAAAAGTGAAATGTTGATGCTTGTCACACATGCACCCACTTCCCCCTCAAAGAATTATCTTTGACGTCAAAGGTTAACGCTTTGTAGTTAATTCTTAGAGTGAGATATTAGAGCCTTTGACAGGTCTCGACATTTTATTTTTGTCAGTATTGCATAGAGCATACAAAAACAGAGTTTATAACTCTGTTTTTGTTTGTGCTCTGTTATCAAACTGCAAAAAATGGAATGCTGATTGTCTGTCACCATACATGCCAACACAGCCCCAGTTCAGGTAGGTAAATTGGGAAAAAACGTTCTCCCGACTATTTTTTAAAAATTTCCCACTTGCCTGCTCTAAAATGTTGGCATGTATGTGGCAATTAAAAATTAATAACCACTAACTAATAATAAAAAAATGTTTGGTCTCAAAATGTACACATTGCAATTGTACTTTCTGTTACTGCAGGGAACTACGTTGTGAGCAAATGTTTACCCTGTTAAAAAACAATGTAGTCAGTCAATGGCTGAAGTGGGCAGACCCATTTCCCCTTTCTTTATGCTGTAGTGGGCTGTAAACATATGAATGACACAACAACAGACTAAAGGAAGAAGAGGACCCAAGAACGTTACGTGTACTATATATGTGATTTTAGTAAAATCAAAAGGTCTTAGCTAACGCAAGCCTTAAAAATCTGTAAGATGCACAATTCTTGAGATGGCCCGAGAAGTGGAATAGCAGAACAGACGCAGGTTGTGGCATATGCTTAAGGCCCTTGATTGAGTCAAATAAATTATTGGAGGACGAGGACTGAGGTGCAATACTGAATTGAGGAGCATGACAGGATGGAGGTAGAGGGTTGAGGTACTTAGTGCACAATTGAATTCTCGTGCACCCTATAGGTGTAGGATATGAAAAAGGTTTAACAGAAGACAGAAAAGGTTTCAGTTACAGAGAAGGCATGGGGTGCAGCATTACTTGTACCAGAGAGCTGAGGTGATGCATGGATTTAAGGTGAAGAACAGCTTGAGATATAGAAAGGCTTGCAGTTTTGGGCATGCTTGAGGTGCAGCATACATTTGAGCTTTACCACAGGATTCAAATGCAGCACAGATGTGAGGCGCAGCATAAAGTTGAGATGCAGTGCGTATTTGAACTACAGTGCATGTCAGCTATGCAGTAAACATATAATGTACAACTTAGGGTAGAGAAGCAGCGTGATGGAATGTTTGGGAGCAGGAAGGTCCAACCTCACGGATTCCCAGTAGGGTGGTGCACCCTGCCACCCACTAGTAAGAAAACATTTGGTTGGTTTCCCACGGTTACGTGGGACAAAAGAAATACACAGAGGACCCAGATGGGACCCTCATGGTCAGTTAAGCATTACCTGTGTGATCATTGCTGAAAGGCTGCTGCTGCCACAAGGGTAACCCACGATGCCTCCAGTCATGTTCCAACAAACTTATTTGGAGTGTAGCATAGATCTGAGGGGTAGAAAGGTGTGGCATGCAGTATATTGCTGAGGTGTAGACATAGGTAATGTGTATTGTAAGGTGATCAGATTTAAATATCGAAAAACCAGAGTGGGCACAGACAAGAAATAAGACCAAATGTCCAATTAGGTCTTAGGGCATCATATGGATATAGAGATATAGAGACATATCAAAACAAAACCCTTTAAAGCATAGATTGACTCATACATTATGCAAAAAAAGAAGCAGAGAACTCTTATACATGTTTTGCTCTCGTTAGAGCTCTTCAGAGAGGTATAGCTTTGTCCAGGCACAAGGGAGCACCCAGTATAAGTCAAAACAAAGCCCTTTCAGGCATAGAATGATGCATAAATTATGCAAAAAAAGAAACAGAGAACTCTGGTTAGTTCTCAAGTTTAGGTGGAAAGCATCTCCAGTTTAGAGCACTCTCAACACCAGCGACACTCTAAATTTGCATCAGCATTGCATTGCGGGTACGCAAGTTATATTTAGCTCAACTAACTATAACAGACGAATTTCTCTGGTTTTGTACGAGTAAAATGTCCAACTAACTATATTGTCCCTGAAACTTGTGTTTTTTTCAGAAAATTTCTATGGTTTTTTAAATGCTAATTTCTAACTATAACGTCACTGAAACCTATGTTTTTTCAGTAAATTTCTATGGTTTTTTAAATGCTAATTTCTAACTATGCCTACATTGGTAGGACATGTGCAGAAAGAGAAAGAAAGGCGCAGAAAGAGGCAAGAGAAGTGCAGAAAGAGGAAGAAAGGTGAAGAAAGAAGCAAGAGAAATGCAGAAGGAGGCAACAGAAGTCAAGAAAAAGGAAGAAAGGTGAAGAAAGAAGCAAGAGATGTGCTGAAAGAACCAACAGAGGTGCAGAAAGAGGCCTACTTTGACTGTACCTTACAACATACTCATTCAAAGTACCCTAATCACAAATTCTTCTCCGAAGATGTTTTAAACTTCACTTTTCCCTTGAAGGTTCCCTAATAATCGACTGCTCAGAATGTTAGGCCTACCAAATATAAAACAGCACTCCTAAGCATTTCACTTTTGTAAGTCTGACCATGTTTGTGAAGGTAAGCATGCATGTCTATGCTTTTACCTAGTGGCATTTTAAAAATGAAAATAAACATACAAACACTTGAATACTTGAATTGTTTCAAACAGCATACTCTGTAAATTTGTGTAAAAAAAGTTGCATGCATTTCTATTCAATAGTATATTTCAGCAGCTCTATAACACATATATACATAAGACATGTCTGCCTGTGCAACTGAATGACAGAGCAGAACTAAGACGATTTGACTGCCTATAAGAGAACCTACCCGCTTTTTAATCTACCATCTTCAGATGCATAATACAGGTGAGAATACATGTGCAAGTAGACATATGCCTCAGTCGCGAGAGCACACAGACCTTTAAACTTGACAGCTAGCACGTCCCATTTGAATATAGAAACAGGTAAGAGAAGTACAGAAAGCAGCAAGAGAATTGCAGAAAAAAACAAGAGAGGTGCAGTAGGAGTAAGAAATGTGCAGAAAGAGGCAAGAGGAGTGCAGAAAGAAGAGGCAAGAGAAGTGTAGAAAGAGGCAAGAGAAGTGCAGAAAGAGGAACGAGAAGTGCAGAAAGAGGCAAGAGAGGAGTAGAAATAGGTAAGTGAGGTGCAAAAAGAGGCAAGAGAAGTGCAGAAAGAGGCAAGAGAAGTGTAGAAAGAGGCAACAGAGGTACAGAAAGAAGCAACAGAGGTGCAGAAGGAGACGAGAGAACTACAGAAAGAGGCAAGAGAGGTACAGAAACCAGGAACAGGGGTGCAGAAAGAGGCAAGTGGGGTGCAGAAAGAGGGAAGAAGGGTGCAGAAAGAGGAAAGAAGGGTGCAGAAAGAAGGAATAGAGGTGCAGAAAGAAACAAGAGAAGTGCAAAAGAAGCAACAGAGGTGCAGAAAAAGGCAAGAGGGTTGCAAAAAGAGGTAAGAGAAGTGCAGAAAGAAGCAACAGAGATGCAGAAAGAGGCAAGAGGGGTGCAGAAAGAGG
This sequence comes from Triturus cristatus, assembly GCF_964204655.1. Lineage (NCBI taxonomy): Eukaryota > Metazoa > Chordata > Amphibia > Caudata > Salamandridae > Triturus > Triturus cristatus. The sequence continues at coordinate 1,169,962,037 of NC_140585.1, read as the reverse complement.
CAAAAGGGGTTTCGAAAGAAGCAAAAGAAGTGCAGAAAGGAGCAATAGATGTGCACAAAGAGGCAAGAGGAGTGCAGAAAGAGGGAAGAGTGGTGCAGTAAGAAGCAGGAGAAGTGCAGAAAGAAGCAACAGAGATTCAGAAATTGGGAAGTGGGGTGGAGAAAGAGGCAAGAGGGGTGCCGAAAGAAGCAAGAGAGGTGCAGAAAGAAACAAAAGAAGTGCAGAAAGAAGCAACAGAGGTACAGAAAAAGGCAAGAGGAGTGCAGAAAGATAGAAGAAGGGTGCAGAAAGAGGCAGGAGGTGTGCAGAAAGAAGCAAGAGAGGTGCAGGAAGAAGCAAGAGACGTACATAAAGAAGCAACAGAGATGCAGAAAGGGGGAGGGGTGGAGAAAGAGGCAAGAGGAGTACAGAAAGAAGCAAGAGAGGTGCATAAAGAAACAAAAGAAGTGCAGAAAGAAGCAACAGAGGTGCAGAAAGAGGCAAGAGGAGTGCATAAAGAGGGAATAGGGGTGCAGAAAGAACCAACAGAGGTGCAGAAAGAGGCAAGAGGAGTGCAGAAAGAGGGAAGAGGAGTGCAGAAAGAGGGAAGAGGTGTGCAGAAAGAAGCAAGAGAGGTGCAGAAAGAAAGAAGCAAGAGAAGTGTATAAAGAAGCAACAGAGATGCAGAAAGGGGGAAGTTGGGAGGAGAAAGAGGCAAAAGGGATACAGAAAGAAGCAAGAGAGTTTCAGAAAGAAACAAAAGAAGTGCAGAAAGAACAAACAGAGGTGCAGAAAGAGGCAAGAGGGGAGCAGAAAGAGGGGAGAGGGGTGCATAAAGAGGCACAAATGTTGCCAAGAGAAGGCACAGGGATGCAGAAAGAAGCAACATGGGTGAAGAAAGAGGGAAGAAGGGGGGAAAGAGGCAAGGGGTGCAGAAAGAAGCAAGAGAGCTACAGGAAGAAACAAAAGAAGTGCAGAAAGTAGGAACAGCGGTGCAGAAATAGGCAATGGGGGTGCGGAAAGAGGCAAAAGGGATGCAGAAAGAGGCCGAAAAGGTCCAGAAAGAAACAAAAGAAGTGAAAAGAAGTACAGAAAGAAGCAGCAGAGGTGCACAAAGAGGCAAGAGGAGTGCAGAAAGAGAGAAGAGGGGTGCACAAAGAGGCACGAAGAGTGCAGAAAGAACCAAGAGAGGTACATAAGGAAGCAAGAGAAGTGCAAAAAGAAGCAACAGAGTTGCAGAAAGGGGGAATTGGGGTGGCGAAACAGGCAAGAGGGATACAGAAAGAAACAAGAGGGGTGCAAAAAGAAGCAAGAGAGGTGCAGACAGAAACAAAAGAAGTGCAGAAAGAAGGAACAGACATGCAGAAAGAGGCGAGAGGAGTTTGAAAAAGAGGGGTGGCAAAAGAGGCAAAAGGGGTGCAGAAAGAACCAAGAAAGGTGCAGAAAGAAGCAAGAGAAGTGCATTAAGAAGCAACTGAGATACAGAAAGCGTTAAGTGGGTTGGAGAAAGAGGCAAGAGGGATACAGAAAAAAACAAGAGGGGTGCAGAAAGAAGCAAGAGAGGTGCAGAAAGAAACAAAAGAAGTGCAGAAAGAAGGAACTGAGGTGCAGAAAGTGACAAGAGGGGAGCAGAAAAAGGGAAGAGGGGTGCAGAAAGAAGGGACTGAAGTGCAGAAAGAAGCAAAAGAAGTACAGAAAGAAGCAACAGAGGTGCAGAAAGAGGGATGAGGGGTGGAAAAAGAGGCACGGGAAGTGCAAAAAGATGCAACAAAGGTGCAGAAAGAAGCAGGAGAGGTGCGGAAAGTAACAAAAGAGATGCATAAAGGGAATAGAGGTGTAGAAAGAGGCAGGAGGGATACAGAAAGAGGCAAGAGAGGTGCAGAAAGAAGCAACAGAGATACAGAAAGGGGAGGAGGGGTGGAGAAAGAGTCAAGAGGGGGTGCAGAAAGAAGCAAGAGAGGTGCAGAAAGAAACAACAGAAGTGAAAAGAAGTGCAGAGAGAAGGAACAGAGGTGCAGAAAGAGGCAAGAGGATTGCAGAAAGAGAAGAAGGTGCAGAAAGAGGCACAGGGGGTGCAGAACAAAGCAAGAGAGGTACAGAAATATGCAAGATATGTGCAGAAAGAAGTAACAGAGATGCAGAAAGAGGGGTGGAGAGAGAGGCAAGAGAAGTGCAGTAAGAAGCAACAGATATGCAGAAAGGGGGAGGGGTGGAGAAAGAGGCAAGAGGGGTACAGAAAGAAGCAAGAGAGGTGCATAAAGAAACAAAAGAAATGTAGAAAGAAGCAACAGAGGTGCAGAAAGAGGCAAGAGGAGTGCAAAAAGAGGGAATAGGGGTGCAGAAAGAACCAACAGAGGTGCAGAAAGAGGCAAGGGGAGTGCAGAAAGAGGGAAGAGGAGTGCAGAAAGAGGGAAGAGGGGTGCAGAAAGAAGCAAGAGAGGTGCAGAAAGAAAGAAGCAAGAGAAGTGTATAAAGAAGCAACAGAGATGCAGAAAGGGGGAAGTTGGGAGGAGAAAGAGGCAAAAGGGATACAGAAAGAAGCAAGAGAGTTGCAGAAAGAAACAAAAGAAGTGCAGAAAGAACAAACAGAGGTGCAGAAAGAGGCAAGAGGGGAGCAGAAAGAGGGAAGAAGGGTGCATAAAGAGGCACAGATGTTGCCAAAAGAAGGCACAGGGATGCAGAAAGAAGCAACATGGGTAAAGAAAGAGGGAAGAAGGGGGAAAGAGGAAAGTGGTGCAGAAAGAAGCAAGAGAGCTACAGGAAGAAACAAAAGAAGTGCAGAAAGAAGGAACAGAGGTGCCGAAATAGGCAATATGGGTGCAGCAAGAGGCAAAAGGGGTGCAGAAAGAGGCCGAAAGGGTCCAGAAAGAAACAAAAGAAGTGAAAAGAAGTGCAGAAAGAAGGAACAGAGGTGCAGAAAGAGGCAACATGGGTGAAGCAAGAGGGAAGAAGGGGGAAAGAGGCAAGGGGTGCAGAAAGAAGCAAGAGAGCTATAGGAAGAAACAAAAGAAGTGCAGAAAGAAGGAACAGAGGTGCAGAAAGAGGCAACATGGGTGAAGCAAGAGGGAAGAAGGGGGGAAGAGGCAAGGGGTGCAGAAAGAAGCAAGAGAGCTACAGGAAGAAACAAAAGAAGTGCAGAAAGAAGGAACAGAGGTGCAGAAATAGGCAATGGGGGTGCAGAAAGAGGCAAAAGGGGTGCAGAAAGAGGTCGAAAAGGTCCAGAAAGAAACAAAAGAAGTGAAAAGAAGTACAGAAAGAAGCAGCAGAGGTGCACAAAGAGGCAAGAGGAGTGCAGAAAGAGGGAATAGGGGTGCACAAAGAGGCACGAAGAGTGCAGAAAGAACCAAGAGAGGTACATAAGGAAGCAAGAGGGGTGCAGAAAGAAGGGACTGAAGTGCAGAAAGAAGCAAAAGAAGTACAGAAAGAAGCAACAGAGGTGCAGAAAGAGGGATGAGGGGTGGAAAAAGAGGCACGGGAAGTGCAAAAAGATGCAACAAAGGTGCAGAAAGAAGCAGGAGTGGTGCGGAAAGTAACAAAAGAGATGCAGAAAGAAGGAATAGAGGTGTAGAAAGAGGCAGGAGGGATGCAGAAAGAGGCAAGAGAGGTGCAGAAAGAAGCAACAGAGATACAGAAAGGTGAGGAGGGGTGGAGAAAGAGTCAAGAGGGGGTGCAGAAAGAAGCAAGAGAGGTGCACAAAGAAACAAAAGAAGTGCAAAGAAGTGCAGAGAGAAGGAACAGAGGTGCAGAAAGAGGCAAGAGGATTGCAGAAAGAGAAGAAGGTGCAGAAAGAGGCACAGGGGGTGCAGAACAAAGCAAGAGAGGTACAGAAATATGCAAGATACGTGCAGAAAGAAGCAACAGAGATGCAGAAAGAGGGGTGGAGAGAGAGGCAAGAGAAGTGCAGTAAGAAGCAACAGATATGCAGAAAGGGGGAGGGTGGAGAAAGAGGCAAGAGGGGTACAGAAAGAAGCAAGAGAGGTGCATAAAGAAACAAAAGAAGTGCAGAAAGAACCAACAGAGGTGCAGAAAGAGGCAACATGGGTGAAGAAAGAGGGAAGAAGGGGGAAGAGGCAAGGGGTGCAGAAAGAAGCAAGAGAGCTACAGGAAGAAACAAAAGAAGTGCAGAAAGAAGGAACAGAGGTGCAGAAATAAGCAATGGGGGTGCAAAAAGAGGCAAAAGGGGTGCAGAAAGAGGCCGAAAAGGTCCAGAAATAAACAAAAGAAGTGAAAAGAAGTACAGAAAGAAGCAGCAGAGGTGCACAAAGAGGCAAGAGGAGTACAGAAAGAGGGAAGAGGGGTGCACAAAGAGGCATGAGGAGTGCAGAAAGAACAAAGAGAGGTACATAAGGAAGCAAGAGAAGTGCAGTAAGAAGCAACAGATATGCAGAAAGGGGGAGGGGTAGAGAAAGAGGCAAGAGGGATACAGAAAGAAACAAGAGGGGTGCAAAAAGAAGCAAGAGAGGTGCAGAAAGAAACAAAAGAAGTGCAGAAAGAAGGAACAGACGTGCAGAAAGAGGCAAGAGGAGTTTGAAAAAGAGGGGTGGCAAAAGAGGCAAAAGGGGTGCAGAAAGAACCAAGAAAGGTGCAGAAAGAAGCAAGAGAAGTGCATTAAGAAGCAACTGAGATGCAGAAAGGGTTAAGTGGGTTGGAGAAAGAGGCAAGAGGGATACAGAAAGAAACAAGAGGGGTGCAGAAAGAAGCAAGAGAGGTGCAGATAGAAACAAAAGAAGTGCAGAAAGAAGGAACTGAGGTGCAGAAAGTGACAAGAGGGGAACAGAAAAAGGGAAGAGGGGTGCAGAAAGAAGGGACTGAAGTGCATAAAGAAGCAAAAGAAGTACAGAAAGAAGCAACAGAGGTGCAGAAAGAGGGATGAGGGGTGGAAAAAGAGGTACGGGAAGTGCAAAAAGATGCAACAAAGGTGCAGAAACAAGCAGGAGAGGTGCGGAAAGTAACAAAAGAGATGCAGAAAGAAGGAATAGAGGTGTAGAAAGAGGCAGGAGGGATGCAGAAAGAGGCAAGAGAGGTGCAGAAAGAAGCAACAGAGATACAGAAAGGGGAGGAGGAGTGGAGAAAGAGTCAAGAGGGGGTGCAGAAAGAAGCAAGAGAGGTGCAGAAAGAAACAAAAGAAGTGAAAAGAAGTGCAGCGAGAAGGAACAGAGGTGCAGAAAGAGGCAAGAGGATTGCAGAAAGAGAAGAAGGTGCAGAAAGAGGCACAGGGGTGCAGAACACAGCAAGAGATATACAGAAATATGCAAGATACGTGCAGAAAGAAGCAACAGAGATGCAGAAAGAGGGGTGGAGAGAGAGGCAAGAGAAGTGCAGTAAGAAGCAACAGATATGCAGAAAGGGGGAGGGGTAGAGAAAGAGGCAAGAGGGGTACAGAAAGAAGCAAGAGAGGTGCATAAAGAAACAAAAGAAGTGCAGAAAGAAGCAACAGAGGTGCAGAAAGAGGCAACATGGGTGAAGAAAGAGGGAAGAAGGGGGAAGAGGCAAGGGGTGCAGAAAGAAGCAAGAGAGCTACAGGAAGAAACAAAAGAAATGCAGAAAGAAGGAACAGAGGTGCAGAAATAGGCAATGGGGGTGCAGAAAGAGGCAAAAGGGGTGCAGAAAGAGGCCGAAAAGGTCCAGAAAGAAACAAAAGAAGTGAAAAGAAATACAGAAAGAAGCAGCAGAGGTGCACAAAGAGGCAAGAGGAGTGCAGAAAGAGGGAAGAGGGGTGCACAAAGAGGCACGAGGAGTGCAGAAAGAACCAAGAGAGGTACATAAGGAAGCAATAGAAGTGCAAAAAGAAGCAACAGAGTTGCAGAAAGGGGGAAGTGGGGTGGCGAAAGAGGCAAGAGGGATACAGAAAGAAACAAGAGGGGTGCAAAAAGAAGCAAGAGAGGTACAGAAAGAAACAAAAGAAGTGCAGAAAGAAGGAACAGACGTGCAGAAAGAGGCGAGAGGAGTTTGAAAAAGAGGGGTGGCAAAAGAGGCAAAAGGGGTGCAGAAAGAACCAAGAAAGGTGCAGAAAGAAGCAAGAGAAGTGCATTAAGAAGCAACTGAGATGCAGAAAGGGTTAAGTGGGTTGGAGAAAGAGGCAAGAGGGATACAGAAAGAAACAAGAGGGGTGCAGAAAGAAGCAAGAGAGGTGCAGAAAGAAACAAAAGAAGTGCAGAAAGAAGGAACTGAGGTGCAGAAAGTGACAAGAGGGGAACAGAAAAAGGGAAGAGGGGTGCAGAAAGAAGGGACTGAAGTGCATAAAGAAGCAAAAGAAGTACAGAAAGAAGCAACAGAGGTGCAGAAAGAGGGATGAGGGGTGGAAAAAGAGGTACGGGAAGTGCAAAAAGATGCAACAAAGGTGCAGAAACAAGCAGGAGAGGTGCGGAAAGTAACAAAAGAGATGCAGAAAGAAGGAATAGAGGTGTAGAAAGAGGCAGGAGGGATGCAGAAAGAGGCAAGAGAGGTGCAGAAAGAAGCAACAGAGATACAGAAAGGGGAGGAGGAGTGGAGAAAGAGTCAAGAGGGGGTGCAGAAAGAAGCAAGAGAGGTGCAGAAAGAAACAAAAGAAGTGAAAAGAAGTGCAGCGAGAAGGAACAGAGGTGCAGAAAGAGGCAAGAGGATTGCAGAAAGAGAAGAAGGTGCAGAAAGAGGCACAGGGGTGCAGAACACAGCAAGAGATGTACAGAAATATGCAAGATACGTGCAGAAAGAAGCAACAGAGATGCAGAAAGAGGGGTGGAGAGAGAGGCAAGAGAAGTGCAGTAAGAAGCAACAGATATGCAGAAAGGGGGAGGGGTAGAGAAAGAGGCAAGAGGGGTACAGAAAGAAGCAAGAGAGGTGCATAAAGAAACAAAAGAAGTGCAGAAAGAAGCAACAGAGGTGCAGAAAGAGGCAACATGGGGGAAGAAAGAGGGAAGAAGGGGGAAGAGGCAAGGGGTGCAGAAAGAAGCAAGAGAGCTACAGGAAGAAACAAAAGAAATGCAGAAAGAAGGAACAGAGGTGCAGAAATAGGCAATGGGGGTGCAGAAAGAGGCAAAAGGGGTGCAGAAAGAGGCCGAAAAGGTCCAGAAAGAAACAAAAGAAGTGAAAAGAAATACAGAAAGAAGCAGCAGAGGTGCACAAAGAGGCAAGAGGAGTGCAGAAAGAGGTAAGAGGGGTGCACAAAGAGGCACGAGGAGTGCAGAAAGAACCAAGAGAGGTACATAAGGAAGCAATAGAAGTGCAAAAAGAAGCAACAGAGTTGCAGAAAGGGGGAAGTGGGGTGGCGAAAGAGGCAAGAGGGATACAGAAAGAAACAAGAGGGGTGCAAAAAGAAGCAAGAGAGGTACAGAAAGAAACAAAAGAAGTGCAGAAAGAAGGAACAGACGTGCAGAAAGAGGCGAGAGGAGTTTGAAAAAGAGGGGTGGCAAAAGAGGCAAAAGGGGTGCAGAAAGAACCAAGAAAGGTGCAGAAAGAAGCAAGAGAAGTGCATTAAGAAGCAACTGAGATGCAGAAAGGGTTAAGTGGGTTGGAGAAAGAGGCAAGAGGGATACAGAAAGAAACAAGAGGGGTGCAGAAAGAAGCAAGAGAGGTGCAGAAAGAAACAAAAGAAGTGCAGAAAGAAGGAACTGGGGTGCAGAAAGTGACAAGAGGGGAGCAAAAAGATGCAACAAAGGTGCAGAAAGAAGCAGGAGAGGTGGGGAAAGTAACTAAAGAGATGCAGAAAGAAGGAATAGAGGTGTAGAAAGAGGCAGGAGGGATGCAGAAAGAAGCAAGAGAGGTGCAGAAAGAAGCAACAGAGATACAGAAAGGGGAGGAGGGGTGGAGAAAGAGTCAAGAGGGGGTGCAGAAAGAAGCAAGAGAGGTGCAGAAAGAAACAAAAGAAGTGAAAAGAAGTGCAGAGAGAAGGAACAGAGGTGCAGAAAGAGGCAAGAGAATTGCAGAAAGAGAAGAAGGTGCAGAAAGAGGCACAGGGGGTGCAGAACAAAGCAAGAGAGGTACAGAAATATGCAAGATACGTGCAGAAAGAAGCAACAGAGATGCAGAAAGAGGGGTGGAGAGAGAGGCAAGAGAAGTGCAGTAAGAAGCAACAGATATGCAGAAAGGGGAAGAGGGGTGGAAAAAGAGGCAAGATGGGTGCAGAAAGATGCAAGAGAGGTGCAGACATAAACAAAAGAAGTGCAGAAAGAAAGGACAGAAGTGCAGAAAGAAGCTAGAGAAGTTAAGAAAGAAGCAACAGAGGTGCAGAAAGAGGGATGATGGGTAGATAAAGAGGAAAGAGAGTACAGAAAGAAGGAACAGAGGTGCAGAAAGAGGGATTTGGGATGGATAAAGAGAGGGGTGCAGAAAGAAGCAAGTGAGGTGCAGAAAGAAACAAAAGAAGACCAGAAAGAAGGAACAGAGGTACAGAAAGAGGCAAGGGGCAAGATGAGTGCAGAAAGAGGGGTGCAGAAAGAAGCACGAGTGGTGCAGAAATAAGCAAGAGTAGTGCAGAAAGAAGCAACAGAAGTGCAGAAAGAGGTAAGAGGGGTGCAAAAAGAGGGATGGTGTGCATTAAGAGGCATGAGCGGTGCAGAAAGAAGCAAGAGATGTGCAAAAAGAAATATAAGAAGTGCAGAAAGAAGAAACAGAGGTACAGAAAGAGGCATCAGGAGTGAAGAAAGATGGAAGCAGGGGGAGGAAAGAGGCACGAGGGTGCAGAAAGAAGCAAGAGAGCTGCAGAAAAAGACAAAAGAAGTACAGAAAGAAGGAATAGAGGTGCAGAAAGAGGCAAGAGGGGTACAGAAAGAGGGAAAAGGGGTGCTGAAAGAGGCAAAAAGGGTCCAAAAGAAGTGAGAGGTGCAGAAAGAAACAAAAGAAGTTCAGTAAGAAAGAACACAGGTGCAGAAAGAAGCAAGAGAGGTGCAGAAAGCAGCAACAGAGGTGCAGAAAAAGGGGAGGGGGTGGAGAAAGAGACAAGAGAGGTGCAGGAAGAAGCAGCAGAGGTGCAGAAAGAGGGAAGAGGGGTGCAAAAAGAGGCAAGAGAGGTGCATAAAGTAACAAAAGAAGTACAAAAAGGAGGAACAGATGTGCAGAAAGAGGCAAGGGAGGTGCAGAAAGAGAAGAGGGATGCAGAAAGAGGCACAAGGGGTGCAGAAAGAAGCAAGAGAGGTACAGAATGACGCAAGATAAGTGCAGAAAGAAGCAAGAGAAATGCAGAAACAGAGAAGAGAGGTTGAGAAAGAGGCAAGAGAAGTGCAGAAGGAAGTAACAGACATGCAGAAAGGGGGAAGAGGGATGGAGAAGGAGGCAAGAGGGGGCAGAAAGAAGCAAGAGAGGTACAGAAAGAAAAAAAAGAAGTGCAGAAAGAATGAACAAAGGTGCAGAAATAGGCAGGGGGTGCAGAAAGAAGTAGGAGGGGTGCAGAAAGAGGGAAGAGGGTACAGAAAGAGGCAAGAGAGGTGCAGAAAGAGGCTAGAGGGGTGCACAAAGAAGCAAGCGAGGTGCAGAAAGGGGCAACAGTGGTGCAGAAAGAGGCAGAAGAGGAGCAGAAAGTAAACGAGATATGCAGAAAGAGGCTAGAGAAGTGCAGAAAAAAAGAAAGGTGCAGAAAGAAGCAACAGAAATTCAGAAAGAGGCAAGAGAGGAGCAGAAAGAAGCAAGAGTGTCTTGTACACCATTAGTACCAATTTAACACCCACTGTTAGAAAAGGTAGACGGACCGGGAGGGCCGGCCGGGGTCAGGGGGAGAGGTCTCCGGGGAGAGCCGTCTCCAGCGATCGTACAGACAAGTAACTTCCCCCCCACAGACAGGTATCACACACGGATAAGGTTCAGTGTTCTTTATAAGCACTTATTTAAGATACGGTGGAATGGTACAAGGAGGTCTGGACTCAGGGGTCCCCTCGATTAGAGTCTCGCAAGGTAGGGAAGGGGGGTAGCGTGACAGTCTATTTACCAATCAGGTAGTTCGGATGAGATGATGACGAGCTCACAATCCTCGAGCTTGGTGGTTAGGTGGTACGGACCGCGGCAGCGCCAGCAGGTCCCGGTGCGGGTGGTCGATACAACGGGCCGCGGCAGCGCCAGCAGGTCCCCGGAAGATGTACGGTCCGCGGCAGCGCCAGCAGGTCCCGGTGCGGATGGTCGTTACAACGGGCCGCGGCAGCGCCAGCAGGTCCCAGGAAGATGAAGGTTGCAGAAGGCCGCGGCAGCGCCAGCAGGTCCCGGTGAGGATGGTCGTTACAACGGGCCGCGGCAGCGCCAGCAGGTCCCAGGAAGATGAAGGTTGCAGAAGGCCGCGGCAGCGCCAGCAGGCAGGACGATGGTTCACAAGAGCGGCTACGGCAGCGCCAGTAGACCGTCAAGGTTGAGTTCACTCGGTGTCTCTCGACTCCAGGATACAACTGCCTTCCTGCTCCGGAGCTGCCTCAGTTATAGGGCTGGTGCCCTTTGATGTCCGGACCCTCGCACTGGGAGGTCGGAGGGTCCGGGATGAAGGTGTCCAGACACCCAGCAGGGGGTGAAGCCAGTGCCTGGGGGAGCTGGGGGCGATCGGCACTTGGCGGGGGAGAGTCCTTGATACTTCGTTCTCCCATTGACCTGCCAAGTGGTCCGCTCACCTCCTGGGTGGATGGTGGTGCCGGGATGTCGGGGCCGGCCAGGCCCGGGGTTAGGGTCGAGGTGAGGCCATGTGGCCGCGTGGTGCAGGGCCCAAGAGGGCGGCTTGACTCGGCCGGGGAAGCCGGTGGGGCTGGGCCCCGTGATGAGTAGGGATCCGAGGGCAGAGGGTCCGTCGGGAGACGGAGTACGGGTGCTTGTCGCGGGGATATGCCAGGTGGGCCGGAGTTCGGGCCCTGTCGTGCGGGGGGGGAGCAAGCCGTCTGTGAGGCCTGTCCAACATGCGTCCCCCCCAGCTGAAGGCGGGGAGAGTCACCCATTTCCTTGGGGACTCTCTTCGTCGAGGCGGAAAAAGCGGGACAGGCCATCCGCGTTGGCGTGGTCTTGGCCTGGTCGGTGCTCCACGGTGAAGTCCATTCCCTGCAGGGAAATGGACCAGCGCAAGAGTTTCGGGTTCTCCCCCCGCATCTGCATCAGCCATTGCAGGGGTCGATGGTCGGTTTGTACCCGGAAGTGGGTACCGAAGAGATAGGGTCGGAGCTTTTTGAGGGCCCACACTACTGCAAATGCCTCCCTCTCGATGGTGCTCCAACACTGCTCTCGGGCCAGGAGACGTCGACTGATGAAGGCCACCGGCTGGTCATGACCTTCGGGGTTCAACTGAGAGAGGACGGCTCCGATGCCGTGGTCGGAGGCGTCGGTCTGCACCACAAATTCCCGACTGTTATCGGGGGCCTGGAGCACAGGGGCGGTGCACAGGGCGGCCTTCAGCTCCTCGAAGGCCGCTTGACAATCAGGAGTCCAATTGACCCGCTTCGGTTGGTTCTTGGATGTGAGACCCGTGAGGGGCCCCACGATGCTGCCGTAGTCCTTCACGAACCGCCGGTAGTAGCCGGTGAGCCCCAAGAAGGCTCGGACCTCGGTCTGGGTGACGGGGGGCAGCCAGGACTGGATGGCCGCAATCTTAAGTTGTAGTGGGGCCACCAGTCCGCTTCCCACTTGGTGCCCAAGGTAGGTCACAGACCCTTGGCCAATTTGGCACTTGCCGGCCTTAATGGTGAGGCCGGCCCGCTGGAGGGCTTGTAGGACCTCTTGGAGGTGACGGAGGTGGTCGGACCAGTGGCGGCTGTATACAGTGATATCGTCCAGGTAGGCAGCGCTGAATTCTTCGAGCCCCGCCAAGACCTGGTTCACAAGGCGTTGGAACGTGGCGGGGGCATTCTTCATGCCAAAGGGCATGACCTTAAATTGATAGTGGCCATCGGGGGTGGAGAAGGCTGACCGTTCCTGAGCCCTGGGGGTGAGGCCGATCTGCCAGTAGCCCGCCGTTAGGTCGAAGATACTAAGGTAGCGGGCGGCCCCCAGCCGGTCGATCAGCTCGTCTGCTCTGGGGATGGGATGAGCGTCGGTCCGGGTGACAGCGTTCAAGCCCCGGTAGTCGACGCAGAATCTCAGTTCAGGTGCGGTGCCGGGGGCAGCGGCCTTGGGAACTAATACAACCGGACTGGCCCAGGGACTGTCTGAGGGCTCGATGACCCCGATCGTGAGCATCTTGGCCACTTCCTCCTGTATGCAGGCCCGTACCCGATCTGGTACGCGGTAGGCCCGGTGCCGGACAGGGGGACTGTCCCCGGTGTCTACGTCGTGCAAACACCAAGGGGTGACCCCGGGGGTGAGGGAGAACAGGGCAGCGAACTGCAGCAGGAGGTCCCGGCAGTCCTGGCGTTGCTCCGAGGTGAGGGCGTCAGAGAGCCGGACCCCGTCCACGGAGCCGTCCTTCTCCTGAGTCTTCAGGAGATCCGGGAGGGGCTCGGAGTCTTCTTCTGTACCACTGTCTGTAGCCATCAAGAGGCTTAGTTCGGAGCGCACAAAGTGTGGTTTGAGCCGGTTGGTGTGGAGGACCCGAAGGGGGTTCCGGGAGGACCCCATGTCGATGAGGTAAGTGACGGGGCTTTTACGCTCGACCACTTTGAAGGGCCCCGTCCACTTATCTTGCAGGGCACATGGTTCGGTGGGGGACATCACCCATACTTGCTGCCCAGGCTCGAATTCAACGGAGGAGGCATTGTGGTCATACCACCTCTTCATGTCCTCCTGGCTGGCCTCGAGGTTCGCCTTGGCCATCTCCCGGAAGCGCCGGGTCTGGTTTCGTAAGGCCAGGATGTATTTGAAGACGTCTGGAGGGGTCGTTAAGGGGGCCATCTCCCAACCTTCCTTGACTAGGCTGAGGGGCCCTCGCACAGGGTGCCCGTACAGGAGTTCGAAGGGGCTAAAACCGAGGGACTTCTGGGGAACTTCCCGGTAGGCGAAGAGGAGGCACGGGAGCAGTACATCCCACTGGCGACGGAGAGGCTCTTCCAATCCCCCAATCATCCCCTTGAGAGTGCGGTTAAAACGCTCCACTAGTCCGTTCCCTTGGGGGTGATAGGGGGTCGTGAATCTGTAGGTGACCCCGCATTGTTGCCAGAGGGACTTCATGTATTTAGATATGAAATTCGTACCTCGGTCGCTGACGACTTCTCGGGGGAAGCCTACCCGGGAGAAGATCCCCATCAGGGCCCGGCCAACCACCGGAGCTGTCACTGTCCGTAGGGGCACCGCCTCGGGGTAGCGGGTGGCATGGTCCACTAGTACCAAGATGAACCTGTGTCCTTGTGCCGTGCGGGGGTCCAGAGGCCCCACAATGTCTATCCCCACCCTCTCGAACGGGGTGGTGACCACCGGGAAGGGTTGCAGAGGGGCCTTCAGCTTCCGACCACTCTTCCCGCTGGCTTGGCATGTGGGGCAAGATCGGCAGTGGTTCAGGACGTCATTCCTCATTTTCGGCCAGAAAAAGTGGGTCACCAGGCGACTGTACGTTTTGTCCTGGCCCAGGTGTCCAGCCAGGGGGACATCGTGGGCCAGGTGGAGCAGAAAGTCTCGGAAGCGGAGCGGTACCACCAGAACTCGACCGGCCCCCAGCTCGGCGATTCTTTGCTCGCTGTAGAGCAGGTCGTTATCCCAGTAGACCCAGTGGGTTCCGGTGGTGTCCCCGGCGTTTTGGGTACTGGCTTGTTGGCGGAGTCCCTCGAGGGAGGGACAGGTCTTTTGTTCCTGGCGGAACTGTTCTTGGGTGGGCCCCCCTTCTTGACGCCACTGGGCCAGATCCGGAAGGTCCTGGGGTTGCGCGTCTTCCTCGGTGGTCGAGTCCGGGAGGTCGGACTCGCCGTTGTCCTCTACGGGGGCCACCGGGGGCGGAGGTGCTGGCCATTCGGTTTCTTCTGATCGGGGGGCGGCCCGGGCGGCCATGGATCGGGTGGTTATGCAGGCCCAGTCCGGGAGGCCCAGCATCCCCAGGTGCTCTCTTTTCTCGACGGTGGCCCACGGGGAACTCTCGAGGTCATTCCCCAGGAGGCAGTCCACGGGGGCATCGTCCCGGACCGTCACCTTCAGTAGGCCGGAGACCCCTCCCCATTCCAACGGGACGCAGGCCATCTTACACATACTCTCAGAGTTATCTGCCGAGCGGACGGGGCAGAGAATGTTCGGCAGGATCTGCTCGGGCTTCACCAGATGACAGCAGACGGCCGTCACGCTGGCGCCGGTGTCACGCAAGGCCTCGGCTCTCTGTCCATGAATGGTCACCCACTGACCGTATTTTCTGGTGTTGGCGGGTAGGGGAGCCCGCGGAACCATGTCTCTTCCCCCTAAGCACGCCAGGACCATGGCGGCCGGTTCCCACCCTTGCTGGGCCGGCTCGTACTCTTCGGGTCCCTCCGATGATTGCTCTTCCCCTAGGGCAGCGGCAGCTACCTGGCGGGGCTTGGGTGTTTGGTTTAGCGGGCAGTTCGGGTCATTGGCGTAGTGGCCGAGTCGCTGGCATCGGTGGCATGTGACGTTGGCTCGGTAACCAGGCCGCAACGGGGGGTTGCCCCGGCCGGCCGGAGGCGGGGTGCTGGCCACGGGTGTTGCTGGTAAGGCGTCTCTCCCTCGCCCCTGGCCCCCTCCTCCTCCCCGAGGACGGTGCTGGCCTTGGTTGCTTCTGTTCTGGTCGTGTGGCCCTCTCCGGCCCACTCGGGTGCTTTCCCACCGGTCAGCTTCGGCGGCGAGCTGCCGGGGGTCAGTCAGCTTACTGTCGAGTAGGTGCTGCCTGAGCTCGACGAAACAGTTGTTTGACAGGTGCTCCCATACCATAAGGTTGAAGAGTTGTTCGTAGGTGGTGACCTGACTTCCCTTGATCCAACCCTCGAAGGCCCGGCTGAAATAGTTCACGTATTCTACCCAAGTTGTACCTGGGATCCGGGTGCAATCTCTGAACCTCTGGCGGTACATCTCGGGCGTGAGGCCGTAGCGGGTGAGGAGGGCAGCCTTCATGTGGTCGTAGGACGACATTTGGTGATCGGGGAGCTGCAGCAGGGCATCGCGACCCTCGCTGATAAATCTCCCCCAAAGTCCGGCTCCCCAATCACTCCGGTCGATCCGGTGGGAGGTCATTGCGATCTCATAGGCTTTAAACCACTGTTGTATGTCGTCTTCTCGGACATATTCGCGGACAACATCCTTGGGGATGTGAACTTTTTTCTCACTTGGCCCCGGGGTGTGTGGTCGCTCAGGCACCCCCAGTTCCTTATTCTGTTTGCGCAGTTCTATTTCCGCTAGTCGGCGCTCGTGCTCGAGCGTTATTTTCTTCTCTTCCAGCTCTCTCTGTCTCTGCTTTTCTTCTCGTTCCTCTCGAAGCCGCATGTGCTCGAGGTTGAGTTTCTGTTCAGCTAACTTGAGTTCCCCATCCATTTTGAGTCGTGCCATCTCCAACTCGTGTAATCTGACTCTGTCTCTTTCTCGGATCTCCTCTTGCGAGAGGCCCGTTCCCCGCTCCTCGGGAGCCGTGGCGTTCCCTTCTGGTGTGCTGCTGTTTTGGTCTGGTGTGACGCTGCTTTGGTCGGAGGGCCCTGTGACCCCAGTTTCTGTCCATGACTCAAGAGCGCGCTTTAGATCATCCTTGGTACTCAGGCCGGTGGTAGCAATGCCAAGTTCTATGCAAAATTGTCTCAGTTCGCGGTGGTTGTATTCTTCTAATTTCTCCATTTGGAATTTCTCGGTGGAGCTGCTATCTTTGGTCGACATCGTGCTTATGTCGTGGGGTGAGCTACTCTCTGTACGATTACGCGTTGATTCGGATCGCGCCGCTGGCCACCAATGTTAGAAAAGGTAGACGGACCGGGAGGGCCGGCCGGGGTCAGGGGGAGAGGTCTCCATGGAGAGCCGTCTCCAGCGATCGTACAGACAAGTAACTTCCCCCCCACAGACAGGTATCACACACGGATAAGGTTCAGTGTTCTTTATAAGCACTTATTTAAGATACGGTGGAATGGTACAAGGAGGTCTGGACTCAGGGGTCCCCTCGATTAGAGTCTCGCAAGGTAGGGAAGGAGGGTAGCGTGACAGTCTATTTACCAATCAGGTAGTTCGGATGAGATGATGACGAGCTCACAATCCTCGAGCTTGGTGGTTAGGTGGTACGGACCGCGGCAGCGCCAGCAGGTCCCGGTGCGGGTGGTCGGTACAACGGGCCGCGGCAGCGCCAGCAGGTCCCCGGAAGATGTACGGTCCGCGGCAGCGCCAGCAGGTCCCGGTGCGGATGGTCGTTACAACGGGCCGCGGCAGCGCCAGCAGGTCCCAGGAAGATGAAGGTTGCAGAAGGCCGCGGCAGCGCCAGCAGGTCCCGGTGAGGATGGTCGTTACAACGGGCCGCGGCAGCGCCAGCAGGTCCCAGGAAGATGAAGGTTGCAGAAGGCCGCGGCAGCGCCAGCAGGCAGGACGATGGTTCACAAGAGCGGCTACGGCAGCGCCAGTAGACCGTCAAGGTTGAGTTCACTCGGTGTCTCTCGACTCCAGGATACAACTGCCTTCCTGCTCCGGAGCTGCCTCAGTTATAGGGCTGGTGCCCTTTGATGTCCGGACCCTCGCACTGGGAGGTCGGAGGGTCCGGGATGAAGGTGTCCAGACACCCAGCAGGGGGTGGAGCCAGTGCCTGGGGGAGCTGGGGGCGATCGGCACCTGGCGGGGGAGAGTCCTTGATACTTCGTTCTCCCATTGACCTGCCAAGTGGTCCGCTCACCTCCTGGGTGGATGGTGGTGCCGGGATGTCGGGGCCGGCCAGGCCCGGGGTTAGGGTCGAGGTGAGGCCATGCGGCCGCGTGGTGCAGGGCCCAAGAGGGCGGCTTGACTCGGCCGGGGAAGCCGGTGGGGCTGGGCCCCGTGATGAGTAGGGATCCGAGGGCAGAGGGTCCGTCGGGAGACGGAGTACGGGTGCTTGTCGCGGGGATATGCCAGGTGGGCCGGAGTTCGGGCCCTGTCGTGCGGGGGGGGAGCAAGCCGTCTGTGAGGCCTGTCCAACACCCACATTTAGCAATAAGTAACAGGTGACCATTCTAGGTTTACAAAGGACCTTCCACCATGCTGTAACACTTGTCGCTGCATTTTTGGTAATGTTTGAGCCGTTTGAGCTAGAAACAATGTTTTTTTTGGTTCAAATCTGCAGATTAGGCAGCAGATGATGGATTATGTGGCTAATGCGGAAAATGTAGAATTTGTTGGTGCAGCCAAACAGTCGCATAATTCCAGTGGCCCTGCTCATACCTCTGATTAGGTCCAGAAGTGCTCCTCAGTGATTCCTTCTTTTTTTTGTCTCATTGAGTTTATAGTTTAGCTTCTATGGAAACGAGGAAGACTAAACCTGATGTTACCACTCCACAACACAGACTACCATACCACATAATTAATCTCCATAACACATAATCCCACTCTACATAACTCCTATACACTAAATACAACATACTTTCTATCCACATAATTTCACTGTACAACATACCACATAATTCCACTACACACAATGTGCATCCACTCCACTCTAAGAAACATTAGTAAAAAACTTTTACATTTACAACACCAATAGCTCAAACACTTGCAAATGCGAGTCCTATTAAATTACAAATGCTTCTTTAACTGGTAGTCACGTTTGCAGAGTGGTGGAGAAAGGGGGCTGGCCCTCCAACAAGTGCTCAGGAATTCCGCTGCGTAGGACTTACAAAAGGTACTAGGAGGGCTTCTTGGCTTCCACAGTCCCTCAGGAGTAAAGTGGACTTCATCCTCAACCAGTACTGTGCTTGTTTGCAGAGTGGTGGAGAAAGGGGGGGAGTGGCCTTCAAGGATCTCTTAGCAATCCCACTTTGTGGGGCTTAGTGGCGGTAACAGGAGGGGTAGTTGCCCCCCACAGACAACCTTGGGGGGCAACTACCCCTCCTATTACCTCCAGTAAGTCCCACACCGCAGCATTACTAAGTTCTTGTAGCAGGCCACGCCCCTTCCCCACCACTCTGCAAACACACTCCCTGGCATGCTCTTGGATGGGGATTAAAGTCCACTTCCCTGCTGGGGGACCTTAGAAGTTAACTAGCCTACCTGATACCTCCAGTATGCCCCAGATAGTGAGATTGCTGATAAGTGGGCACAGGCCACTCCCCCTTTGTCTTTGTCTACCAATCTGCAAAGGCACCTCCTGGTGCGCTCTTGGTTGGGGGAGGAAGTCCCATTGCCTCCTGAGGGTCCCTGGGGGCCAACTAACCCACCAGGTACCTCCAGTAAGCCCCATACAGCTGGATTGCTGAGAATGGTCCGAGGCCATGCCCCCTTTTTACACCACTCTGCAAACACGCCTCCTGGCACACTGCTGCATGGGGGATGAAGTCCACATCAGTTTTGAGGTCCTCAGGACAGAAGTGGACCACATCGCTCCACCAGCAGTGCGCCAGGAGGCGTGTTTGCAGAGTGGTGTAAAAAGGGGCGTGGCCTTGTACCACATCTCAGCAATTCCACTGTGTGGGGCTTACGGGAGGTACCTGGTGGGCTAGTTGGCCCCCAGGGACCCTCAGAATTCAAGGGGACCTAATCCCCCAACTTAGAACACGCCAGGAGGCACAGTGGTGCACGGAGCGGGCAGGGCCTCCGGCGAGAAGCTGGCTTTTCTTTTTTTTTTGTTTTTGTTAGAAGGGGGCTGTGTGGCCTCCCTTCTCTTAATATTATTGGGGTGCTTACTGGGGGTACCTGGTGGGCTAATTGGCCCAGAGGGACCCTCAGGATTGAAGGGGACTTAATGCCCCAATTTACAACGCACCAGGGGGCAAATTTGCACACTTGTTATGTCAGGTCCCTCCCCCTCCCTGCACCACTAAGCAAACGTGCCCCCTGGCACATTGTAAGTTGGGAGATTAAGTCCTCCTGAATCCTGAGGGTCCCTGGGGGCCAACTAGCCCACCAGGTACCTCCAGTAAGCACCACAGAGCTGCATTGCAGAGAGGTGTAAAAACTTAGAACGTGCCAAGGGGCGCATTTGCAGAGTGCTGCAGGGACAGGGTGTGGCCTTTGGTGAGTTGCCGGTTTCTTTTATTTCTTTTTCTATTTTGGGAAGGGGGTTGTGTGGCCCCCTTCCCTGGTCTACTTTTGGCCCTGGGGACCCCATCCCCAGGGGCCTGAGCATTTTATTTTTATTTTTTAAAACAAAAAAAGAAACGGGAAGGGGGCTGCATGGCCCCCCATCCTTAGGCCACTAATGGCCCAAGAGACCACATCCCCGGGGCCTGGCCTGGTTTTAAAAAATATATATTTATATTTCCGGGGAGGGGAGCCACATGGCCCCCCTCCCCATGGCCATTTCTGGCCCCAGGGATCCCATCCCCTGGGGCCCGCCCTTTTTCTTTTTTTAATTAACATGGGGGACCACGTGGCCCTCGTCCCTAGCCACTCCTGGCCTCGGGGACCCCATCCCCCGAGGCCAGCCCTTTGCGTTGGGGACCTTTGAGTTGGGGACCTTTGCATTGGGGGTACCGTGGGGGGAGCTCCAATGCCCCCACGGTCCCACCGGCTCTCTGCCTCCTCCGGGAGCCAGCATTGCTTTTGAGCAAGGGGAGCTGCTGACATGCAGCTCCCTTTGCTCAAAAGCAATCCTTCTTTGCTTCATTGAAGCGAGAGCAGGTTTTTCTGCTCTCGCTTCAATGAAGTGGAGTTTGCATTGGCAGGATGGGAGCTGTGCTCCCGCCCCGTCATTGCAAACAGCAATGTCCCGGGCGTGGGCACCCCGCGACATTGCAGGAGCCGGCCCTGGGGGATGGCGGTCCACAGAGCCACCAAGGGCTCCAGGACGGGGGCAGCGTGGCATCCCTCCCTTTATTTTTAAAGCCCCAGGGGGGTGGTCCCCGGGGCTGGAGGTCCATTACAGACCCCCGAATTTGAATAAAGAGGAGGTGGTGGTCCCCAGGGCATGTGAGGGGCTCTAGCCCTCCCCCACACTTCTTTTTTTTTTTAAACAGAGCCCCGGGGAGGTGGCGGTCCCCGGGGCAGCATGGGGGGTTGGGACCCCCCACACATTCATTTTGTTAAAAGCCCCAGGGAGGTGGCGGATTTTTTTTTGGGCATTGCCACGGGACCTGGCTCACCCGGGGGTCTCATTAAAATGAAACCCGCGCTTCATTTTTTAACGTTTTCAGCGTGATTCGCAACAGCACAGGCTGGAGTTCCAGAGTACATCTAGCATGCAGAAAGCGCACAACACATAAGATACAGCACAGTTCCAGGGCATAAGGTAAAACGATGGGTGCCCGCTGCAGAATGTGATGAGGGTGCCACGTGATTCCCCTATCTAACAGAGATTCATTGATCTTGGGTAAACGGGGTCCCTTGAAGAGTTGGCAGCCCTTGGAAGGGTTGCCCCCCCGTACACCCTCCCGTCATTACAGGGGCTGCAGGCGTCTGTGTTACGACATAGGTGTGACATAGGTGTGACATGGAAATCAAGCGCAGATTGACAGAACACCTGGAACTTGTACTATGATCCATTTTCTGCTCTGTGCTGGCGCAGAAAAGATCTGTGCATTTCATTTTGGTGTCTTTGTGCATACATTACTTGAAACGTCTCCGAGTTAGTGTATGTTTTTATGACAACAAACATAGGGCATTAATTGTCTGTGTTTCTGAGTTTTGTTGTCAGTAAAACAAGCACTAACAGATTGTTCAAGTTAATGTATGCACGCACTCTATGTGCCAAAAGGAAGCACTCAAACCTGTTTGCGCTTGCACTGTGCATAAAACAGGTTCATGGCATGGCCACATGGGCCTTATTTAAAATGGGATTCACTGCCTCCTTCAACCCAATCTTTCTCCTTGATACAGCTTAGTTTTCAGGCAACACAGCTCGGAGGCTGAACAATATTGACCTCTTCCTGACCTCTGCTGTTTAAAATAATGCATTCATTCAGAGAAATACTGGGGCACATAAAAAGAGACACTCGGCTCTTAACTGAGTCGGGAATTCCTATCGTGATCTGCTCTAGGACTTTCTCCAAGGTATTGTATGATCTATTGACAGAACACGTTGGAAACAGTGGGCAGAGACTGGCTGTCTCTGTTTGTAACTTGTTCTGTCCAAAGTTCATGCATTAATGCAAAGAAAGTCAGAGTTGTATATACAATCTTGAGATGACTCGGATGCATACAACAGATGCAGTTCATCATGATACTCCCCCCTACCATGCATGAAGTCGAACTTATATATGTATATGGTAGATGTGTACTACACGTGCAGTATAGGATTCAGGTAGAACAGAGGGTTCTACCTCAAGGTGGACTTCAATGCCCCTGGTGGAGCGGATGAGTGTTGAATGAAGAGTTTGCAAAGACTCCTAGATATTAAGCTTCTCCCTTACCCGTTGGTGGAGGCGGTGACCAGGGCCACCTTTTGGTTGTGGATGCCGCCACTTTCCTTGCTGGGCCTCGTGTTCTCCATCTCCCGCCTCTCCCCAGTTTGCCTCTGGGTGCTCATTGGCTTCAGTGTCCTCTGCTCTGGGTCAGCTGGACCTATCCCTGCAGGAAACAAAACAATTTCACCTTTAAACGTTGTCCTTTCTCTCTTTCTATTCCTGATACATTGCGATTATTTTTACTATTCTACTTATGCAAAATAATCTATAAAACATAGACATATAATTGACTTAATTAGAACATTGATTAGACTGGCGGGAAGAGTTTAAAGTGGGATATGTCCTGCCAGATCTCAGACCCGGCAGTCATTTAAAACTGACTATGAATCAAGAACCTACGGGGGCCGGGGACAATTTTTCATGTCCTCAATTTTAAAGGCAAAACAATGATCGATTTCTTAACAGTGGCTTGAAAAAACACTTACGGTAATCAATATCAGCGATAGAGTCCCGGTTTATATTCCACGTTTTACTTCATCTTGCATCCGCTAAGAGTATTTGCGTTTACCAGATGTGTTTTTATAGTGTTTTCCATGCAATGAATGCTGTTGTAGGAGTGCCCAGTGTGAACAGATTCACCTCTACGTGTCTGGGTGATTTCAGATTGTAGGCGAGTATTCATGGTGGGCCGCAATTAAGAACTCTCGTTTTGAGGGTGTCAGTGGGTCATGAAGATGTCCAGTCTAAATGCTCATCCAATCCTTGGCCTCTCTGTAGAGTGTAAATTACAAGTGTGCTAATTGTAATTCCCATTTTGCATGAAAGTTTGTGAAATGTTCATGTTTATGAGATTTGTAACATGCACAGCTACTCAAAGAGTGTCCGGCGCGAACCTGGTGGGGGGGGGGGTGGAGGGGGGGGGAAGGTGGAAAAGACTACTAGATAAACAGAAACGTCTTTAGTCTCGTCCTAAAGACCTTGGGGTCCTGAGTGCTGCAGAGGTCTAAGGGAAGCAAATTCCAGGCTGAAGCGGCCCTGAAAGCAAGAGAGCTCCCTCCAACTCTCTTAAGGCGAAATCGCGGGACGTGGACAAGCAGCTGCGATGCCGAACACAGCTGTCTAGAAGGAACATAAAACCTGAAGCGCTTTCTCAGATAGGCAGAACCGTGTCCGTATAGAGCTGAGTGTGCCAGGACAAGGGATTTAAACTTAACTCTTTTCGTCACAGGTAGTCAGTGGAGAGCGCACAAGTGTTGTCTCATGCTGGTCTTTATAGGGATATGAAGAAGTGTCCTGGCAGCAGCATTCTGAACTACCTGCAGTCTGTTCAAGAGATAGCCCTGCAGGCACACATACAGGGCATTGGCATAATCAATGTGTGGTGATATCAAAGCACGGGTACCCGTTTCCCTTGCTGACCTAGGGAGGAAAGGTAGAAACTTTCTAAGAGATTTAAGTGTACCGAAGCACTGACTGGTATGCTTCTTGATCTGAGTAGAGAAGTTCAACTTCTCGTCAATCCATAGCCCTAGGTTTTTGGTGGGTTAGCCCTCAGAGGTTGGCATGGGATATTCATCTGGCCAGAAAGATTTCCGGAACTGAGAGGGGAAGCTCCCAAAAAGGAGGATCTCAGTTTGCTCATCGTTGCACTTGAGTTGTGCTGAGGAGAGCCATTGAAAGAAGGCATTCAGGCAGGTTTTAGCTACAGAGGTAGAGGAATCATTTTTTTCCTAGTGAATAGCAGCTGGGTGTATCAGCATAAGCAATGATCTTGGCTCCAAGCTCCTCCGCCATCTGTATCAGGGGAGTGACATATATTAAAAAGAAGGGGGCTCAGAGTAGACTCCTGAGACACTCCGATCTGGAGGGAGGAAGAAATAGGGGGAGGCAAAATTGTTGCCTTCTGCCCTCCTGAAAGGACTTCAACCATTTCCAGGCATACCCCAAAATTCCAATTTCCAGAAGACGGTCCAGCAGCAAAGAATGTGGCACAGTGTTGAATGCCGCTGAGAGGTCCAACAGAATCAGGGGCGCCCTACCGCAGAGTCCAGAGTTTCCCAAATGGCTTCAGCAACTTCGATAAGAGCCGTCTCAGTGCTGTACGTGGCTCTGAATCATGTAACGTGGCTTTACATGACCATATGAATATGCCAGTGGCCTATTGCACCACCAGAACTCTAAAAAAGGGATCTTCCGGCAGCTCAATAGTGCCGGTAGGGCCCCATAAATGAGGCCCCCCATGTCTAGGAACTTGCTGGAGATAGTTGGCGGTGGTGTGGAATTGTGTCTCACACTCAGTGGCAGTCATTGGTGAAGCTGGGCAATATGTTACATTCTCTAAGAGTGGACATTTCGTATCCAAAATTATATGACAAATCTCTTGCAAGAGGCAATGCTTCATGGATGGCATGCATTGTAGGTGGCTGATTAGAGTTTTGTTATTTTTTTTTTCCCAAGCAGATTCTTGTTTCTATTTGCAGGGTATTTTTTTTTTACTCTCTTAACTTTCATTTATTGTAAGTACAACCTATAATATCTTTTTTTTAGCTTCTAGTCATCTTGTTATACTTAATAAAACAGTGTCTACTGATGAGGTTTTTTTGGCAGACACTACGGCTCTCTGTGGCAGGCTGCGTGGTCCTGACGAAGATGTTGGTCCTGCTGAGGTTGTTATAGTATTTCGCCAACCTTCCACTCTTTATTCATTGCCTGTTTTATCGTTCCCTAGAACGCATGATGGATGACCTTATTTGGAACAACATGTGCCTTCAGAGTGGCCCTGCGAAAACTCTGCCATTCCATGGACAAAGGTGGGCTTAATGTCTGCAACTTTGAGCATTACTACTTAGCATCACAATTGCAATGAGTGTCGCACTGATTTGCTGGCCAGCACCTTGCAGACACTGCTTGACTTCTCCCCTTCTGGGACGTGGAGCATATCCTCACCCTATTCCATGCCACTGAATATCCCCCCTTTTACACGTGTTGTATCAGTGTTTTTTTAGAACATTATTTATCACCCGGTCAACTACATACTATGCTCTGGCACTGCCACTTCTTAGTATGCCAGGGGGGTGTGCAACTACAACCTCTAAGAACTAAGGCCCTGGCAAGCGGTAGGTTTGCACACTGTAGGGGACCTGTACACTGAGGGCTCTCACCTTCTTTTAGAGGAACTTACGGCTGACACGGAGCTCCCACCCCATCAATTGCTTTATAGCCACACTGACTCAAGCTTGGGGTGAAATACAGCAGGTGCCCATGCAGCATTTGGGCATCAAGTTCTTGCACATATTGGGCATGGGTGGACACCAAACTTGTTGGCTTCGTGGTGCCTTGCGCATGCCCACTGAACTCTCTCTTGCATGACTAAGGGGCCACGGGGATGCGGATCTTGGCAGCACCTCTACTAACAGTGGTTGGCAGAGTGTCCTGACATACCCTTCCATAGTGTCCTGATATGCCTGCTTTAAATTAATCCAATTTTACGTTCTACACCAGGCATACTAAACCCCAGCAATATAAACCAATAATTTCGCTGACTGATGCTGTCTGTCTTTGCAACCTAACTCCGGATGTAGGGATGGTGCACAAGCTGTCGGCTTATCCTGCACTGGCTATATATTAGGGGGATGTTACAACTCATTTAGCACACTGCACAGGCACTGTCCTCCCTTACACTTGGGAAGTATACCTTCTGGGGCTCTACAGACGCACCATACGGTACAAAGAAGTGATGTCCCCAAAGACCACAGGTCAGCACAACAAGCAAGTCAATCCAATGGCAGTTCTACCTGGCAGCATAACAGTTCCTTCTGGCAATATGCAGTCTGTAGAGCCAGCAGCATCTGGTTACAAGTCCACATAATGTCTAAAATCATGGGGTTAGAGCCCCACAGAAAATTTCTTTGATGAGGAGGGAACTTCAAAAGAACTTTAGAAGTGCACAACACCCCTATTAAATCCCAGTCCTGACTCCAGACATCAGTAGGGGGTAACCCAGCCCTTTGTGTGTGGGCAGGGATCAGCCCATACAAATGTAAGTGTGCCCCACCTCCCTCTCTCCCAACCCAGGAAGACCATTCAGTATGCAGATGCAACCTTGTTACACCCAACCCTTCCTGTGTGATGGCTGTCTGGAAAATATGCACAAAGCCAAGCTGTCACTCTACCCTAGATGTGGATTAAAGTCAGACTGCAAAGCCCAAAGAGTCATAAGCACATGGGAATGCTCACTTTCTAAAAGTGGCATTCCTGCTATAGTAATGAAAAATACACCTAAACCAAAACGCAGGATTTATCACCACTATTCCAAACATGGCAACGCTATTCCTTTCAGAACACAAATTACCACTTACAAACATATAAGGGATTTTCCAATGCAAACCTATGTGAGGGGCAGTACTCACAGCAGTGAGAAACCAAATAGGCTGTTTGTCACTACCACACAATAAAGGCACAGGTCCTACCTTTTACCTACACAGCACCTGGCCATAAGGCTACCTAGAGCCTACCTTAGGGGTGACCTATATGTAGTAAAAGGAGAGTTTCAGGCTTGGCAAGTAGCTTTAAATACCAAGTCACTGTGGTAGTAAACAGTGGCGGCAGGTGTAGGTAAGTGCAGTGGGGTGGTGGGGCGGGGCTGGGGGGAGAGTGGCAGACAACGGAAAAGGCAAAATAAAATAAGCAAATAAATCAAACCACTTACCTTGCGCTCGCGGCATTACTGAGTCAGCAATGCAGCAATGGCAAGGTAAGTGGGTTTTGTGGGTTTTTTTTGCCTATTCCTTCGTCTGTCACTCCCCCGCCCCACCTCGCCCCTGCTCCACCGCACTTACCTGCACCCACCTTGACTGGTCGTGAACTGTGCGCACAGACCCTGCAGTGTCAGAGGCCTGAGACAGGTTTGAAAGGCTACTTCTGTGGGTGGGGCAAACAGCGCTGCAGGCGCACTAGTAGCAATCAATTTACAGGCCCTGGGCATATGGGATACCACTGTACAAGAGACTAAGAAGTAAATTAAGCACTTTAGCACTGAATAGCAGAGGTAAAGTGCCCACAGTCCTAAAGGTAACAAAACACAGGTCAGAAAAAGGAGGAAGGCAAAATGTTTGGGAATAACACTGTAAAAGAGGCCAGGTCCAACAGTGGCACTCATGACAGAGCACAGCCAAAGGCGCAAAAGGATAGTGGATGCACTGGTAATAGGAAAGGCATTAAATGAATAGAGCTCATGTAATAATGCATGGAGAATGTGTGAAGGGACTATAGCTTTACTGGCATTAGGATAGCTTTGACAATTGTTGGGCAAGCGGATTACTGGGCGGAACAATAGCCATCCCAAGAATGGACTACTGCATAATACGAAATAA
The DNA here is from genome assembly GCF_964204655.1 of Triturus cristatus. Taxonomy (NCBI): domain Eukaryota; kingdom Metazoa; phylum Chordata; class Amphibia; order Caudata; family Salamandridae; genus Triturus; species Triturus cristatus. The sequence goes on along the minus strand of NC_140585.1, from coordinate 1,169,935,396 downwards.
GGCTGCTAGCCCTACTCGGTTCCTTTTTACTCTTTTATTGCTTTCCTATTTTACATAAAGGTAAAGTTTCTGATCAGACCATTGTGACGCCAATTAATTTTAATTCTGGGTTTAATGCTGATCTAGTACACATTTGTAGTGCCAAATATTTTATGTGCGTTGATGCATCTTTTTGTAACTATTTTAAATAATTGAACAAATAAAGTCATTACTAATTGCTACTGGTGCTGTTATCCATTTGGCTGGACTGTGGATATTGTTGCTACCAAGATACACCACACAAGCTTCAAATGAGAAGCTGATTATCCAACTATTTCAACAGTCCTTCAACAACAATGGGAACCAATGTCTCCTTTTCATCACCCCCAAATGCTCTCTTCTCTTTTCCATTCCCTCGAGGTCAGGGTCGGACTGGGACAAAAAACAGGCATTGGCAAAAAAATAAAAGTGGTCCACATTAGTAAACCAGACACGTAAAAAAGTAGCCCACATTAGTCAATCAGGCCAGTTTTGATCTTTAAAAGACAAGTCATAAGGGTATTTTTCAAGGTATTGGAGACTGCATGCATTTGTGTTTGCTGCAGGCAATGCTTGTGGTAATATCAGAGAAATCAGCAGGAAAAAACAGCCCACTTGACCATAAAACCAGCTCACGCACTGCTAAAAAAACGGCCCACACACTGATCTGTCAGACAAACCCATCAAGCACTGTTGATTGCCCTATAGGACAGTCAGACGCTGCTCGAGGTACATCATGTCACCTATTCACCATACTGGATACTGCATGCTCCAACCCATTCCTCACTCAGTCTATAAAAGGAAGCTCTTGCTTTTCAAAACAGGTTTCATATATGCATAAATACTTATGTACATTGCAATATTTCTAAAACTTATCAGCACTGGCTTCACAAGTCACCCAAAAATACATTTTACAAGCTTCAGACACAATTCATACATAAGGCAGTAGCTCTGAACTCAACTCCAGCTGAATACTATAATTTGCTGTTGTGGCAGTTTCCTAATATGACTCAGGCTTCCATTGTGAGTAGTCATAGTCCCTCTGTTGTTGTGCATTTGGCATACTGCATATGGTATTATGCAGACGTGGCTTCCAAATAGAATTAATGATATTAGGTTGCAGTGGGACCAGGGATCATGAGTTGATCATTTATTGGCCCCTGCGGAATAGGGATAATATTGTATTTAATTGTATCCTTTCCAAAGTGCTTTCCTACCAATGTCAGGGCCCAAAGGATTTTCCAGGTGGTGGGTGAGTACTTGCTACAACTGTAGTGAATGGATGGCAGAAAGGACTGCATGTCCGTAATGAAGATGAGCTTCTACCTATGCATGTTTATTCTTAAGGAGGGAGTATTAGGCACGGGACTGTATTTGATGTAAGGTTTCTTCTTTATTAATATATGTATGCATTTTTATATAGCTCAAGCTTTACCCCAAGGTGTCAGAGCACTTTACAATAGAACCAGTTGCATTACATAAGTACCTCAGAGTACATGAATTACATAAAAGATACAAACAGATAAACTCTAAATTCACAAAGGAATGGTAGTAAATACATAAGTCTACTACAGATACTAGTGGTTAGAGTTACATATATACAAGTTGTAAATTCACTCAAGGTTACATTTTAAGAAACGTTGAAGTGATTTATGGTTGAAAAAATATATATTAAATATTTACACAGCATGATCTTCTCGCCATTGCTGGGCTTCTTGCTTCCAGCTAGGTGTTCAGGGTGTTGTTGCACTCACAGGCGGTGATCTTGGGCCTGGAGGGATCCCCGAGCTAGTGTTGGCCAGATGTCCTCTACGCTTGTTGTCCCAGTTGCCTCTATGCACCTGGGAACCTGAGAATGTTTTATGGCACTGGGGCCAGTTCAGTGCCACAGGATGTTGGTAGCTGAGGAGTGCAGGGGTGGGGACATCATGGCTGCCTCATTCTCTTGAAAATTGGCTGCTCTCAGCCATCCCCCACCCTGGGAGATCACAGACGTGCAGGAGAGCAGAGAGGCAGTGTCAGAGCACCCCAGCAGCTCGGTCCCAGCTTGGAATCCCATCTTCCCCGGCAAGAGGATGGGTTGTACAGGACAGCAGGACCAGACGCCATCTGCAGACATGCAGCGGTTGGCCAATGGTGGGCAGCTGAGGGCTCACACTGCCACAGAATGGCCACCCAGCTCTCTTCCCACGACAGATCACAGGGGCACTGGGGATTGCTGAAGGCAGCGACCTCCCAGCTCCTATATAGCTGTTTTGCAAGTGGGGACAGGCGCTCTGAAGTGGAACGTCAGGCGGCCATCTGCGGGTACATCTCCCAACACTCACTGGGATTTGTGTCAATGATGAGCTGTGCCCAAAACAGGGGGAGCTCCCCGGGTTCTCACCTCAACAACTCTCACCTCTGAACTGTTCTTGTACGGTTGTATGACCTGAGTTTAAATAGTAAGAAGTTTTGTCTCATCCCATGGAGCAATAGGTGTGCAATGCAACATGCTTTGAAGGATATTCTACTTGTTACTGGCAGTGAAGTGCTGTGCAAGTAGGAGTAATGTGTCCCATCTGTTTCAGTATAGAACGTGTCTGGCTGCTGCATTCTGTTTCATGTTTCGTTTTTTGGGACTCCAATGTAGCGCCTATTTCCCTAGTCCAGACAGAATATCATTAGGGCCAGAGATGTCTTTATTCTGTGTTCAAGGCATGCACAGGGAAACATGTCAAAGTTGTCCCATCAGATTGAATCGGGTTCTTCTCATTTTGTTGATATGCGATTCATGCACGAGATTTGAGTCCATGATCACTTCAATATTTTTAGTTCATTTGTTGTTGTTCCTGTCCCATTTTTCGAGGCTAGAAGGATGTAGGGTTATCATTTTCCTAGGATCTGATTGTGAGGAATCCGTTGCAGAGGAGTTAATCTTGAGGTGGCTGTTTTACGTCCATTGTTCGACGATCATTAGACATTGGCTGAGTCTATACTGAGTCTATAAGTCTTTACATCAGAAGGATGTACCAGTTTTAAGATACTCCTGAGTACCAATAGTATACTTGTAGTAAGGCAGATGGAATAATTTCAGGTCAGGAAGAGCGGATAGACATTAAAAGGAAAGGGTGCAATTGTTGACCGGTGAGGGGCTCCTGCGTGTATAGTGGGGGGTGAGGACTTGAGCAGTGGTAGACACACAAGTTAGGATCTACCTGTCAGGTAGGATTTGACCCTTTTCAGCACAGTGACCTGGATATCTGTGTTTTAAAGTCTTTGGACTAGTATTTGGTTGTTAAATGCTGATGATGAGTCAAGTCGACATCAATCAATCATCCCATTGATGTCTAATACATTCTTAAAGTGATCCTTGACAGACGTTACTGCTGATTCAGTGCTTCTTTCTGGTTCTACTAACCTCATTGTCCATCTGGTAGGCAGCTGTGTTATTTTTTGATGAGTTTACCTAAAGAAGGGTCCATTTGATATTGCTCTGAAATATTCTGGGTTGGCCTGTTATTGTCCCTGTCTCATTTGTATAGGTTTAACAAAGGTTGTTTTCAATTCACATGGACATTTGTTGTTTAATAGAGAGGAGATGATTATCCCTCTCACTGGGAAGGCAGCAGGAGATTGTAGTTATATGGTTTTTGAAGTGATTGAAACATCTTCTGGACAGCTGACAAATGTATGCCTTGGATTAGGCCAATATATTCTTTTTCAGTCAGTAAGTTAAAGCAGCAAAGTTCAGTTTTTGTTTTTGTGTTCACCAATTTTGATTTTGAGTTGCAAATTGATACTTACTGCTTGCCTATATATGAAAGCAGGATTCAAGTTTGGCAGCTTTTTAGATCAAGCAAGCGTTGGAGAATTCCTAAGAGTGTTTTAGGATTCTTTGGGCAAAGACATGTTTACGAAATGTGGCTTGTGCTGCAGCCCTTTATGCCCACAGCACAAGCCGCAATGGAAAAATGGATGCTTCTGACCACCTCATGGGCGATCGCATCCTAATTTATCGGCTGGAACTGCTGACTACTAGTCGATCGGTTTCCATTCCTAGACGATGTGCACTGCAATCGGGACCATAGTATCTTAAAGACTTGTAATATTGCTTTGACAGAGACTTAGGTTTCTGCCCAAAACGGCATTAAGACCAAACTGATGCTAAAGGTCTCAGTTGCTTTTTTATCTGGAAAACATTAGTTGGGCAATAAGGCCACTAAATACAACTGATTTCAGAACATTGTTAGCAGATGACTCCCTGTCACTAGGAGTTTGGTGAGGCAGTTTTGGGTTTTCATTGGACAATCTAATGTTTTCCGGACGATGTAGTTCTGTTTCACTTCGGATGATTCAACTGAACTGGCACACAAGGATGTGGTTTAAAAAAAGTTCAGGACTGAAACACTGCCTTCTTTGTGATATGGAGAGATCTGATAGCCTTGTTTAAATTTGTAGTAAGGCTAACTCTTACAAAATTGTGAAAAAGATGCCAGTGGTCTGTTGTTATGCTGTTGGTATTTGCATAACGTAAATATAATTTATTTTCATAGAGCTCAAAAATCAGTCTAAAGGAGGTCTGGTGATGCTATAGACAAGTAATAGATGCTTATTGTTACCCAAACCAATGGTTTTAATTTTATTAGCTTTTGAAAGATGAAAGTCTTGAATGGGCCTGCTAGGATTCAACCCTGTGACCTTAGATTTAAACACCGATCTATGAAGTGAATGCATCAGTGCGCTGAACCACCAGACTCACTCTCCCAAGGGCATGTACTTGCCACACTGTTTGCTGTCTGAGCGTTTGTGCTTCGGGCCATGACTGATTTTCCATTGCACACCGGAGACTGAGACATCTTGTGATATGTACCGGCGGTAACATGCTAAATGAACTGTTAGTGTTTGATTTTGGTTTCTTATGCTTGCTGGAGGGGATTTGTGAGTTGCTAATAAATCTTTTAGACAGGTAACATGCTCATTCCTTGAGATCAGCAATAGCCTGAGAAAACTTTGCATCAAGCAGAGAAAATACCTCATTGACAAAGCCAAATTCACTGCAAATGTATCAGCAAGCACAACAAGAAATATCACACACACCAAAACAACAGAATGGCAGAAGTAAAATAAAGATAAAGCACAGAGCAGATTTAATTGGAAATATACAGTAAACAGTAGCACACAATACCTGGTTAATCAATGGTCCATAACATATAAATCACAGATATAAGTGGTTTGCCAATAAATATAAAATTGGACAAGAAACCTGTCTTGTCACTCACAGTCATATAGTGGTGGCCCATAACAACCCTCCAGTCTTTTTAGCATCTCCAACTTCCTATGAGCTGTGGAGTTCCACTAGGGTGATGAACAGCCCTGCATTTTGAAGGTTTGCCATGCAATCATGGCTCTTGTCTGTTTCTTGCACAGGCACCTTGTGGGACATCACGTTTTACTTTTTCAGACATTTATGAGCTGTACAAAAGATGCCTGTGGCTTAAAACGAGAAGCTGCAGCCCAGGACACAATGCAACTTCAGGCATGCATACAGCAACAATGCAGCAAATCGAACCAGTTGAAAAATCCTGAATATGTGAATGAAAGCAATGCTGGTGCCTATACTGGGAATATGCCTTTGGTGTTTATCTTTTCAGTTAATCCTGTTTCAAAGTACTCATATATTTTCAGATTAGTGGACAGAGGAGCGGGGATAATATGATTTGCTCTGGGTCAAACAGTTTGTTAAGTATTTGCTTGAAAAACTATAAATTTACCAACATATTGGAATTTTGATAATTTAACAATATGACCGGTCCCAATTCATCCTCCCTTAGGTAGTATTTAGTCCAGTTTCTTTTTTTACCGCGCATACTGTCAACATTTACATTGACTCTAAATACTCCCAATCTTCCCAAAAAGGGAAAAGAGGAATATGTTCTAAAAGCGATTGCCCAAGAGAGCACAATTTGGTTTATTAGTGAGAGCAGGGTTAGAAACCATGTCTCATACCTCAACTGTTTCCAACTAGACCAGTAGACCATAACTGGGGTGCCAGTGATTCTGATGACAAGGCCAAGGAACTACCATCCAGGGTAATGACACCGTTTTCTGGGCCATGTCCAGCTTTAGAATAAAGTTTGTTAACATCATGTTTAGGTGAAGTGATAAAGACAAGATTAGATGTCAAATATATTAGTTCCATGGCTAGAATATAGCCACTGGACTACAGCTAGGGCTGCTGTCTGCCCGCCACACTGACTTGCCCGTCTTGTTTGTGGCCCTGTCAAGGTTTGTAATACAGCACTCACTACCTGATTTGAGCCTGTTGCTAAGCTCCCCCAGTATCTTCATATAATAGATGTAGAATGCAAGAGTTTTTCTTTGAGTCCTGGGGAAATAGGTAGTTAGTGGTTAGTATCCATGGTGGATACTGACATTTACCTTTGGTGTTTAAGACTATTTCACTCCCTTTGGATAATAGAATTGTTGATTTTGTAAACTTGTTTCTCGAAAGTGTCAATAGCAAACAGTCATATTGTAATAGTATATTTTTGAATTGTGAGTTCAGAGACCCCAAACTCCAATTTTCTATCAGCTCCCAATTAGAAGATACACATGTAAGATGTTACAAGGCAGCTCCAATGCTAACCTATGGGAGAGATAGGCTTTACTGTAGTGAAAAACGAAAATAGCAGTGTTTCACTACCAGGATATGTAGAAACACAGCAGTACATGTCCTTCCTTTTCAATACAATGCATCCTGCCCATGGGTCTACTCTGGCCCTATCTTAAGGGTGCCTTACATGTGCTAAAAGGGAAGGTATGGGTACTTGCGGGGTCAAAATGGCAGGTTACAAATGCACACACAGACACTGCAGGGGCAGGTCTGAGACATGTTTGCAATGCTACTTATGTGGGTGGCACAATCAGTGCTGCAGGCCCACTAGTAGCATTTGATTTATAGGCCCTGGGCACGCACAGTGCACTGTACTAGGGACTTAAGAGTAAATCAAATATGCCAATCATGGGGAAACCAATTACAATGACAGTTTACACAGGTAGCACTTGCACTTTAGCACTGGTCAGTAGTGATGAAGTGCCCAGAGTCCTAAAACTGGCAAAAACGAAATGCAGAACACAGTCAAAAACAGGAGGACAGAAGCAAAAAGACAGGAGAAACCATGCCAAAAAAATGCCAAATCTAAAAGTAAATTATGTTTTTGAAATAACCTTTGCAGTGGTACGTACCTTGATCCTTGTACCTTTAGAACGGTGGGTAATCTCAGTGTCTTTAATTATATTATTACACTTTCTGCAATTTAAACAAGGAAAGGTACCTTTATATTTGACATATGTACCATGTTTAGATTCATCTTTGGCTTTGGAATCAAGTAACTGCTTCAAGTTTTTGTATCTCTCATAAGCGAACAATGGTGATTGCTCAAATACTCCAAGAAAATCAGATTCAGTCAGTAATATTGACCAGTGATTTAGAATGATTATTTTGATCTTAGCGTTTCTAGTGGAGTATTTTCAGACAAAGACCATTCTCGATGAGCCTTGTCTTGCCTTTTTTTCTGTCAATAATTGCAATCTGCTTTTTTCATTCATCCTAGCAACTGCTCCTTTGATTACAACCTCAGGGTGCAGTGGTACATACCTTGATTCTTGTACCCTTAGAAGGGTGTCTGAGACACTGTTGTACATTGCATTTTACGAGTCGCAAATTGCAAGTAGCAAAGTGACGTAATTTGCGAGTCTCAAAATTCAAGCATCGTACATCTGGCCCTTAGTTTTGTATAATATTGTATAATATTTGCTTTCTATTTGTGTTTTTGTTTGTACCAATGATGGTTCAATTTATTTGGTGATTTTTTCCAGAAATTATCCTCCAATGAAGGGCCCAACGAGATCTGAAATGCATTAGGACTGAATCAATGTGTGATGTCACGATATTTGATTAAATTAAAGCTACTGAAATGAATAAAACAATCCATGAAAGATTTATTCCAACTTTGCATGCATAATTGCTTCAGGAGAAGCTTGAACGTAAGCTATCATTTGGATAAACATAATCTGAATTTGAATGAGTCCCTTTTACAGACGATAGTGTTGCAGAGAGGAGACACTGCTCAGGATTAAGAACAGTGCAGATTTGATAGTCCAATTGCAGTCATTATTGGGAATCAAGACTAAAACTACAAAAAAGCATTATGTAGTGAAATAAAAACCCAGGACTGGACCACTGCGTTCTTGGTGGCATGGAGTCATTATGTCACCTTGATAATGAGGAACATGCCAGTGTTGCTTGGTTGATTAAAATCCCTTACATATTAGGCTAGTACAAGACTAACTTTTTGACTTGAGACACCATGGGATTCAGCGTATGTTTTCTAGATAGTGATAAATGCATAACTGCCTACAGGCCCCTATGTCACAAAGGTCAGAAAAGCCAGGCATGGTGACTTCATGCTGGGACTTGTTTGTCCCTTTACTTTAATGTAAACCTTTAGAAAGAATTCCAACATGCAAACTGCTAATAAGACTTAGGGCCTGATTTATGTCTTGGTGGTATCTATACTCCATCGCAGCAGCCATGGAGTATACATACCGCCATGATAATGGTCCACCCGTCGAAATTAGATGCGGGTGGACCTTAGGTTTAATTATGGTGGAGACTACTCCATCTCTGCTGTGAATAACCCCACTGACGTCCCTGCAGAGTAAGGGCCAGCGGAGGCAGACCTCTAATACTGCCTATCTAATTTAGATAGGCAAAACCCTTGTGGTAAGGGCCAGTGAAAACTTCTAAAATTAAACTGCTAAAATGCTCCCCTCATCATGGGTGAGGGCAGTCTTTTCTAAATTTGGTGGGCGGAGGAGTCTTGGCCTAGTGGACGTTAAGTCCTCCGCCAGGCCAACTGAGATTACTCCATCTATGTGTGCTGCAGAATGCAGTGCACATAGAAAGAGGAAGTAATGAGGAGAAATAAAGATTTTTCTCCTTGTTACGCCTCTCCTGGGGAGGCGTGTCTGTTTGGTGCATTCCCAGGTTTACAAGGTCCTGTAAATTTGGGAATGTGTAAAAAACCATGGGAATTGCATGAGAACACCCACGCAATGCCCATGGAATGCCTACCCAGGTCAGAGTAATGCAACAAAGCAATTTGCACTGCATTGAGTTACTCCAGATTTATTGAGCCACTTAACGCCACACAAAGTGGCCTTGTGTGGCTTCAAAAATGTGACTTATGGTTTGCGTTGCTCTTCTACCATGGTGCGTGGTGCAAGAGCACTGCAAGCCGGGTCATAATTATGGCCCTTAGGATCTAATGTGTTGTTGTTCCAAGGATACAAATCTCCAAATGATGGCTAGTTTCCTTAGTGCAATGACATCGTAATCAATTGACTCCTGCTTCTCACGTTGTCTCTGAAGAAACATATACCAACTGAGTCAATGCACACTTAAGGAGCAAAATAATTTTCAAAACCCTCAAGGATGCATTTAAATCCAATAGCATCACCAGCAGCAGCTCCTTTAGTATCTGATATGAACTTGAATCCCCTGGAAAACCAAGGAGTCCAATTAGCTAATTATCTCATTGGTCCACTTACATTAAATTTCCTTTGTCAATGTCAGACATAATTTAAAAAATATTCCTTCCTTTCTAGCCATTTCATAGACGCTTCAGTACAACATAGCTAGAACACTGATTACTCATGTTTGCACCCACTATGGAATTGTTCCTTGTCCATACTTCATCTGAGAAGGACCAGTCCAAGGTCCTCTCTTGACTATAAATGAGCACACAATACAGGTAAGAAAGATAGTATTGCACAGTATTTGCCTATGGACCAAAGTAGCTCCAAGGTTGATATTATCCATAATTTTAAGCCAATACGAAAGATGCACGTGCATGATGGAGGCTTCAGATCTGCGAAGTCCTGAATATCTTCAGACCTAGTGTCAACTGGATTCGCAGGCGGTGGAGATAGAAACCCCAAAGAAACAAATGGGCTGTAGGAATTCAGTGCACCGCTACACTCCAAGATGGGTCAGGGGGTGCTCAAACGTGCCACCAAAATGTGGTAAGTATACAAAGACAATTTCTAATGACAATTCCCCTACTTTTTTATTTTAAAAATGTATCCCAGGAAGGCAGAACCGGCCAAGGCCCATAGATATGGCTCAGCCATTCTTGAAGGGTGAGGTGGGCAGTGAAGGAAAAGGACTCTGTCTTTTCCTTCCTACACAGAGAAGGCAAGGGCAGTGTCCACATCTCCTCCTCTGTGGCTGGCACCTGCCCCCACTCTCTCTTTCTTCCTCTTCCTCTTCTTCCCTGTCATTCTGTCTCAGTCCTGTTCATCCTCACTTGGTAAAAACCGTGACTTCAACAAACAACTCTTACCCTCTCTTTTCTCTCCTTTCCTTCCTCCGTTGCCCTGTGAAATGGTTCCAAAAAAAGAAAGAAGAACTTTTCCTGGAAATGTCCTCTTTTTCTGACATTTTTCTATTCCAAAGTGCAGGCTTGGGACCGAGAAAAACAGAAGTTTCAAAATACGAAAAAAAACTAAATAAAGCAAAACAGAGTGGTCGCAAAGTGACAAGATTGGTTTCATTCACATCCAAACATATTAGTGCCACTTTGCAGGGTTTGCCAGTGGAGCACTACATTCGTTTTCTCACCTTTCTTTGAACAACGTTGTTTTCCCTAGGAGGATAAGTGGACCATTCCTAGAGGTACTACAATACCTGGTTGATGCATGGAGAGGAAAACTTGTAATGTTATCCTTATCAGCTGTTTTCCTTATTTTAGTTTATAAAATGTGTACCAGTGCTCTGTGTTCAGCGATGTGGTCTTTTTAAATCATACTGCTTACATTTTGTAATGATATAAGCAGTGGACATTGAAACGGTTACTTTCCGGTCCCTGTAGTCAGGGCCTTAACGATTCAGGCAAAAACACTCATTGATTTCTGAATAAGGAGTGTAAAAGCTTTAAGGTAAGTAACCGTGTTGCTTGTGCTTACACTTCACATGCTTTACTCAATCTTGCATTCCCTATAAGTGTTTGCTTTTTCCATTGGTACCTCCATTGGCCTTGTTTCAGCAATAGCAGTGCAACTCACCAGGGATCGGCAATGAAGGATTTGCATGCACACCAAAATAAGTTTGCAAACTTTACTGTCTCTCTTCTTCATGCACAAGCACTTTTAACATGTGCTACTTGCTTCGGGCCACTGGAATTATGCAGCAATGGAGGACAGCACTTTGTCGCAGTGTTGACTAAATTATGCAGGAAAAATAGGCTGTAGCGTAAGGTGGTACATTTTCTGATACTTTATTATTGTTACATGTTCACACATGCTGTCTCTGCAAAGATGTTACCTCATTGTACCAGTGTAACATACAAATTCAGCAGTGAGAAAGGTGACCATTCAACCTTCGCAAGGGCCCTCCACTTTGCAGCAAAACATCACATGTTTAAGTAACTTTTGATCCATTTGAGCTACAATTTTTGCGTTAAAATCGTCAGATTATGCAGCAGATAAATAATTATGTGGCAATTATGGTAGAGCCATAACTATGTGGAAATATTTGCAAACTAGGATATTTTGCCATTCATGTTTGAGCTGATGACAGGAATTGCATGGCTCAGAGACAAATGGCTTGTGCTTCCACTTTTAAGCCTATTTGGGACATTCTGTGAATGGGAACATATCCCACTTTGCGAATGTATTTTAATGTCAATAAATCATATTAAACCTTACATAAACATGTGTATCCATTGGTTGCATTAAATAACATAATACGCTTTAACTGGCCAGTTGAATGCAAAGAATTACTAAAAATTGGGATGTTGTGCTCTTCCTGGCCACACCTCTGACTCCGCCCACTGACCCAATCCTCAGGTTATTCCCGCCCTCTGATTCTCCTCCCACAGTTCCCCTACGGTTTTTTCCCCACTTCAACCACTGAACACCCCCAATAGGGCCGGCCATGGGACGTTGTGCCCGGAGACTTCTTTACTGTCTCTACCCAATTTACCTCAGACACTCTCAGCCGTATTCCTAATTTCGTCACCGTGTTCTGGTTGTTGGACTGGTTCCGTTGTGCTTCACAGGTGAAAGTGGTCTGTTTGGGTGCGTTTTGCTTTTTTTCTTCTATGTTTTCAGTCCGGTTTCCTTTTCTCCACGACTCCGGCCCACTGGTTCGACAACACGCTCTTTGGCTCAAGCAGGGAGGGGTCTTCAAAGGTTGAAATCCCGAGAGACTATCAGGATGTACTGTGTGCGCTCCACATCTGTTCTTATTCACTGCGGATGCCTCCAATGAAGCCACATTTTATGTTCACGTTTAATAGCAATTCTTTACACAACCCCCTGGCTTGTGTAATAAATCATGATTTGTGGTGAAAGGAACCGGTTTGACGCCTGCTCGCAGGCTGGGAGGATGCGCATGTGATTCATCGCTTTGATGTTGCTTCATGCCTTGCAGTGGCGTAATATAAAATGCGGGTGCCCCGGGCAGCCCCAGAGACTCTCGTGCCTCACTGAAATGCTTCGACCTTAGGTTAGGTTAGCATAGCTGTTTGCTTATGTCTGACATTTCCAAGTCTTCGTGGGCTTATGTCTGATGACATTTCTATGCATTTTTTGTGATACTTTGAGTGACACTTCATTGCCGGTTGAATGAAGCAGCAATGTAAGCAGTGGCCCTAGTGAGACCCCAGCTTGAAATGCTCTTCAGTTTAGAAGAGATGTGCATGAATTATGATGCAAAAATGGAGACTGCTCAAATTTTTGTTTCGTGCAACCTGTCAGGAGGCCTCAGTGGCAGCTGGCAGGGATTGGGGTGGGGGGGAGGGGAGGGTGGTTGATAAAACAAAATAAACTAAAAACACTTACCTCTTTGTTGCACGCCACCAATGTCGTCTCTCCTCCGTCATTGCTTGCTTCCTAAAAAGTCCGTGAAGCACACATGCTTGCCTAAGCCAATCACATCGCTGCTGTCACCATGACAGGAGCGTCCTGATTGGTCTGAGCGCCATGGTACGGCACGTCGACAGGCAGTGGGAGCCTGTGCATGTTCCCCACCAGCCTGTGCATTAGGGCCTGGTAGAGAACATGCAAAGTGTGCATGATGGTATGCCTGGCCCAAGAGGGCCGGCCAAACCGTCATGCGTACTTAAGTGCCCACCACTCCTCCCCCTGTGAAACAGCCCCACCGTAACCTAGTCCGGTAGCTAGGAAAAATACAATGATAATAATGATGTTATTATCATTTCATTTTTTCCTTTTTCTACTGCTCTCAGAGCAGTGGGGCGACACTCCTCCACTAAGCGGAGGTGCCGCCCCTGCACTCAGAGCAATGTGCTGATACTGAGCACAGGCGACAAAGTCTCAAACCAGGGGTCTCATTTATGGCATTTTGCATAGGGCAGCGCAGCAAGGCAAAATGCTGCACTGCCCTATGCCAAAGTGAAAGGGCAGGAATGCACCGACTTTAAGCAATGAGGTGCTTTCCTGTCCTTTCTGCCTGCGTTGGCACCGTTTTGGCAGCCTAGTGCCAACGTAGGCACCCTTACATCATGGTGCAAGGCTGCCTCTGTTGCAGGAAGGATGATTTTTGTGCAGAAAGGAGCACCTTCCTTCACAAAAACAACCCTATGAGGCAGATTCCTCTTTCCATGTGTGCTGCACAATGCAGCATACATGGAAAGAGGAAACACAAGAAATTAAGATATTTCTCTTTGTTGTGCCTCATCTGAGAAGGCGTACAGATTTGATGCTTTCCCTGGTTTACATCACTTTGTAAATCTGGGGCAGCATCAAATTCCATGGGTGATGCATGGGAAAACCCACTGCAGCGCTCATGGAATGCCTCCTAGGTGCAGAGTAAAGTGATGCAGAGATTTGCACTGCGTTGCCTTACTCATGATTTATGAGGTCAAACAGGATGGTTGTAAGCCCTGTATCACACTTGTACCACTTTACGTGATGCAAACGTGGCGCAGGGCTCTCATAAATAAGTCCCTAGATGAGAGTGGCTGACACTCTCTTACGGCTTCTTCTTCGTTGCATCGATCATCAGCAGAAAGGGCAGTCAACTCTAGACAAAGGGCATGGAGCCTGTTGAAGATACAGGAAGCTTGCTCCATATTAGTGGCAAGTGATGGCTGGAGAGACAGATCATATCTGACACGCACCAGAGTCCCATTCCACACAGAAATAATGTATGTGGCTTATTGCCAATCTCCCCACATATATATTCACAGCTTCCAATCCCAGCTCTTCAAACTCTTCTGTCTTATGTCAGGACTCACTCTTGGAGATTCAAACTGCCCGCGCGAATACAACACCATACCTGACTCTTTGCGAAGCAACAACAAGGCACACAACCCTTAGTCACACAGTGCCGTGAGCCAATCAGAAGAAACAGAGAAATTCAAAGGGGGACGTCCGGAGCCAAATGATACATTGTCCAACACTCTGACAATCCTAACCACCAACAGGGAAATGCAGACTGTTGACAGGCCGCATCTCGAGCGTACTTAATGAAAATAATAATTGTACAAATGCGGGTGAAGCACGAACAGCTGAACTGAGATGAGAGCTTTAGTGTGTGACATGAAGGTGCCAATGCTGTAATGCGGGACTAATGAGTAATTTGTGTTAGTTTAACCCCTGATGCGTGATACTTGGCAGTGCTGGGGGGCACACTTGAGGTGGAGCACTGGACAAGCTGTGTCAGTTTCACCGAGGTACTGATTATACCAGGTCTGCGCCACATAAGCACAATCTGAAAACACATCGGAGGATTCGAGTGAAAAAGAAGCAACTTCGCCCGGCCATTGGTACTCAGAACTAAGGGTGGGTGAAAGTGCGTACATTTTTCCAATGAAATTTCGCATTATTCCACAAGAATTTAACAACATTATCCTTTATGAATGAAACGTGTTTTTTCGGTATCTCCAATGGCTTTTCACTCGAGCAAGCACTTTGGGCAAAACAAAAAGTCTGTCATGATACCGGATAGTGGTTTGTGAAAACAATTCTCTTGGCAAGATATTTTTTTGTGTGAAGGAATCTCTCGTGCAAAAATCATGCAAAATGGCATAATGTGAAATTCAAGTAATTTTGTGGATTTCGTATTACATAAAATTCGGTAATTACATAAATTTCACCTTCAAAAATTAAAGTTTCTCCAAGACCAAATCAAAACAAAACAGATGCCTCCAACTGTCTCTTATTGGCCATAAAACGATGACAAGAGTGTCCATACAGCCTATATCTGCCATACTGGAAGACTTTCTGCTGTTTCTTCAGAAAATCTCAGGGAAACATAAACAACTTAATCAATGTGGAAGTCACTTCTACACCTATGCGTAAATTGCGAATCTGTTGTAAATCATATACATTACCTTGAGTGACATGAACAAATTACTCCTGAGGCTACGTCCACATCCACTGAATGTCATTCACAGAGTCGTGGGACAGAAAAAGTCCACTGGAAAGCTCTGATGAGCGTGGCACCCCCCCCCCCCACCCCTTGAGTTCCCCATAGAGAGTTCTGTAGGTCTTTGACTGTTTTTCTCTCAGCACACATATAACAATCATGCATGTGCGCTGTGGGCTTCAAGTGATAGGCCTGGGCGGAAATTTCGTTCCGTTCGCGGAAATTGCGATAATTTGACATTTTCGCGTTCCGCGGAGAGCGCCAAAATGTCAAAATTTCCGCATTCCGCAGCTTTGCGATAAATTGTTTCTTGCTCGCGCTGTAAAATAATACATTCTCTCGCGTGCGCGATCGCCTTACCTGAATCCCTGCGTTCGCCGACAAGTTTTCTTGATCCGGTCGCGTTCTCCATGAGATGTTGGATTGTTTTTAGCCATTTGCGCTGTCTCGCGACAGTTCGCGCCCGCAGTGACGTCATGCGTCACGCGATCACGTCTTTCTTCTCGCGATCATGCACCGCGAGACAACTGAAAACAAGATGGTCGCGCCCGCGAGCAACCACATGGGTAAGTTGGCGAGCCGCAACCATGCAGAAAATCTCGCGAACATGCGGGAAAAAAACTTCCGCATCTTCGTGATATTTCCGCGTGTTTGCGATAATTTGTAACATTTTCGCGATAATTTGCGAAAGTGGATTTTGCAAATTCCGCCCACCCCTACACAAAACGCAAACCACAGCCGGGCTTTGAGGTGCATCACTACTATTAGCTCAACAAGCTGTAAACAGTGCCATGAGCAATCGATTGAAGCGGAGGGATAGGCTTATGCACATGTTGTCTGACAGAGAGACGTGCCTAGCAGCCTCCTCAGTGCTTTTAAATTGGTCTGCCTGTCCTCTGCAACCAGGTCGTGCGCTCCATCTATGTAGGAGTTGGATGAAAAATGTGTGTGTGAACCATGTGCATAATAGGCTGTGCTTGGAGTTTGTATGTGGCCTTTAGCAGTGACCACAAATGAATCTATTTAGACAGAACTGAACATAGAAGTTTGTAGAGAGCCAAGCACAGCAATGTGACTTGCAAGACTTCTCCCTAAAACTTTTGAGGTCCTTTTGAAGTGGTGCAAACTAGAGGGTGTGGAGCATAGGATGCAGAATGTCCCTTTGCAGCACAGGGAAAGCCCTTACTCCCTTTTTACACCATTCTCTTCCAAAAGTGCTACCTACATCAAGTTACATGGTGGTTAAGCAGGCAACCTTCTCCTTTTGTGCCTTTTTTGGTAGTCCGCTGACATGAAACTACCAACTCCACACCACCTTCCTTCTCACACTGCAAGGCGTAGACCATGGCTGGATTCTCTGGGAGGAATATGCAAGATTTCGAAACTGCCTTAAACCAGCTAGGGAGGCTTACTTGCAGAATACACAAACTCTGTCTGAGAACTGAATAGAAGTATGGGACAGAAACTACCACCAGTGTGCCAAGATTTACCTAACAGGTTCCAGGGATCGACAGCAGTGGCGGACATGAAACTCTTTTGAGCTCCTGCTTTGGAGTTAGGATCACCAACGCCCCTTCACCAGATCTGGCGTCGGAAACCTGGAGCCTGCCAGGAGGAGCTGCCTTGGGCTGGATTAAAAAAGAGATGATTGACTGCTTAGGAGGGGCACTGACAGTTCCCTGGCATGCAGAAGACACTGCCCAGAGGAGGGAGTCTGCAAGGAGCGCAGGCAACAACTCTCTACCCTGACTTGAAGAAGCACAGACTTCACCAACTGTAGGATGGGGCCTTAGATCCTAAGTGTACCCGCAGCTGCCTCAGAAGGGGCACCCATGAAATACCAAACCACCCCTTGTGGGTTTTACTGCCGGAGAGGCTGTGAGCGTGTACGAACTGGTGGCAGTAGAGGTGTTTCATTAGGCTGGAAGTGCTGAGCAGTTCCCAATCCCCTCTGGGGCCCAACGCAGCTCCACCAGGAAAGATTAATGGGACAGCCAGCAGCGTGGCCGAAGCATAACTGCGTGACCGGTGCTGATGCGCTGTCTGTCAAAAAACACAGGCCTAAACTGTGGCAATGCTGGTTGGGCTGAGGGCGAGTCGGCACTGCCCCACTTGGTGGGCTGTGTGAGGAGGCACAGCACCTAGAGCAGTGCTGCCCACCGCCCGCCAACACATGCGGTCCAAGGCTGCCAACAAAAGAGCAAGAGAAAACCACAGTGAATGGATGAGACCCTCGACAGGGGGAGGGAAGAATCTTCATGGTTGGGACTGACGGAACTGCAAACGTTTGAGGGGGGCCCAGGGGGGGGGGCGCTTGAGAACACTACCTAGGAGGAAACTTACCCTGACTTGCACTGTGTTACTGCTCATTACTATACACCTCCTCGAGCAGTAACCTAGGCTCTTCCCCAGGCCGCAGTGATTGTACCCCAATAATTGTACTCTGGCTGTAGTACCCTCCGTTGGCTATGTACAGTAATGTGTTGTGTGCCAGAAGTAAATGATTTTTTTCTAAAATAAACACATGAGCTAGGCCCTGGATTTACTGACTAATATTGGGTTTTTCATTGAATTCTGAGCTTTTACCTGACACCCCCTCCCGGAACAAGACTTGCTCTGCCACAGAGATATGGGACATCCTTTAGTGAAGGTAGGTCCGGAAAGGATGTCTTAACACATAGAACAGACCCACAGCGCAGGGAGCAGAAATGCAAGTGCTCCTAGGACCACATGCAGCCTGATAGAGGGCTGAGCAGCAGTCGTGCAAGCCTGCCTCAAGGCGCTATGAGTGCAGCACTGGCAGCACCACCTCAATTTGAACTTAACCTGAATAAGTACAGCCAAGGGCAAGGGCAGTGCCAGCTCCCCTCACCCCCACGTAACTAGGTGGGCACTCGGATCCATCAGTGCACACACAGACATGGGCAGCATTAACGGTGCAAGCAGTGCCACCATAATGATAGATCCGCCCGACATACACAGTTAAAGCAGCATCCAGACATCCCTCTCAAACACGGAACAGGGGCAGCACCAGACGGCATTTGTATACTCATCTCCTGCAAAGGACACGTGGACATTACGGTGAGCAGCAGTGGACAATAGGCTGCATCCACTCCCGCGTGCAACACACGCAGCATTAATACAAGATTCTCTTTAGGGGAAGAGACAGCACCGCACGCTTCCCTTGCACATTAACAGGTTAGTGACAGGTGGTTGTATGTCAGAATATTGTGCACAAGAATATTGTGTCCGAAATATTGTTTATTACAACATTATCCCTTTTTTGAGAACAAATTCATTACTTACTCCGATGGGGGGATATTTTGCAAGCGATATTTAGGTTTCCAAATGTTTCTCAGAAGATATTCTGAATACGATACTCTGACACCCCTTTGGACAGGCAGCATTGCGCTCTTCCCTCACACACAAAACAGGGGCGCCATGGGCAGCAGCCATGAATGTTTCCCCCATACTCAGCGAAGATGAGGGCAACAGAGAGAGCTGCAATGAGGGTTTCATTCACTCACCTGAATGAACGGAGCGTCATAGCCTGGGTCTAGGTACACTGCACTCATCCAGAACTTTCCACCACCCCACAAAAGAGTGAACTATTTTTACATTCCCAAGGAACCAAAATAAGCATTATTGCATTGGCCTAGGGCTCCAGAGGTGAGAGAGGTCACACCGCACTGACTTTTTTTGGGGGGGGGGGGGGCACAGAGAGGCTGTTCTAGACGCACGTATAACCTTGAATGATGCACCCCCGTTCTGCCCTGCAGTTGGACTGAGTCAAAAAATAGGTATGGCACCGAAATCAAAGTAGTACGCATTAGCGAAGCAGATAGCTTTAAAAAAAAGTGGCCCATATTTGCAAACAGGCCAGTTTTCAACTTGTGAAGACACGCCAATGGGTAATTTGCAAGGTATGGGAGACAGCATGCCTTCGTGTTTTCCGCAGGCAATGTTTGTTTTCTTATCAGCAATCACCAACAAGAACCGGCGGCACCTCCGGACCATAAAGCAGGCCCACAAACTGCTACAAAGCCAGCCTGCACACTGAGCTGCGAGACCAGCCCATCGGGCGCTGCCTGATTTACATATGGGCCAGTCCGAGCCTGCCTGCAGTTGTTCCCTGTTCGATTCCAGCAATATTCAGGAGCCAGGGCTCAGTGGGCAGGGCTTAGAGACCTTGTACAGTTACTTCCAGTCCCTTTACAACCACGGAGAGCAGGGCCGGCTTTAGTGCTGGTGGCGCCCTGTGCGTCAATGTTTGTTGGCGCCCCCCCCCAATGACCACCTCCACCACCACGGATTCTCTCACTAGCACCCTTTAACAGTGACCAAGTCTCCATAACCACTCTCTCAGATGCATTGAGTTAGTTATATAGCGCCACTCATACCAGTGTAGGGTGTCCAAGCACTTTGCATCACACACACATTACACAGAGACAATCAATCATACGTGTGTAAATCAGTGTATAGGAAATGTTACATAAGCCAAAGGACTAAAAGTGTAGGAGTCACATGTCATCCATACTGGTAGGCAGTATAGTTTAAGAGTGCTTGGTGTGGAGAAGCACAAACTCCGAGGCGAAAATGAAACAGCATAGTTGGGAGTTTTCTTTAATAATAAGAATCGATTTCTAGCCCAATGAACCCATTTTGCAACATTAATCAATGTTCTAATAATGTATACTTTGCAGTGTGTATGCAGTTTTAGGATGAAAGTTAATAGCTCACTATTCTATATTAGGACTTTAAGTTATAAATTGCAAGTAACAAAAGGATGCCTCTTTTGAAAGCAGTAACCTGCTGATCTGTTTACATCACACGCACTCTGTAATCTACTTGGTACACGTTCTTTGCAGCAGGCATATTGACCCTCTGCACTAACTTCACCTAAAAGTCAAAACCTCAAAATACAAAATGCTGACCTCTCTCCACGAAGATAATTAATCACACGAGTTATCTTGACATTTTTGTGAGGCCTGGTAATTGCCGGCTGAAAGAAACGCTGCAGCAGGTGCTTCAAAAACATAATAAACTTTCAAACACGGCGCCCCCAGGAAGCCAGCACCCGGTGCGGTGGCTCCGGTCGCACTGCCCTAAAGCCGGCCCTGACGGAGAGCACAGTGAGTCACAGAGCAGAGGATGAGGAAGAAGGGAGGAAGGAAGCCTCAGGGCACCCAATAAACCAGCGCCATGAACGGGGTTCTCCCAGCACACAACTATCTTTGCTGACAGAAATCAACAACACCTCTCAAGAAGGCTGGCAGACATCTTCGTTTAGAATTGATAGATGCAAATTTTTTTGGTGAAGCATTTTCTGTTTTTGCAGCAGTTTTCAGAAATACTTCTTATGATATTATATCAGCAATTTACAGCAAGGTGGCTGTACTTTTGATGAGACTGTTCTAGCTCCTCTTAGTAGGCAGGATGTTAGTTTAGCAGAGGCCATAGTGAAGGTGTGGTTTGCATGCTACACACAGAATTATTTGCTTTGAATGCATTGGTATTCAGAATTATTCATTGTGCATTGTGATACGTTGCCATGACTGTCTCAAGTACACAACTCTACGTAACCATGTTATTTTATGACTTGGTTAATTTAGTTAGAGCTTGACTGAGCAGCAAGGTATCCATGGGTGTACTCATTATCTTAAAATACAACCATTAATGTTACTATTTTGACTGGGAATATGATTGTTGTAATTGTGAAGAGACCGTGTCCATGTTGATTCTGTTTCAGCTTTTGTTTATGTTCATGCAAAATAAAATGTGTCTGAAATGTAAAAAATAAGTTTATGTTTGTAACGAAAAATAACGTGCGACAAGCACAAAGGTGTTATAAAATACAGCAAGTCAATATATTCCAAATTTTAACAGGAATATATTTCCAGTTGGTAGCTCGTTACTTTCACCAACATCAGTCCATACCAGCCCACATGACTGAGCTCGGCATATGCAGGGCCGGACTGGGAACACAAACCAGCCCTGGCTATTAAGTCGCCCGCGGGGGCGGGCGTGCTGCTGGGAAACGCTGCTGCTGCTGCATTTGGTACAGGGGGCCGATATTGTAGCACTGCTGAAAAACCAGCCCCTGTACCAAAAACACAGACGACCGGCCCAAAACCAGCCCCCACCCTTCCGGCCCACCCGGCAAGCGCCAGATGCCCGCTACGGCCAGTCTGGCCCTGTACAGATGTATTATTTTTAAAGGGGTCAGAGGCCACACCATGGGGGGCTATTCACACAGGTAACTTTACACATGAGGAAAACTATGGGGCATATCATCAAGGACCGGCGATAATTATCGCTAAGCGCACTTAGCACTTGGATAATTATCGCCGGCTAACGTGGATTTTTATCGTTGAGATAGCGTGCTATTAGCAACGCTTATCTCGAAAGCGATAAAAATCCTAGCGCTAACTGCCAAACGTGAGATTATCGCTGGAAATCCAGCGATAATCTCACAAAGTTTGGCGTTAGCTTGATGATAGGGCAAGACAAAGTTAGCCATGATATCCACCTTCCATAGGATATCATGGCTAAGTCAGTCTTGATGCAGACGTAAGGAAAGTAGCGATAACAGGGGTTATCGCTACTTTTCTTGCCGCTATGCTTCATAGCGTGGGGCTTGATGATAGGCGAAATGCCGCTTAGCGACATTTCTCCAGTCATGTCAGATCAGGAACGCCCACTTTGCATCTCATTAGAGATGCAAAGATGGGCGTTCAGCTAATGCAAGGTTTCACGCGATAGTGTGACCTTGCTGATTAGGCGATAAAATTATCGCCGCTTTTCGTCCGAAAACGGACGCAAAAGCGGCGATAATTTTTTATCGCCTGCTTGCTGATATGACCCTAGATGTGTAAAGTTACTCTTACACTTTTGAGTAACTTTACTACTTTTATGGGGTGTGCAGTCGGTAATAATCTAAAATGTGACTAAGGTCACTACTACTAATAATTTGCTTATGTCCATATTTAGTGATGTTCCACACAGCTGGTGGAGACCTCTGCAGTCAGGGTAGAGATTTCCCTCTGAAAGTTAAAACATTTTTTTTAAGTTAACTGCTAATGTAATTAATTGTATATATGCATTTTAAATGCAGAATCATAAAAAAAAATGATACAGCACTATTACCTACACTTTAATTTCAAATGTAATTCATTTAAGTATATTGAATTAAATTACATTGTTGAAGTCATATTTGAAAAAAAACATCCACCTAAACTAAAATGTTTAGATTTGTTTAATATGTATGTATTCAGGGGTCGAGTGGAGGCCCGGGATGCCACACTGCTAATTTTTTCTGGGGTAGGACTTGGTCCCCCAGAGCTTACCGCTGCTTCACTGGGGAGGAGGAGGAGCCTCCCAGATGCCATTTAAGCGGCAGGAGACACGCGCAGCGTGGGGCGTGCTGCTGCAGGGGTCGAGCAGAGGCCTGTGACCCCGCTCTGCTAACTTTCTCTGGGGTGGGACTCAGTCCCCCAGAGTTCACCACTGCCAATCTAGGGAGGAGGAGGAACCTCCCTTACACAATTTAAGCACCAGGAGACTCCCGCCATGCAGGATGCGCTGCTGCAGGGGTCGAGAAGAGGCCCATGATGATGCTCTGCTAACTTATCTAGGGAGGAGCTCGGTCTCCTAGAGCTCACCACTGCTTATCTAGGGAGGAGGAGGAGCCTCCCTTACGCCATTTAAGCACCAGGAGACTCCCGCCATGCAGGATGCGCTGCTGCAGGGGTCGAGAAGAGGCCCATGATGATGCTCTGCTAACTTATCTAGGGAGGAGCTCGGTCTCCTAGAGCTCACCACTGCTTATCTAGGGAGGAGGAGGAGCCTCCCTTACGCCATTTAAGCACCAGGAGACTCCCGCCATGCAGGATGCGCTGCTGCAGGGGTCGAGCAGAGGCCCATGATGATGCTCTGCTAACTTTCTTAAGGGTGGGGCTCAGTCTCCCAGAGCTCAGCGCTGCTTCACTAGGGAGGAGTAGGAGCCTCCATAAATCCATTTAAGTGCCAGGAGACTCCCGCAGCATGGGATGCGTGCTGGTACACCCGGCGGTGCCTGGGCAAGGGTGGGTCCCTCTGCGCAGGTCCACGGCTGAACAAGGCTGAGCTGGGCCTGTTCTTTTGGCCCTACCATTTGGATATTTCCCCAACCAACTGAAGTGTGAAGCATCTGAAAAAGGTACTGTGGCATGTCTGTATAAGAGGTAGCGTGGTCCCTGGTCTCTGGTTGTGAGTAAGGTCCTCCATTGCACTGTCCAGGTTTGCAGCCCGTTCCCTAATACACCAATACAGGGCACAAAACATAAAAGAAAAAAGGGTGTGATCAGGCAGTCCTTTGGAGGGGGCAGCTATGGGTAGCTGAAGAAACACTCCGGCCCCAACAACCACCAGTCCCACTCTGGATAGCTTTTTGCAAAAAGCAGGGGGTGCAGTTAGCAAAGAAATCAAACTGACTGAAAGCATTAGTCCTTCCCCTCTCTCCTGGATCTGACCATGGAACAGGCGGTCATTGATGATGAAGTGGATTGTTACCCTTTAGTTTCATTCTCTGCTACAGTTAATATCATCAACAGTATAAATAAAACTATAAATGATCTTGTAAATACTCCAAAAGCCCTTGTCTCAACTGAGGGGGAGTTTGCACGGTCGCAAGCCATTGGTGTGAAAAGGAAAAGGACAGAAGGGGCCACAAAATCAAAAACGCAGTGCCTTGTGTCCAAAAAGACCCAGCAAGACACAACGCAGGAGGTTTACACTAGGTACAGGGGAGTGGGAGGGGGGCACCTTCCGAACATGAGCATTCTTTTTTTCTGAAGAACTTGGGGGTGTGGCTCGATCAGGGTCTGACGTTCGATGTTCAATCTAAAGCAGTGGCAGGGGTGTGCTTTGGGCTCCTGCGGGGTTTAAGATCATTTCTGGGTTTCTTCCCTCCGAAGGTGCGACAAACCATAGTCCAGGCTTCAATTTTGTCCAGATTGGAATATGGGAACGCCCTTTATTTGGGCGCCAATAAGGCCAGTATCAAGCACCTGCAGAAGGTTCAGAATGCTGCAGCTCATCTGTTAGTAGCACTCCCAAAGTCCTGCTCAGTTGCCCATCTACTCCCCAAGCTGCACTGGCTGCCCGTTGAAAAACGCATCCAGTTTAAGGCACTCTGTATGTCGCACAAGATCTTGTCCTGTCAGCCCCTTTGGGACTGTCTAACTTGCTCGAGTTTTATGTTCCGCGGCGCCTATTGAGGTCGGCGGGCCGTGCACAAGTCTGTATTCCCCGTGTTCTTAAAGCTAGAGCAGACGGCCGCTCCTTTCGTAGTCTGGCGGCAAAACTCTGGAACTCATTGCCTGTTTCCATCAGAGTAATCCAGAATCATCTGGCATTTCGTAAAGCCATAAAAATCTGGCTTTTTCCCGGCCTTCTTGATTAACACCTCATTTCTTTCTCCTGGGCGTATGTCTTAGGTTTGGGGTCGCGCTGGGACGCCCTGTTGCTGGGGCAGCCATGCGCTATATCTGACCAATAATAATAATTATTATTTTTTACTTGTGTCAGCCAATACATATCTGACGCTTGATGCCCATTTTAGCCTGTCTAGGGTCTATTGAAGAGCAACTCCGTTCTGTGGTGAACGATTTAAAGGAGAGGACTGAATGCAGTATAAGTTGTAACATAAGGAGTGAGAATACTGCCCACACAAATAATCTGAAAGTTGCCCACCCAAAAGTGGGACACGTCCGCACACCATCTTTAATTCCCAAGATTCCTGATACCTGCCAGGCTCTATGAGTGAGTTCATGGGTGTGTGAGTGGCTCTATGGATATGTATCTATGGATAAGTGAGTGGTAGTGTAAGTACTTATATGGGTGTGTGAATGGGTATTTGAGTGCGTGAGTGGGTGTATGAGTGGTTGTTTAGGGGTATGAGTGGTTCTGTGGATAATGACATCAGTGGTGTAATTTGAAATGTCATCAGTGAAGTCATTCCCCCGCAATGCATGGACCCCTTAATTATTGTATTTGTGCCCCGGGGGCTGTCGTAGGGCCTCCCCGTTTTATTTAAAAAAAAAAAATTGTTTATAATCTATGTGCCCTGGGAAGTTGGCAGTCCCCGGGGCAGCGGGGGATGCCTTTAGGCCTCCCACGCATTTTCTCAAAATAAAAAACAGTGTGCTCCCGGTGAGGTTGCAGTCCCCAAGGTTGTGGGGTCCCCTTATTTGTCTTGTGTTCAGCCCCGTGTAGGTGTTAGTCCTCAGGGCTGCAGGGGGGGCTCTATGGGCCCCTTCATTAGTATTTCCAAATGCCCCCGGGACCTGACCCACCCGGGGTCTATAGTAAATGAAGTGCCGGAGACTGCGCTTCGTTTTATTTTTTTAAAAGAGCACCATCCGGCACAAAAGCAATCCTGAGAGGCATATTCCTCTTTCTGTGCTGAGAATGTAACGAGGAAAAATAAAGATATTTCTCCTCAATATGCCTCCCCTGGGAAGGCATATCTTTTTGGTGCATTCCCAGGTCCACCACTTTTGGTAAATATGGGACTGCTTAAAAAACACAAGAGTTGCACTGGAACACCCACAAAATGCCCATGAAATGCCTTCCTAGGGTAGAGTAACGCAGCTCAGCGATTTGTGTCAGATTTATGAAGCCACTCAGGGCCATGGAAGGTGGCATTGTGTGTCTTCATAAATCGCATTATGGACTTGCATCCTGCTTGCACCACATTTAATGGTGCAAGAGCGGCACAACTCTCCTTATAAATATGGCACAAAATGTTATAAAATAGTAAAGTAATGATATTTGGTGACTACCTGGCAGCAGTTGTTCCTCCCTTTCATAACAATTTGGGGGGGCGAGGGATGGTATAATAAAAAAAAAAAAAAACACTTACCTGCTGCTGCGCTGCCTGCCGCCGTCTCGGGATTCTTCTGTGCAGTGTCCCTGCACACTGCACAGTCTTGTAGACCTGAGTGGGGTTGTTTCATGCTTGCTAAGGTCCTTGCAGCCTGTGCCTCCACTCCAACTAGTAGCACAACACAGCTCAGGTGGAGAGAGATCAAAGTGCACATGACATTTGAACAGCCTTATACAGCCGGCCAAACCATCATGCACACTTTACAGTGCGCACTACTCCTCCCCTGCACTTGTCATGGCACCGGCCAGACTTGGCTTCCTGCAGCAGAAATAAAAATAAAATAATTATAAAATGGTTTTATTCTCAATCTATTATTCCCATTATCTGTCTGATGGCTGGCACTCGGTGGGAGAGGGTGGGGGGGTTTGAGGGGGCGACGTTCCTCTGCCTTAGCAGGGGAGCTGCCAGTGCCTGGCAGTGATCCACCAGCAGAGTGCATCTTTTCCTAAAGCAAAGAATTGACTGTGACTGGGGAGTAAAATATGCTTTGCTCTTTTGGGCTAAACTCAAGGTCATGGTGGAAGGTTATGTTATGTTATGTTAAAAATCTTATGGAGCGCACGTACACCGATTGATTTCTTGGCGCTGTCTCTAGGATTTGCCGGAGCCCTATAGATATGGTCGTATGCTAAAGTTCTAGTCATAAGCTTGGATAAATAACCAAGTCTTGAGAAGCCTTCCGGATCTCAGAAGGGCAGTGCAAGCTCTGATGTCAAATGGCAGAGAGTTCCAGAATCTAGGTGCCAGTACTGCAAACCTGCATCCACCTAGTCGCTTCCGTTTGTAGGAGGGTGTGGCCAAGATATTCATGTGTACTGAGCACAGGCTTCAGGGTGGTATATTCTTTTGAATAAGGAATGAATTTAAGGCTTGAGCCATGCAAAGTCTTTAAAATAAGGCAGCCAACTTTAAATGTGCATCTTTGTGGGATGGGGAGCAATGTATTTTCCTCATAAGAGGGGAGACGTGTTCTCATCTGGGCTGCTGAAAGATCAATGCACCGATTGCAGTCTTTTAGTAAGATATATTGGTATGCCAAAGTATAAAGATTTGGCGTAGTGTATATTTGAGACAACCATAGCCGGGACGACATGCACCAGTTCTTTCCCAGTGAGTAATCTACAGATCTTCCTTATCTTTCTTAGCTGAAGGAAGCAGGTAGATATTGCATCTCCAATCTGGGATTTCATGGTAAGGTCACTGTTGATTATCACCCGAGAATCTTGGCTGAGGGGGATGGAGTAGCGGAGGGAGCCCAGCTCGGTTGGCCAAAATGTGAGCTCCATGGGGTTCTGAGCAGCCCCTAACAGAATGAGCTCGGTCTTGTCCGAGTTAAGTTTTAAGGTAAAATCTACTTTTTTACAGACCCTCAATGTGTGGGATTGGACATAAAAGTACAACTCAGATGTGGGTGCCTTGTGTGGACAAGGTGTTGAATGTTCAGCATCCCAGTAAAAGGGACTGGAAAAGACTTTGAGCAAGACGTTCCACTCACCAGCACCCCCAAATGGAAAGAGATAAAGCAGTGACAGTGGTGACAGATCTGCAATGGTACACTTTGACAGATGTCACCACAGAATCAAAAGAAGGTAGAAATACAACTGACACGGAATGGCCAACGGACACTGAGAAAAGTACGAAAAGGGCTAAATTAAGTCTGACAGCAGCGGCTGAATTGACGTAATACTAAGTATAACCCATTGCGGAAGGACATGAGTCTCAGTGACCACAGCTGGATGTGTTGGTGCCAAACGTCACAACCCCAGACTGAAGAGATACGTTTAGATTGCAGTAGGAGACCCGTGAGCATTGTATGCCTTGGGTCCATTCATCCCCTTACCTACACTGGTTGACCATGGTCTAGAAGTGGACTTTAGCAGCAGAAGAGCATTGTAATAAATGACAATAATAAGGACTGGGGTATTCCTTCCACTGCCCAGAGTGGAAACCTATAGGGTTCAGTTCTACTGTCTGTTGTTTTATTAACCATAGTGGTCACAAAAGAGGGATCTCCATTAATGAGGCTGCTGTTGTGTATGATGGGCGGTGGCACCTTATTGTGAACAGCATCAGAGGGTCAGGCGTTGGTAGGGAGAAAGTGAAAATAGTCTCATGGAATGAGAGGAGTCTTAATACAATGGCAAAGAGATATGGCATCCAGGCTGTTACTACAAGGAACTGAACACAAATAGCATTCCTATGGGAGACTCATTTAATAGAAGGGGTTGCTCTTTTAAAAACGCTGGTGCTGATAGGTCTTTTGCACCCACTACTCCCCTTTGCCCGCAGTGTACTAATCTGATTTAGTCCAGGAGTTCCATCTCAACCTACACTGGAGATTAGGGACACGGACGGGTGGTATTTGATTGTAGGTGGCTGGGTCAATGGGAACACGTTCCCCTAATAAATGTATATGCCCGAACTCAGGACAGCCACGTGCCTGGAGAAATTATTACATGACATAGCCAATCTATTGCATTACTATCTGCTGATAGGGGGATAAATATAATTGCATTACCAGGGGTGATGCTGGAAAGATCAAACATTGGTTGGCTACTGGGGATGACAGAAATGCAGGGTATAATATCCCACTACAAGGTAATACTTATTTTACTTCCACGTGCACAAACCAGATACATGTTTAGTTCCCCTCAAATACTCACAAACAGTATTTGCTTAATTTTCCCTCGCTTTTGATGATGATGGGGTGGGGGACGGCTAGAACAAGTATTTCGACCTCCAGATTATAGGCAGAAACCTTTGAGGATACAGAATTGTGGCATACAGTCGGGGACCTGATCAAACATTATTTCGCCAAGAAGACCCAAGGTGCAGTTACCTCAATGCTGGTTGAACGGGATGCTCTCAAAACAGTAGTGTGTGGGAATGTATTGTGCCTTATGTGGTTATAAGACTTACATTGCTGCATGACATTAACAGAAAGGACCAGGCTTTGAAGAAAGCAGAAAACGACGTCACCCTGAACTTTAGGTTGTAGTGAATGAGGAAAGGGAGAACTGGTCCACTTTGCAGTAAGGCTGAGGGGCTACGACACCAAAGAATACCTCTCTCCCGGGCACAGGACCAAAACGACAAAGCTGAAAGGATATTTGCTTGCTATGCAAATCTCGAAAAAAGAAGAGCTCATATCCTTGTTATCTACATTGTGGGGGTGTACTGGTACATTTGCAGGTAGACATTAACAAGGCATTTACCCAATATTTTGACCCATTGTACATCACCAAGATGGAGAGTTCTATGCAGCCAATACAGGCATACATGCAGGCAGTGGGTATAGCAAGAGGAAGCTGATTTATTGGGAGCAGATATAACATAACACGAGTTAAAAGAATCAGTGAAGACTGTGGCAGTGGGAAAGTACATGGCTCAGATAGCCTACCTATAGATCTCTGCACTCCCTTCATCGATTTACTAGCACCAAAACTGTCCCAACTCCTTTAACAATGCCTAAGCAAACCGTCAGCTTCCCCCTACAGCCTGTAAGGCTTTAAATGGGTCACTTCCAAAACATGATGAAACATTTACAAAAGATATCTTACATGCCTCTTTTGATGCTTATTATGGACTATAGTATTGGGGAAAATTTTAGCCAATAGGCTTCTTCCCAGAATGCAGGGGTTGATACACAGGAGATTAATCTGCAATCTGGCTCATTTCGTAGAGGACCAACTGCAGGCACTAATATTAGGTACAGATATCCAAAAATCATTAGATGCTCTACATTGCAGTTTTTATATATTTGTTTTAGTTTTATTTTATTTATTGTCGAGAGTGCAAGCAACAAAGTACCAAGACACATCATGATAATGCATAAATCAGAAAACATGAATTAGTCGTACATATCATAATTACTTCACAAAATTCGGGTAAATCAACAATCTCTAATTTGGCATACAATATTCTTTCAGAGTCCCCCAAATATGATGACATTTCAGGGTAGAGCCTCTAGCCTTAGCTATCTGAAATTCTAATTCACATGCCTCCATCACTTCTTTCTACCACTATTTATGCTTTGGCGGAGATAACGATTTCCAATTTCCTGCAATGTTCAGTTTAGCTATGGAATGAATATAATTAACACAGTCAGTAGCCCCTATCACAAGCAGGATCGTTTTTGGAGTAATTATCCCTGTGTGAGGTTATACTATAGATATCTGCCATTGTATCAAAGACCAAAATGGTATCAGTTTAGAACATGTACCAAACATATGGGTGTTATCAGCATCTTCGAGAGCACAACGTGGGCAGCTGTATGATCTGTTATACCATTTAGACATTTTGGAAGGACTAATGTGAAAATCGAACATTGTACGATAAATCTGGCCTCTTAGTCTAGTAGAGGTGACAACTTTGAAGTATTGTGCACGAATGTTGGAGAGTTCTTGAACCGAAACACCCTTTTTAAAGCTAGCAGTCCATCTATCAGCCCAAGTTCTCAAATCATTGAAAGAGTACTGATAAAACAGCTATATTTTCCAAAAAGCTAAATGAATGCTTGCCAAATATCATTCGTGCAATGTCAGACCTGGCCAATGGTGACATTGCCACTTCCGCTCAGTAAGAAAGTCTGAATCTGCAGGTATTTAAAAAAATTGCGAATGTGTATGGATAATTCTACCTGTAGATCTATGAAAGATTTAAAACCTGAGTCATCCATCAGGTGGCCTTGTGCTTGATTCTCAGCTCCGACCAAACACCGCAATAAGAAGAGGTGAAGCACCCCTGTAAGTCAGGGTTATCCATCAGAAGTGTATAGGTATGAAAGAATGGGAATTTCAAGAACCTCCTCATATTAGTCCCAATCTTTTCAAGAGCTATTGCAGTCTTTAATCTAACTTTTTGGAAAATTTCCTGCTTTTAAATTTCGTACTACTGCGACCAGGATCCTTCATGGCTAAGATGGCATGAAGCCAGGTATCCAGATAAAAGTCATACAGCAAGCAAATACGGCCAGCCATACTAGCCCAATATTAAAAACACCATTCAGGAAGTGCCAACCCACCTTCAACTACTGGAAGTTTGACCATTTTTAAAGATCTCCGCTCTTTCTTTTTCTGCCATATAAATCTTGTATTAATAGAGTCAAGCATTTTAAAGTACCTATAAGGAACGTATAAAGGTAGTGAATGACAAAGATAAAAACTTTTTGGGAGAATGTTCATTTTAATCAAATTAATTCACCCAATAAGAGAATTAGGTAAATGCATCCATAAATAGTCTTAGAGACTGCAGTTGTGCAGTATAATTATATAACTATATTCATAGCACAGCGTTATTGTAGGTGCCAAAATAATACCTAAATACCTTGCTTTAGTCATCATCCTCTGATCACATCTAGTCGCATCTACCACAAGTATCAATTGTGGCTTATGAGCATTTATCTTAGACCCGAGACCTGCCCAAAATCTAGTGCAACACGCTCAACACTCTTGATCGTTGGCTCAGAGCAATGAGAAAATATTAAAACGTCATCTGCGTAGACGGCCGGAGGGTAGGTCAATGAGGCATACGCGTTATTGGGAAAATTTTTGAATAAAAGCCTGATATATGACTCCATATGTAATGTATAGAGTGGGGGAGTGCGGGCAGTCTTGTGGAGTACCCCGGGAAATAGAATGAACGATGTTAGCTCCTGTTCTATGCTAATCTGAGCTTTGGGGCCTTATAAATAGCTTTAACCATTTTAACAAATCTAGAACTAATATTAAACTGGGCAAACACTTCCCAGAGAAACATCCAGGATATACGATCAAATGCGATCTATTAGCGTAGTAATTAGATTTATATGAGAGTTCATATCCTTCCTTGCAATAAAGCCATGCTGCTCCGGTAATAGAAATTTAGAAATAACCATATTAACTCGATTGGCAAGAAGCTTGGTGAATATTGCGAGTCAGCGTTCAGAAGTGAAGTAGGCTGGTATGAGCTACATTCTGTTGGATCTAAATCCTTTTTCAGGAATATTGTAATAATGGCTTCATTCCAAAAAGTTGGGACCCCGCTTACAATCCGAATTTCTTTTAACACTTCCAAAAGAAGCGGAGGGATTATAGATGAAATGATTTTATATATTTCTGATGAAATAAGATCTGGCCCTGCTGCTTTCCATGTTGGTAGGCTGGCAATAACCCTTCTAAGTTCATTCTATGTGAACTCAGCATCCAATGACTCATTATCACTGCTTGCTAGTTTGGGGAGACCTAAAGGGACAAGATAAACCTTAACACTTCTAGGACTGCACTGCAGCTCCTCTTGATACAACTCTGAATGATAGGCCATAAAAGTAGATAGAACATCACAGTGTTGAGTGCAAACCCTACCAGCGGCATCTTGAATTTGTGTGATAACAGTTGTTGGTGTATCAACATGACAGAGACAAGCCAGCAGTTTCCCTGACTTCTCCCCAGTCTCTCAATTCAGGGCTCGAGATTGAAAAGCTTTTTTATTTATGCTGGCCATTGGTAAAGCGAAAATACAACCTTGTAGACCGATAATTTGCAAGTATGTAGCTTGAGCTTCATTTGGGCGAGATACAATTTGTGTCATGTGTAATTGAATTCGATCCTTTAATTGACCCCTAATGGATCGCTCTTCTACATTGTCTGCTCTTGAAATCTGGACAGCAGATGATTGCGAAATGCCCCTGACATAGGCTTTGAGCGAGTCCCATATCACGAAGAAGTGGGCTGACCCATGGATGCGCTAAATAAATTCCTGCGTATGACTACGCAGATATTCGATGTAATCAGTATGATCTAGCACATACTTAGGGAAATAAGACCGAAATTAATTAGTACTAAAACAACAATTACCTTCCCATTTTAGTAAAAAAAGAACCAGGACAAGTATTGGTATTTATGAAAATTCAGTAAGATCTATATTCCATTTCTAGCGTCATTTTAGAACTGGCAAGAAGGAAAGTTGCAAACACTTAGTTTCTCAAAATTTATTTGGGGTCATTTGTGATTACTACAGGAGAATACTGTTGTGAGGCACAGCCAACACGTGTTTCGCCCCCTATGGCAGGTAAGCTGGGATTTTCTCAAGGTGTTAAGTCAATTAGTTATACGAGTATTGCAGGATATCAAGCATCTAATATAGTTCTCTTTTCAAGATTGCAAGGGTTAAAAAGGCAACCAGAGAAGAGAAGTCATCAGCTTCATTAGCTTCCTCATCATAACTGTAAATTTGCCAAATTGCTGCTTAATAGATGATACTTTAAGTTCCAGATGATCAAATCTATAAGCTTGTGCAGCCTGATTGTCTTTGACCAATCGGATTTCTTTGAGAATCATTTTCAGTAGGGGTTTGGTAGTCTTAGAGGCTGAGGAGCAGGTGGAGGTTGCCTCTGATTACTCAGTTTTGGAGAAAACAGACGTCAGTGTGATATCAGTTAGGTCAACCTTATCAAGCTCTACTTTCCTGTCGTCATTGTGTAGCATAGATCTCTTTTGTCCAGCTTCACCTCTTATTTCAGTAATCCCTATTCACAGAGCATAAGAAGTATAGCTTAGCAAGGTACTGACGTAAGTTGGGCCTCTTGGGATTGGGGTAGCTGAACTGTTGTCTCTTGAGCCTTAGCTTTGGAAAGGATATGGAGTGCTCTCTATGCAGATAGATTGGAGTTACAGTTGACAGTCTCCTTCTGGAGCCTGGCTCAGAAAGATAGGAAGACTTTGCCTTGGTAAGAGAAGCTTGGCCAGTCTTTAATTGGAGAGCTGTTTACTCTCAGGCGGAGGCAGAGGCACATAGCACATGGGACACAATTATTATGGCTGATATGAATGATGATGAGTGGTCCCCTGGAGGCAAACAGCACAATAGCAGCCTAACAAATGATGCTCAGCCGGGCCCCTAAGAAGTAATAAATAGTTTAAAGGCTGCAGATAGTCTAGCAGATGTAGCGCAGGAGCTCAAATATCACATCTAAAAGCAGGAGCGCTACTGCATTTGAGAATGCAGGGCCTGCACACTCTCTGCCTTCTCTCCAGGATGAACTTAATCAAGATATTATGGCCCCTAATGCTACAATGAAGGGAGAGTATGCAGTTAAACCCTGTATAGCTAGCATTATTATTGAGGAAGGAAATGTGCTGCCACTCAAGACATCTCTCCATGTGGGTCCCCGGGCTGAGCAGCCGTTAGTGTCCATAGCTAGGAGGGCAGTTTTTATATCAGGTTAGGAATTATATGGAAATTGGCAAAGGATTTCATCAGTGAACACAACTCCTGAACTGCACATGCCCAAATAGGGAAGATAATATCACAGCAATACCCAGTGCGAAGGGCCACGCACCAGGGATATCCTCTATCCCACATCCTCTTTGCAATGGTAGTGGAGCCACTAGTGTGTATGATCATGTATGGAGGGTGCCTCAGAGAAGTTTCTGGAGCCCTGCACCATGCAGCTTTATATGTGGATGACATGCTGTTGTTCACACAGGAGCCGCAATTAGACATGGCGAGTGCTATAAATGCTTGGGAGCATTTCGGGAACATCTTGGGTTTAAGAGTCAACAGGGGTAAATCTGGAGATTACTGTATGTGTTAAAGGGGAGGGGGAGTAGAACACTCAGAGGGGATTGAGAAGCTTAAATGGGAACCAGACAGGATGTAATATCTGGTGGTTAATATTTTCAGAACTGAACTAGAAATTCTGGATGGGAATATTAAACCGGATCTGTTAGCCATGAGTTCTGTGAAGTTCTAGCGAACACTACTTTTGTCTATTGCAGGAAGATCTCTTTGGTGAAAATGGTAGCTCTGCCTAGCCTATTATATCCCTACTAGCTAAAATACCCAAACAACTGTTTCAGAAAATAAATACCAATCTATTAGATCTAATCTGGGGCCAGAGGCAGCATAGAGAGGCATTGCCCTAGTTGAGACTTGCCGTATTGGAGGAGGGGTAGCAGCTCCTGATTATCAACTGGTCTATTTAGCTACTCAGATCCAGTGGGGTGTCAGATGGAGAGCAAAGATCCTTTCACGCCAGGTGAGACAAGAGTTGGATATTCTCAAAATAGAGATTTTAATGCAGATTCTATTAAACTCCAAAGCAAGAAATGGGCATGAAGAAATATTGACAAAAGCAACGGGGTACAGTTGGGGACAGGTACTACAGCAATCATAAACAAGAGTCACCCATTTACCAGAACTTCGACTGACCAGTGTTTATGCCCTACCTACCTAACGGGTTTAAGAGTGAATGCTTCACTGGACAGACCTGGGAATAGAGCAACTAGAGAACTTGTTTGTCAAAGCAACATACATCAATTTTAGAGTACTGCATGATGAATATGGAATTCACGAAAATCCTTGTGTATGGGTCAATTGTGAGAGAACTGCACAAACTATGGAAGATAGCCAATATGAAACCACAGGTATACCATCGTATGAGAATGATGTGCTTCATCTGAAACAATCATAATGCCATCATGCTGTTGTATACGACATTCAAGTATACAAAAAAGAGGGGGGAGTTAGAGGATTTCTAGGCTGGGGCCACCCTCCAAGGCTTAATGTACAAATACAAAACAAAGGACCCAGCCTCTTGTAATGTGGAGTTGATGGTTTCTTTGTTCCTTCACTTAGGGGAAAAACATAAAGTTAGCGAAGAGGAGTGGATGAGAATACTAAGTAATGCCTCTGAGATATCTAAGAAGGTTTGGTTTAAGTTGATATTTTTTTTTAATAAATACAGGGCAGAGATACTCAAAGTACAGCCCAGGTATAACTTGCGTCCCTCCTGAGCTTTACATGGTGAGCAGAAGCACTGGACAGTTGTTTGCTTGACAGAGCATTAACATTGAGAAAGCTGTTGCTCAGGCATTTAGTTACAAGTTAAGTAAAATAAAAGAAGAAAAAAAGGTGTTCCTGCACCACTTAACTTAATAATAAGTTCAAATATTGTAAACTTTATTCAGAATTGAATAAAGTGTATTTCATTATCATGCAGAAGCATTTTACCTTAGTACATCAGATTATATCACAGCATTGAGAGGCATTTAGGAGTAGCTCCTCTGCTATGACGGAGGAGCGTTGCCCCACTGCTTTTAAGCAGTGCAAAGTGAAAAGTAAAGGAAACATAAAGTGGTAATAACTTTGAGTTATTATCATTTTATGTTTCCTGCTGCTTTGCAGGTTGCTGCTCTGCTCTCGGAGCAGGGCAGGCGAGGAGTGGTTTGCCCACTCCTAAGTGTGCAATGACTGTTTGGTCATGACTCTCAGGCAGCCCAAATCTGTCATGCGTGGTTTTCCCGTTCTCCATGCAGGCTGCATTACAGCTTGCGTGGAGAGCATGCCCAGGCCCCCATTCCCTGGCTGAGCGTCAACCCAGGATACTCAGACTAATCACAACGCTGTATTGCAGCAATGTGATTGGACAGGGGAGCTTAGTTGTGCTTCCTGTGCCTCACTCCGACAAGGAGACCAGGAGCAGAGACGCAGGACCCGGCATGGCAAGGTAAGAGTTTATTTTATTATTATTTATGTTTTACATTGTGCACCATTTCAAACCCCACTTCCCCTTGTGCCCCCTCTCCCACGTGCCTGCACCTGCTCACCCAGTTACAAACCATGCCGGCCGCCACTGGTATTAAATGTGATAGTTTTCAAGCATGAACTTAGAAAATTACATGACCCCACCCTGACAATGCCATTATTGAATGAAGAAGCAAATCATTTGTCATGTTTGTTGTCTGGATGGCCTAAGTTGTTGTTGTACTTGGAACAACATTATAGTTTATTAAATCAAACACAAGGGAATGTTTTGTACAGCACACATCTTGAACTCACATATTTCAAGATGCTCTCATATGTGATAGTGAAGAAAAAAGAGACAAAGTTAAATATAACAATTACCTATGTTCACAAAATTTGGTCAAGTAGGAAAGCTGGGTTTTATATCAGGTTTTCTCGTTTTACATTGGGTAATTTGGGTATCTCTTTCTCTCTCAGGTTTTACATCAAAAGTGAGTGCTTTCTCTTGAATTATTGGTCCATAAGGTTAGAACGTGGGTGGCAGACTTGAACCATATGAAGGATCGTTCATTATGTGCTCGAGTATCCATGAGAACATCTAGCCAAGCCAGAGCAGAGTCAGGCATCTGGGTCTAGCTACGCTCAACCCTTCTGTAGCTCTCCTACCTATATAATACAATGGCAATTAAGGGGACCTTCATGGTGGTGCAGAGAACTGTGGGAAATGTGGGAGCGAATAGTCAATGCTATTTAGACACTGACTAGTAGAAATATCATGAAGAAACCAGAAGTATTCATATTGAGGTTGTTCCCTAGATCAACATCTAATAGGAAGTCAAGCAGGTTTATTGACTTGGCATTGATGCTAGCGAAGGGCGACATCTTCATACATCAGAAGTTGGCAAAGAGTCCTAGTGTCCAAACATGGCAGAGAGAGCTACTAAAGTGGGCAGTGAGTGAAAATAGGACTCTAGATAAAGAAATGTAGAAAGCGACAAGGCAGAGAGATGCAGCATGGGCATCGGAATCTAGAATCACAGCAATTTAGAATAGCAAGGAAGAACAGAGTGAGCCCACAGAGTAGTTGATACTACTCTTGCTCCTCTAGGATTGAAGTGTGTTTCTGGGGATCACGGGCCTTGCACTGTGTATCTCGAGAACAATGTATGGATGTATGTATAGGGTTACAGAACTAAGATTGAGAATCCATAATTCAAGCTATGTTGGACATGTCTGGTTTTCACATGCCTTACACTGAGTATCTGGAGTACAAGGTATATGTATTACGTGCCCAGTAGTCCCAGAATTATTACTCAGTATCTGTACAAGACATATGTGAAAGGTTTGAGAGTCACAGGCCCCACAGGCAGTATACAGAGCAGAGTGTACATATATGACAAGTCCAGTACATATAATGCAGAGAACCTGTAGTACAAGATGTGTGACATAGGGGTCACAGTCCTTGCACTATGTATCTGAATTACAAGGTTTGTGTGTCCGCTAATCACAGAAACATTACTCAGTATCTGGAGTACAAGGCTGTTTGACATATCTTGGCATAGTAAGCTGTACACCAATCCCAGGACCACAAGATATGTGTATGATATGTCTGAGGGTCACATACCTTACAGTAAGTATCATGCACATGATATGTGTAGGTGTACCGTGTCATCTTCGGATCACAGACCTTACACAGAGTATCTGCAGTATGCAATATATGTAAATGTCTGTAATAACTTGCCCTACATTGATCATCAGATGTACATTATGTGTATGTGTGTGTGTGTGTGTGTGTGCGTGTGTGTGTTTGTGTGAGAGAGAGACCTGTCCAGGGATCCCTGTTTTTTACTGAGCATGTGGAGTAAGTCCATTTAAACCAATCTGGTAGACTGACCCGAAGGATCACAATCTCACGCTGGCTAAAATAAGGATGTATACTGACATCCCTGTGTTACCCAATGACCTCCAAAAAGCTTTGTGAAATTACTGTAGTTATCCCCTAAATGTGGGATCTTAGGGCCTTATTTATGAGGCCCTGTGACAATGTTAAGTCGCTGTTGAGTCATTTTTTGTGACGCACCGGCGGCGGTAAAAATGCGCCACATTACACCCTAATTATAACGTGATGCATCTAAGCAGATACGTCAATTGTTCTGTAAAGCCCTGCACTACATTATACCTGCATCAGGTATAATGTATGCAGGGTGGACGTTCCCCTGCAAAAAGCCTTGTAGAAGTGGCACAGTGAATTCTATCAGATTTCACTGCGCCTCTTCTAGGATGACATAGCTTCAAAATCTTACGCCTGCCTCACAGCAGGTGTAAGACTAACGCAGGCACATTTACCATGGGACTTGCCCATGTGTACTGACCCATTGCTGGAGCTGCGTCACTTTTGCAAAACACTCCAGCAATGCATCGTTACTGCCCCTACAGATGCGTCTGAAGTACTGATGTATCTGTAACTCCTTGCGGCATAGAGTGCTGTACATTAAATATAGCGCATCCATCGTGTCGCAAGATGGGTGCAGTGAAAATTGTCACATCGCTGTTTTCACAGAGGGATGCAACAGTTTTCATAAATAAGCCCCCTAGTCTGTAATCTTCTTACTTCACGCTCCCATGGAGCTAAGATGTAAATACATCACCTTGATTTGTTAAACACACATTGTGTAACTGAGAGATTGACAATTAGCATACAAAAATCTCACAAGTTGGCCTTTGGGAGCTCTTCAGTAAGTCAAAATTGGTTCTTGAGCAGTGAAAACTTGAGACTATAGCCTGAACATAAATACATGAGTTAATTTTTCATTAGAACTATGCCTTGGAATCTTCACAGAAACATTATGGCAAGTAACACTGTGCTGTGGCAGAGACTTGTGGGGCTGGGGCTTTTTAGGTTCAGTGCGATGTATGGTTTTGTATCTCTCTATTGTTAAGAGCAGAACAAGTCAAAGTTGCTCCTATTTTATTATTTGGTTACTTTGCCACAGTATTTGGATATGCATTTAACTCTGATAAGCTACAATGTAAATTGATGAAGAGGTCCATAGGCTTCCCACATGCACAACTGTTCAAGCTTTATGAATATAGGGGCAGATTTACAAGCCCCTTGCGACACTCTTACGCCACCGTTGCGTCACTTTTGTGACGCAGTAGCGGCGTAAACCATGCGCCACGTTGCGACTTATTTACAAAGTGACGTATCTAGGCAGATGCGTCACGTTGTAAAGCCCTGCGCCACATGAAACATGTGTCAGGTTTCATGTGGGCGTTCTGTCGCAGGGTGGGCGTTTCCCTCGCAGGAAAGCCCCGTAAAACTGATGCAATGAAATCTACAAGATTTCACTGAGTCAGTTTTGCGACGCTGCTGCGTCAAATCCTTATGCCTGCTTCAAGCAGTCGTAAGGAGTGACGAACCACGTTAAGTATGGGCGGCCCCTGTGCATTGCAGGAGTTGCATTGCGCTTGCGACACGACTCCAACAATGCGCCACCCATACGCCACAAGATGCGTCACGCATCTTCACCTCCTTGCACCATGGTGCGCCACATTGTAAATGCGACGCATCCGTGGTGGTGCAAGGGGGGGATTACGTGACGCATCTGTTCTGGCGCATCCCTGCTGATTTGCAGAGATGCGCCAGAAGTTGTAAATCTGCCCCTAAGTTGGGCTTACATCCCATTAAAGTTACTGCAGACATCCAGGTTCAGCTATACTATGATCTAGTGGAAATGTGTCATGCAACCCAGTTCAATGGTGTAAGTGTTAGTTGTGCACTGGGGGATTTGGTTTATTTTCGAACACTTGTCTCTCAAGATCTCCATCTGTCAAAAGCTTTTTAATGTATTCAAAGGTGGTGTTATTGGGCAAATCCATAAAAAAACAATGCAGTTTGATTTACTATTTTAAGAGATCCACGTGGTATAACGCAAATGTGGATTTACATCAACAACTTACACATGGTCCAAGTAGGGGCAACATCCATGGCAAACTCACCAATATAAGAGGAGCATGACACTGTTCATCAAACATTGCTCTTCAGCCATAGGGATTGTTATTCTGCGCCATAGACGAAAGATACGCAAGAACATCCAAAGAAGAAAAAGGAAGGAGAGAATATCTGGTAAGAGGGTTACACAGTTTGGACTAATAGAGGTGGATGTTATCAAATATTACAGACTTAATAAAGACTACACCATGACTCTACTGGAAATACATTGAACCTCATTTGGAGCCCAATACTGCGTGCTCACATGAGATACTACCACAAAAGTTAACTTGATGCTATCACTTGTGTTACTCAACAAAATGTGCATTTCCCACACACAACTGCAGAACAAATACAGGTCAAACAAGGTTCTATCAAATTTCAAAATTTCCACGTGCTGAGACTTGTGGATTGTACAATTAGTGCCACCTGCAACGACTGCGGACATGTCCAAAAAGCGGAAACATTCTTACTCAATCAATGCACAAACTGCTGTGGAATGTAACTGTTTCACCAACCCTGTTGCAAAACATCCTGGAGGTGCCCAGCACTCAACAATTCATCATCATTCTGAGGGTGGCCTATTTGGACATTCCCTGTTATAAGGTAAATATACGCATTGTATTTGCATTTAAAATACTTGTAATATTTTCTTCAAAGAAACTGGATGCAAATCCGATGCAAAGTGTTGTGCTTTGATTCACTTAAAAAAAATGATTTGCATTAAAAAGTTGCATACAGAAAAGCAAAGTAGTGCTTTGTGCTACTTTGTTTTACTTTGCGTCAAGAGGGTGTACTTTGGGCGATACATGGGCACTCCCATGCCACCATTCACAGGGATTTTGTATGTAAAAAGTATGCATCTTTGAGTCATGTGTAACGGTGGAGCAAGTTTAAAAGTCTCTATATTTTTAGACGTTTGGATATGTGTTGCACTGTACAGCACACGTACAAAGTGGGAACAATAATAAAGCATAGTTTTTGTATTGGAATGGTACCTTTTCAGAAAAAAACCTATGCCTGATAGAATGCACACACCCTTGCACCATGCTGCAAGGGTGTGTGTGCGTGCATGCGTGTGTGGGTGTGTGTGTGTGTGTGTGTTGGTGCATGAAAGTCTAAAGTGTCCCAGCCCAGGGAGGGAAACTGCCTCAGATCTTAAGAGCTTTGTGGCAGTTCTGCTCAGTCTCATTCACTCAACGTAATACAGCATCTTTGGTTTCAGTGGGTGTTGCATCAATGTTTAGAAAATGTGATTAATAATTGATTAGGTTTCTTTATTAAAAATATATTTTCATGTTTTCAAATTGTTAACTTTATGCTTACATTTTTTTGCATTTCAACCATTAACATGCTCTCTTTTTAATGTTTTTATAGCACATCATTTGGCAAAAATGTAAGAACAAACCTTTAAAGCCTAATATTTTTTTATAAGATCAAGGTAATACTTTTCACCCATTGCTGATGACACCAATCCTCAACATCAAAAAGAAATGAGAGAGGAAATTCAATTCCGCATTGAAAAAATCTGAAGTATTCTACAAAGAATATTTGGAGTATTAAAATCCAGATTTAAAGGTTTAGACCAATCTGGAGGATGATGCCTCTACGTACCTGAAATGGTCGGCAAAAGTATACACTTAAGGGTTGATTAACTAGAAATAGAATAGTAACACATTTTTTTCAAGACAAATAATTATTATATTTATTGAAAAATATTATGAAGTTTTATATTAAAAAAATTATTTGGTCTCAATATGTCTGTATTTTTTTTATTTACTTCTTTTAAGGTTGTGTCATACATATATTCTCTTCGAATAAAATATTATGTTCAATTAATAAAATCTCAGAAATGTACACATCCTGTCACCACATTACAGGAGTTTATGATTTTATTTCAAGCATAGATTTGAAACTCAGAGTGGACCTTTCCAGTACAAGCACTGTGGGGCATATTATCAAGACAGGCGATAAAATTATCGCCACTTTAGCGGCAGAAAACTGCAGCTAAAACGGCGATAATGGGCTTGATAATATGCTCTATGGAATAACAATTGAAGCCCATGTTAGATGTGAAGGACATCTAACCTGAGCTTCCATTGGAATTCCATAGAGCATATTATCAAGCCCATTTTCGCCGTTTTAGCGTCAGTTTTCTGCCGCTAAAGCGGCGATAATTTTATCGCCTGTCTTGATAATATGCCCCTAAATTTGAATAATTTACTCATTTTTTATGTGTGTTGAACAGTGCAGCACACATGCAAATTTTCTAAGCATGTTTTAGAAAAGCTAACTTTTCTGAAACCTTACACGTACCTCAATAATACATTCATTTTACACACTAAATTCTGTCTACCTTCATCAAAGATAGAGGTTTGGGCCTGAAATAGACCTTGGGGGATGGTTGTACGTTCATCAAGGCACTGGACTAAATCACTCGATCGCCCTGACAGACATTCTGTCCCCAAAATCTAGAGATGTATGCCAGCCACATGGACATCTCCTAACATTGGCAGGAAACAACATCCGTCAAACATGATGCCGTCCAACAAACTTTTACCTAGGTCCACTTCTTTCATAAAAAAACTTTCAAAGTGTTGACCTCCAAACCATGAGAGTGTTCTCCCACATTGTTGGTTTTTTATATTTTATTTTCTACCATCCCTCACAGTCAAGCTTTACCTAGCGGGGATGTACAGCAACAAAATGCCTTTCATCCACCCACTCTAAAT
Organism: Triturus cristatus; assembly: GCF_964204655.1. Taxonomy (NCBI): domain Eukaryota; kingdom Metazoa; phylum Chordata; class Amphibia; order Caudata; family Salamandridae; genus Triturus; species Triturus cristatus. Next base: position 1,169,891,786 of record NC_140585.1, on the reverse strand, counting down.
TGGGCAGAGGGTCCGATGGCTAAAATCTGAAATCCCATACTTCATCGGTCGCCAAAGGAGTATGTCAGCAATGGAGTTGGAGTAGGCTTCATCTTCAACATACTTATGGTTTGCCCAGCCTTAAATCTGACAGGCAGACTATGAGTTTAGTGGAGAGGTTCCTCCTTTGTAGTTGTGTCAGGGTACCCTCTCCACCAAACTCTAAATTACTCCCTTTTGTGTCGAAAGCCATAGATACTTGGTTTGTAAAGGACTTGTACCAAATTTAGAACCTAAACTATATTGAATGTTACACAAACTAGCACATAGCACTATTTTGTATAACTTTGGGTAACTTTCAATTGACAATCAGTATGTTTAGAATTACATATTTAAGCCAATATAGTCAAAGATTTACAAACATTTTACACTGGATTTGTGTAACTTTCGAAATTCAAACTCAGAGCTAAGGCCATCATTATGATGTCGGCGGACCACCACTGACAGGCCGTCGGTGGCGGTCCACCAGACATCCAGGGAATTGGTCCGACTGCCGCATTACGATACAGTCGGTCGAAGTGATTATGCTGGGGAGAAAGACCGCCACAACTGACAGGATGGAAGATCCTGTTCGGATGGTGGTCGGATGCCTAACCAGACAATGGAGGCGGTGCTTGCACAGGCACCACCGTCGGGATTAGGATATCCCTTTCTGATTGCTTGTTCATGGTGGTCCCATCGCTTTGAATAGGAAGATTGAAAGTTACTTTGGGGGTGCCCCAAGCAGGGCCTCCATCCCTCATAGGCCACTGCTGAGTGGCCTGAGGGGCACTTTTAGTGACCCTCAGACATCCATGCATCGTGTGCCAGGCACCAATTGGTCAAAAACACATAAAAAATGCAACCTTGAATCAGAAAAATATTAAATACAAAAATACAAAAACATTTAGCATCTAATAATGTGATATACTTAATATAGTAAATATCTAACATCTACAATAAACTAATCAAACTACACTAGATGTATTTATTTAATTTTTCTAAAAAAATAAGTAATATAACAATATCCAAACAAAAATATAGACAGTTATTATCCATGCTAAAGCTGAAAAAGAATTATATAAACATATGATACTAATCCAAACATTTACTAATGTACACTCTAACATTCAGCCCTTTCCTTCATTAACACTGACTTGTCTAATTTGTTAAATAGTTACAAATCTTTACATATAATAAATAAAACTAACCTCTTCCTACTAATAACTGCACCTTTTCTAACAATATAATTGTTACCCCCCAACAACAACCCCAAAAACAAAAAGAACTAACTTTTTTCTGGTGCAGGAACAGGTGGTTGTATTGGTTATGCTGTAGGTAGACATAATGGTGGTAGTGGAAGTTGAGCAGTTCTAGCAGAAGGATTAGCTCTCTGCTCCACTCTAGCTGCTCTTGCTTGGCCATATATGTAGTGCACCTTTTGTATTCCACAAGCCCTTGGTTCAAGCCTTGTTTATCAGGCTTGTTGGATATTGTAAGGTCAAGAAGCTTTTAATAATTTAATCGAAACTTATTATATAATTTAATATGCACATCCAATAGAATACCATTTTATACAACTTAGGTGACAAATCAAAACTTATATATATTTCTAAGATGCAAATGTTTCTGTTCTGTAATTAATAGTTATTAAAATGCTATTGTCAATCATCGGAAACAAAACCTGCAGTGGCGGCTAGCAGAGGTAACACTGTGGGGCGATGAGGCGGGGCGGGGGAGGGGCTGGGTGGGGTGGTAGTGGAGTCTGACATACAACAGTAGGTATTTTTTTATTTATTTACGTTTACCTTTGCCATCATGTGTTGGACTCCACTACTCCCCACCCAGCCCCTCCCCCACCACGCCTCACCGACCCACAGTGTTACCTCTGTGAGCCGCCACTGAAAACCTGCCAATAGATTATGAAAGTAGTTAGTATTATTTACGTCATAAAATGATCTAATGTGCAACGTGATATTTTACCAAAGACATTTTTGAGTGTATGATAATGAAATATTGAAATAACCATATATCAACCTTAATAGTCTATCTTTTTTATTTATATGATTTGTTATTCATACATAAGTACAGTTTTAAAATAAATCAGAAGACTATAAAAACTAGTGAACATGGAACATCATAAAATAACATGTTCATGAAGAGTTAATCTTCAGCAGCAATGCTGGAGTAAAAGACAAGTGGCACTCTGAAGGGACTGATGCAGATGGACATTCGCTAAGGTATTATGCTATGGCAAAGCCTCAAAGAGGCACCCGGTCTGACTAAGTTGAAAGTCATAATGTTACGAGTTATCAAAGGCACTTGTTAATTTTAAAAGTGAGGGATGGGGAGTTAGAGAATAAGTGGAATGAGTAGAGCAGAGAAATTGAAGTTGGCTATATAGCAGTATGTACAGGGCATGAACAGAAGAAAAATTATAAGAAAGTGAATTAGGACAAATCAAAGAGGGATGATAGAAGAGCAGCAACATTTAAAATGCTGGCATTTTAATATTCAAAATAGCAACTGATGTTATTGTTAGGCAGAGGTTATTTAGGAATAGAAAATGGTAAGTGAAAGAGCATTACCTCTATAATTTGTATAATAAGTAGGCCTGGGCAAAGCACTACGCTACGCTCGCGAAGTTTGCGAAGTTCGCGCTACTTCGCACTACGCGAATTGCATGTAGCACAGTGCGAACACGCGTAGCGTAGTCTTGCGTAGTGCTGCGGTCATTTTTTGCTTGCTCGCGGTCCTCAACGTCAAGTTGGCGACCGCGAGCAAGCAAAATGACATCCCGGCGAGACTTTTTCCTTGTTCGCGATCAGCAACATCAAGTTGGTGATCGCGAACAAGGAAAATAAACCTCCCGGCGAGATTCCCAACGCGAGGAGGTCAGGTTTCTCATTGCGAGGGGTCGCGTATGCTCGCGACCGCTCGCGATGAGAAACTACCAGTTCGCGTTGAGAAAGCTGCCGCTCGAGTAAAAATCTCCTCGAGCAGCAGAAAACTACAGCTCGCACTGTGCAAGATGCCATTTTCAATGATTGTACAGTGCCGGTTGCTTGTCCGCACTGTGCAATCATTGAAAACAACATCTTGCACAGTGCGAACATGTTACTACGCAGTTCGCGAAGTGCTACGCGAAGCTCGCGTAGTGCGAACTGCACTTTGCGTAGCTTCGCGAAGTGCTACTTCGCGAACTACGCCCACCCTTAATAATAAGGCTTTCTAAAAATATAAGCTATTAAAAAAATAATAGCTATTATGAAACAGCACTCTATTCACTAGACAGAGTAAATATGTATCTTTTTAACAAACAATTTCAGCAAGCCTAAAAAGGGCCAGTTTCAACAAAATGTATTGAAACATTACTTTTCCAGCCAGTAAGATTGTGCCTTCATGAAGTATAAGAGAAATAGAAGTAATCTATGCAGGCTGATATTTCAAAAAGAGTTGCCATTGTGTAAGTGTAGTATGCAGTTGTTTTGTCTGTAGAAGGAGTTAAATCATGTTCCTTGCTTGTCTGTTTGTGCTAGAATATTTCTCAGTTTTGTCTACAATTTGTGTTTAGTCCTGGAGAAATGGTGAACTGTGGACCTTTCATTACATTGATGTAAGTGTAGAAATATATGCCAATGGAGGCTTTAAAGGAGTTGACTGTTATCAAATTGCTTCTTATTACTTACAAGATGACCTATCTAGTGCTTCATGTCATGATAGTATAGCTAGTAATTTGCACATAGGACTGCAAGGTTGCCATTGCTAAAGTCAATTCTGCCAAAAGAAGAACACCAGAGGAGGAGAGATAGGTAAAAATACTGACACAAACCCTTGACGAATGTGTAACTACAGGGAATTGCCCCCTCCCCCCCGGTGTTCAAGATGCAGGCATAACCCTAAGTAGGGTATCCCGGATGCAAAAAACTCTGATATGAGAGCAATCGTTAGGGATCATCATACGCTATCACCTTGAAGAAGGCTTTAACCTGGTTAGGCATTAAAACAGGTCAAAACTCATTGGTGCATGGATGTTTGAATCATTTCTTTCAGTAGACATGCCACAAATATCTCTTTAATCATACCACAGGAACCACATAATAAAGAGAAAAATACTCTGGGTAGACCGTAAAGAATTTTTAAACAGTTGGATTCTAGCTCTTATCCTGCAAAAACCTTATACTTGACTCCCCCATTTGTTTGAGTCCCACAAGGTGGTATTAACTTACCTTGAAGGGAAGGGAAATCTATGATGAAGCATGCCACAATAACATAGGTGAGGTGTTCCTTTCCATTATCTAAGGATACCTGTGTACACTAATCAAGACCCTAGAATAAGGAAGGGTCTTGCTATAAGTTGTGGTGTTGAGTATTAAAGGGTGGGAGGCAATCAATTGTGGCTTTTCCTCTCACTTTCCCTCACGTGGGCAATGAGACGCTTTGAGACTCACAGGGTGTGAGGCAGAGGTCAAACACCACGGTTCAGTCTAGGTCCAGTTTTCACTGGTCAGCTGGGCAGTTGCAGGAAAAGCCCTCTTGTTTTGTCCCTATAGCTTTACCAGGAGGCCAGACGTATAACCCCTGGAGTTCACTTCTTTGTCCTGGGTACAAGAGAGAGCAGGTCCTGTCCTCCAGGGCTCTTCTCAGATTGCAGACAGAAGGTTCAAACCTCTTTTGATCTTCCTCAGACATAGAAGTGTTCTGAAGTGGTTGCCTAATAGTGCCACATTTATGCCTGGCATGAGCTAGTGAGTGGGCATGATTCCTACCCACATTGGGCATTTTCAAGTTGGCAAACGTCTTTGGCCACACTAAACTTGGGATCTGAGGGGGCCCCGCACTACAAATTAGTATGCTACCGCCACCATGGCGGTCGCATCTTGCTATTTAACTTTGCGGCGGATGCTGCTGCCTGCAGCACCCACCGCGATGCCAAAAAGCAGGTTGTGCATTTCACTGCACTATGTGGCAGGCACCACACGGTGCCTGCCACTTAGTGCTGTGAAAAATAGGGGGGCATGGGTACCCCCAGCGCACTCACAACTCCCCCAACACAAGGAGGGCCCACAACGGGCCCCCAAAACAAATCCCTGCTAGCCTTTCCATGGCGGTTTTACTACCATGGAAAGGCTGGCTGTAGCTGGCGGACGGTGCCTGCTAGGCACGCCACCATTTTAGCCTATCAGGACCGTCCGTCATGCAATCGTAATGCTTGCCTGTGGTGGTTCCGTTGAGGACGGTCTTTGCGTCCGCCACGGTCGCAGGCTGGATTCCCCCATCATCATAATGTGGTGGGGGTAAAACTCTGTCCGATGGTGGAAGGCCCGCCACCACACGGCTGGCGTGGCGGGCCTTCCGCATCATAATGACCCCCTGAGTGTGGGGTGTATGTGGGGAGTATACTTTGGTAATACTAGAGTCCTTCCACACCAAACTTTAAAATACAGTTTGGGGCCGTCACAGGACCACCAATAAACCCAGAGACAGACGTCTGGAAGAAAAATGTGGGTTTTCTAGCAGTCAGACATGGAATACACAAGAATTCCTTTGGCATCCAGTTTCCCTCCCTTTCAAGTCTGCACACGGTGTGTGTCTGTAAAGATCCAGCAGACCTGTCAATCAGGATTTGACACTCTAACAGGATTTATAACTGCAATGTCGAAAAGAGACCCACTGAGATTGGAACCTTCCTGGCAGGTGGGAAAACCGAAAGTCCCTGCAAAAGTATCAGCTAACATTTGCCTGCGACAGAGGAGGCCTCTTTGAAGTTAACCTAGTTCCTGGGCACAAGCCCACTGGTTATCATGTCAAGGGAACAACAACACCTCTCCACGGTACACCAAGGCCTTTCTTCTCAGTTCTGGGAGCATTTTTCACTCCCCTTCAAATGCTAATTACTGCCTGGCAGGGGTAGGTGTGCCAATGCAAAAGTAGTCTTCAGGATCTTCAGGCAGGAAAAGAGTAACTTACTAAAAGTTACTTTAACTTAATATTTATGAAAAATCTGACTTTACCATTGAATTGGATTTTTCTAATCCCTTTTTCCTCACTTGATCACCCCTCTGTTTTGTTTAGTAGGAGGTACTGGGGATATCAAGCAGTGGAGCCCAGCGGCCTCCACCGGGCCGCCCGATTGTCTCAGGGATACAATCAGTACTGGAGCCTTTGTCCCAGTTTGCTGATTTTTTCCTCAGGGAAGCTGTTATTACTCAACAAGCATTTGTGCAGGGTACCACGGATGTGTTAAATATCCTGAAGACAGTAGAGTACAATCCTTCTACACAACTGCTGGTTACAATAGACATTGAGTCTTTGTATACCAGTATACCCCAAGATGCCACGCTGGTGGCAGCAGCGCGGGCTTTTGGGGCACTGGAATGGTTCTATGATGTACCCCAAACATTTGTATTACAGTGCATTGAACTTGCCCTTACGAGAAATTTCTTTGCATATAAGGATCAGATTTATCTCCAAGTGTCAGGGACATCAATGGGGGCCACATTTCCGCCGAGTCTGGCCTGCATTTATGTGGGCCAGTTCGAGGAGAATGTGGTTTACCATCCCTCCAACCCCTTCCAGGAGAATATTTCTCTCTGGAAGAGGTTCATAGACGTTGTCCTCTGTATATGGACTAGATCAGAGGACAGACTCTTAGAATTTCTCTCGTGGTTGAATGTACAAGATGAATGTATTGACTGCGAGGGGTTTTGGAAAACAGGATAAATGGCGCTCAGGCAGGTAAACGGTAAGGTACAGCGAGAGAAAAGAAGAACAATGGCTTCACGGTGCAAACAGGTCAGGGGAAAACCCAAAACCCCTGTGTAAGGTGTGGGCAAAACCCATGCCAAAACAATTATAGACAAGTCCTGTGCACACGTTTATGATAAATAAGACATTCACAGTATAGTCAAAGTAGTTCAACACTTGTCGTTATGTGAATGTTGTTTTAATTCAAGATGAGTCCATCAATACAAAGAGCGCCAGCCGACATGTGTTTCATCAACAGATAGAAACCTGTGACTCTTCAGGGCTGATGTAAGCGAGTTAGGGATGGAAATCGAGATGTCGGTGAAGCATCAAAAGGATCCGAGGTAGATGGACTCATCTTGAATTAAAACAACATTCACATAACGACAAGTGTTGAACTACTTTGACTATACTATTTATCATAAACGTGCACACAGGACTTGTCTGTACAAGATGAATGTCTTCGGTTCACTTGGACTGTGAGTAAAGACACCACTGTATATCTGGATGTAGAAAGTACCGGTCTGAAGACGGCTGTACATAAGAAACCTACTGACCGTAATTCGCTATTACACTATCGATCATTCCATCCTCGAGCCCTCCGTGACAATTTGCCTGTAGGGCAGTTTTTGAGATATTGAAGAAATTGCTCCTCAACGGGATTGTTTTTGGAGCAATCTGAAGATTTAGTAGTGAAACTTAAGAACAGAGGATATCCCAACATTGTGATCAAAAGGGCCCGTAAACGTGCCCTCAATACACCACGGGAGGCACTCCTGGAAAGATTTAATAAACAGAAAGATCAATGTGTACCCATAGTAACAACTTTTGATCCCCTCTCGACCCAAATCCGACAACTTATACTGGTCATTGTTGGATACTGGGGGAAAAAAAATGGCACCTCCCAAATTTGCCTTTGGGAGGGCTGCAAATTTAAAGGACAAGTTGTTCCATACCTGTCCGGAACAACAGAGCAAAGAATCGAATTTACCGACATGGCACTATAGGTGTGGTGGTTGTTCGGTTTGTGGACTCACAGAACCGACAAAGAGTGTTAAACTTTTGAGCGGGAAAACAAGGTATCTCAACAAGTTTAGTAATTGCAACGCCACACATGTGATCTATAGGATCACGTGTGGGTGTGGTTTGCATTACATAGGTCTCACAACCCGGAAGGTCAAGGTACGGATACAAGAGCATTTAATCACCCTAAAAGCAGGAAAAGTTACAACTCGTCTTGTCCAACACTTTTGTGATTCCAGACATGATCTCAGGGATCTGAGATGGACAGTGTTGGAGAGGGTAGTAGGAGAGAAATACAACCTTGAAGATATCCTGGCTAGGTAGGAGGCGAAATGGATTTTCACTGAGAAAGTGGATCGCCAGGGTCTAAAGGATTCCATTGAGTGGAGTAAGATAGGCTAATGTTTGATCCTATGCTGGGGAGTCACACGGAGTGATGTATGTTGGACATCCATGATTTACTGGTATGCCCCCTGGTGTTCTATTCTGAAAATAAGGTGTGACCTAAAAGCAAGAATTGATATTGGGTGCCAAGAATACAATGGGAGTTTGCCTGGATTATGTGCAAGGGAGGTAAATGTGTGTATAGTTATAGCAAAACACATTCCCAGTGAGACACCAATAGGCAACCAACTTTGAAATTGATGCCACACTCTATGTACTATGATATTCTCCATTTAGGAAGTATAACGAAATTGGGTGGTGTCTGATTGGATTACCTACTGATATTAAATAATTAAGGATGTAGCAACATGTAGGTGAGAGGCTTTATTTAAAGTGTAGGAGCCCAGTATAAATACATAAAGAAAACCAGTTCCAAATGGCTGCTGTTCTGGTTCTGTGGCTTTTTGAATGGATATTTGCTTATGGTGAATTTTGGGTAATTTTTATCCTCCTCAAAATTATACACATTAAAAAACATTTTCTAAACAATCATGGTTTGAATATATACTATATTCAAAACACACTGTGCATATTGATCATGGCATTTGAAATGCTGCAGTTTTCCTTTTAACACGATCGCGTTTCCTGTTTTAGGATGGCCGCCGCATTATCATCAATGTTGGCATGCCCTTCGAATGTCACGTGGTCCCGGGCGCCATTTAAAAAACATTAGAGCCGGTGACTGTTGATCGGGCAGGACGAGATAGAGTGCAGAGAGCGTACTAATGCGGTAAAGGGGTTCTGAGAACGGGCCGGAGCCCAGTGTTGGAACATGCAGGGAGCTTGCAGAACTGTAATTTGGCCCCTATGCTTTAACAGTGAGCTACAGTACCACTCGATATCTGGGATATTTTGATGCGAGTATAGTGATAGTGTTGGAATAACGGGACCTCTGTTTGATGAGAGGAAGTTAAATAAGAATTCCGGTCACATTATTAATATACTATGATGCGACTGAAGAAAGAAATGGTTTTTATTATGTGAAGGTGTCACTATAATTAATAGGGGTTAGGGTACACAAAGATGAGTGTAATGTGTTCAAAATGCGGTGGTGTGAAGCTATGTGGGTTATTATGAGTAACACACTGCTTGTGTGATTCCAGAAGGGGACTGACAATTGCAGTCTTCAAAGTGGGGCGCGGCCAATTGGCGCTGGGTCCTGTACTGAAGGTGGTTGTAGATACACTGGACACAAGCAACCACTAGGTAATTATATCCCTATAAGAAAGCGGTTAAAATTTGAACTACATGTAGGATTGTTTATAATTGGCACGTTCTTCTTTTTAATTTTGCCAATAACCACAGATTTGGTGTAAAAAGGCCTGAGGTGAGGATTGGTGCCCCAACAGCCCTGACGAAGCTGCCTTGATGGTTTGGCGACGAAACATGTTGGCCTAGGCAAATGAAAGTGGCCAGATACATGCCTGCTTTTAAACTGGGGACACTCACAACAGTGAATAAAGGTGGTGTTGTATATGAGTGTTACCTCATTTTTAATTTGTGGAGAACCTTGTTCTCTTTGCACGGTTGGACATGACTGAACACTGAATGAAAGACGAAGCCTCAGTGTTGTTGGTCACACATTTTCTATGTTGCTTTGACCTTCCACTCATGTGGAATTCTAACACACACCCCTCTACTTTCTCCTTTCTTTTTGGTTAAAGTTAAGAAAGCAACCAATGATGATAACATGGGCACACTGGCGAGTACTATCCAGTAGCCCTGTGGGTTCGCGCACGTGGGGTACTTTCTAAGTGCTCTCACATTTTTCATGTTTTTTCATTTGATGAATTTGATACACACATTGATGTTAAGATTTTTTACCACTGTGGTATTTATTTGAGATGTGGTTATTGACAATTTTTCCCTTTTTTTAAATTGGAGGAGCAGGGACTAATCAGTTCATTGATTGTTGCACGGAACTGTACTGGGAAGGTGTTCTTGAAAGGATATAGTAACCCCCAGGAGTCTCTATAAAATTGTGATTGACTGCTCTTGGAGGTCAGACCTTGTTGTGTTTATAATTGACGGAGTGGGGGGCGGTCTGATTTCCTTATCCCCCTTTTGCTCCTATTGTTGATGTGATATCAAGCGGTGGACCAATTTGTGCATCGTTCCAATCCTGAGGAGTTACTTTCGCATTTTATATGTGGTAGTCTGACAGAATTCCGCACCCACGCAGCTATACTCCACCCGATTAGGGCAATTCACAAAAATGGCCACCATGGATGATGTCCTTCAAGCTTTGACAGTGATGCAGCAGGAATTAGTTACTTCACATGCAGAGACAGCCACTCACAGAGAAAAAATTGAAAAAATGCAAAGAAATGCTTTTGATGCTTCTACTTCTCAGATACAAGCCAACGTACCCCCATCCATTCCATTATCTACCCTGGAAAGATTGTCAGGAAACCCCCATAAAGCAAAGGTCTTCTTAATGCAAATCCTCTTGTATTTTTCTTGCAAACCAGCTTCTTTTCCCAATAACCATTCTCGGGTGGCATTTTCCTTTTCCTACTTAGCCGGGGATGCGCTAATTGGGCAGTACCTTTGGTAAAGACCAACAATCCAGTTTTGTCTGACTGGAACACTTTTCATTCTGAATTAGAATGAGTGTTTGTTAGGAGGGCTACCACTTTTAGTGCAGATAGAGAGTTATTAAAGTTAAGACAAGGGAGAAATTATTTGGTCACTTGTATGACGTCTTTTAACTGCTCGGTTGTGGAGGCAAATTGACCGGAAGAAAATAAAATGTCTTTACATTATCAAGGACTCAGGGACGACATGAAAGACATATTGGCTCAAGTTGAGCCTCAAAAGACCAATTGGACTGATTTAATTAATTTAACTTTAATGCTAGATCACAGGTTAGCAGAAAGAGCAGGAGAGAAGAAAAAGGGGGAGAAACCAGTTTGTCGTTTCAAGAGAAATTACCAAAAACCGACAGTAAGCCATGAAATGCATGGGGAACCAATGGAAGTAGGGGCGATTAGATCTCCTCTCTCTAAGGAGGAAAACAAAGCCCGTAGAATGCATGGGAAATGCATGTATTATGGAAAGAAAGGGCATTACATTAGAGAATGCCCCACTGAGCCAAAAACTCAGTCCACTGTTTAGCAGAATAAAACACTGGGGGTGTTTTTAATACTAAAAGAAACAGCAGACAGTAAGTCTCAGACATAAGACACAGAAAAAGAATGGAGAGTACCCTCTCTATCTTTAATGACAGATTAAGAAACTGAATATCACATACTGGTCCCCATGGTATTACAAATCATGGATCAGCAACATCTTGTGATGGTTATGATAGATTCCGGAGCCACTGGAAATTTTACAGATCAAGGACGGTACATAAGTTATCATTGGCTAGAATTTCTTGTGCTTTACTAGAAAAGGTATTGCGGTTGATGGTGCCAGTAACTGCTATGGTATGTGAAGATATACATTGGCATGTGGAGTCCATTTCATTAAATATTATAGAAGACCCTCAATATGAAATCATTCTAGTCATGCCTTGGCTTTGGCAACTAACCCCTCGATAGACTGGAAACAAGAGGCCATAAGTTTTCTTTCTGAGGGTTATCAGACTCATTGTTTACAACAGTTGTCATCGATTATGTTAGCTTCGATAAGCTCATTTTAAATACCCACCGTTGCAGAGAAAGAGACTGAATTACTGAGGTGTTATGTGCAATACGAAGACGTGTTTAGTGAAAGTAAAGTGAAAGCATTTTCCCCTCATAGAGTTTATGACTGTCAGATAGATTTGTTCTTGGAGCCACTATACCATCTTGCAGGGTGTATGCTTTGTGAGAACCAGAAATGCAACAATTGAAGGAACAGTTAGATCATTACTCTTCGCTGGGGATTATACATCCTTCCTGGTCTCCAGCTGATTCCCCTCTTTTCTTTATCTCTAAAGTTAATAACCATTAGATACTAAAAAGGTATTTGTGTTGCTATGCTGAAGAAGTCTCAGAGTCATGGGTGTCATTGTTATGGCTTACTGTACTATCATACAGTAATGTGGTGCATAGTGGTGTTGGGGTTCCCCCTTTCTTTGCCCCTTATGGGTATCACTTGAAAATGTTACCGATTACCATACCAGTAGAGAAAGTACAACTTCCTTCTGTGCTGAACCACATTAAAGTAATTCAGAAAAACACACAAAAAGTTTCAGAGGTTCTTAAATTAAGCAAAAATCCAATACAAAAGTTGGCCCGATCTACAATGTAGAGTTGGTCCAAAATACCAACCTGTGAAGAGGTGTGGCTCTTCACGAGGAATATTCACTTTTGGATTTGTAGTGTGTTCCATCTCAAGTACATTGGCCCTTATCCAGTGCTCAAGCAAATCAATCCTGTTGTGTAGAAGTTGAAACTTCCAAGCACCTTAGGGATTCATCCAGTGTTCCATTGTAGCCTTCTGAAACCAGCTTGTAAGGCACGATGCAGAAAGGTCCATCCTGTTACACTTGATGGACAGTTGGACTATGAGGCACAGTGCATACTGGCCCACCCTTCCAAGCCAAGGCCTAAGAGGTGCATATGGGTGGGGGGGCATAATGTCAGGATTCGATACAGCAGAGTGCCTACTTGACAATAAAAATTAAATATGAAATTATTAAACACAGAACTAGTTTGGTTCATTGAAATGTTTTCTCTTTAGTAGGCAGGACTACAACTCCCATGAAGCAATGGGAAATGTGTAGTCCAAGGGCGGCGGAATTATGGGACATATATACTTCCTTTGCATCCTTGCCGGCATGCCTAATTCATTGCGGAAAGGTCAGAGGTGGTGGGTGGTTCATGCTGCAGCAACGTGGGTTTTCCGGTGGAATTCGCACAAAAATTATTGAGACAGTGCTATAGGGAGTCTCTCCCATTTCGTTAAAAAAGGACATCATGAATCTGCAGCCAGTATGCTGGAAGCTGGGCAGGTAGGAAGGAAGTGAGACGCTGTGTCTCCCGACTCTGTTCTTCGCCTCCTTTGTTTTTTGCCACTTCACATTTGTTCACATAGAAGTTGTGACTTTACAACAACACGCTTTGTTTTTTTGTTTTTGTGTGCTATCAGGATTATACTTCTGGAGCTCTAATCATTTATTCTTTTTTCCCTTTATTGGCAAAAATACTGCTTTGTGGCTAGTAAAAAAGAGGTTCTATGGCTCGCTTTTTTGTTCTTTGTCACCACAAATGGATATTGATATTACAAGGGATAGTTCTCCTTTGGACACAAAGACCAGTACTTGCTTAAAAACAATAAGATTCCTAGGACTCATACTCCCGTTATATTTTATTCCTAAGGGTATGTAGAACTGAGCAAATGGCACTATGTTTTCTCATTACTTTTGTTATATGCATTTTAATAGGTTTCTTTATCCGTAGGTTATGAAGGATTAAGACCTTCTAGCTTCATTGGTCACTTTATTGGATGTGTATTGCAACGAAGAAAACTCTATAAATTATGAAGGTAATAGATTATCCGATTAGTGAGAATTCAGGAGAGTAGTTATGTTCTCTTTTTTGACAATCGCTTTTCCTTCTTTTAAGGTCTTAATCCTCTTCCCAGCTGTTCCCTTCCTAATCCCTTTTCCCTCACTTGATCACCCTAAAACTCTGTGTTTTGTTTAGTAGGAGGTATTGGGGATATCAAGAGGTAGACCAATTTGTACATCATTCAGATCCTGAGGATTTACATTTGTGTTTTATACGTGGAAGTCTGACACAGGGTTTGTATCACAAAAGTAGCATAAACCAGGATCCAAGTGTTTATTAAATCTGGGCCTTATTGCATAAGTATGGTAAGTTGTATGTAAGGCTCACAGTTTTCTGTTTTTACTGATTTTACAGATCATTGTAACCAGTCCGGAGTTCAAGTACCAGTGTACATTTATTGGTGAAATAAATGTGACTATATACTAGTTTCAGTTTAACTTTTTCACAAAACCCAAAATTAATATGGAGAAATTATCCAAATATACATATGGATAAAGATGAAAATGTCAACAACAAAAAAATTACATAAACCAGGGAGTCCTTCATTAACCTCAATAAAGTGAATTGAGATCTACATAAACATTTTACGTCATTTACAATTAAATATTGTAAGCATATCTGTGGAGAATGATGACTCAGTGTAACAGCAATAGAGTAAGGAATTCAAGCTACATAATTAAAAATAAAGACACTTGGATTACGATCCAGTTTAACTTTCGCTATCTGAACTAGCTGTTCTAAACTTTTAATTAATATAACATGCAATGTAGAAGGATCTATGAAATGTTTAGTACTTACCATTAGAAAGTCAGAGTTGTTCTTGCAGAGTCTCAAGTGTTATTCCCTAAATTTACTTACACTTTGTGTGTGATTTGCATTACAAACGTAATGTTCATTTGGCACAAGCTGTTGTGGTGATGGATAGCTTTTAAAAGCAAATCAAGATTTTCTTTGGAAAGTTTTCACATTGACCGAAAAGCATTAAAATACCCTAATTTCTAAATATTTCTGTCAAGAGTCCATTCCATATGGGTGCCGTGGGCCTTCACATGTAACCAGCAATTGTTTTTACTTCATTGTTTGAATAATGTATTTGACATGGATTGTTTACAAACACCAATGCTTCATTGAAGCAGGATTAACTATATGGGAAATTGTGAAATGTATTGCATTGCCCCAACTATGTATGTGTTTTGCACTGTACAGCACACATACAAAGTTTGTAAATGATTAAAGCATGGACTTTTTACTAGAGTGGTCAGCTTTTTGTGAAAAAATCAATCTCTATTTCACATAATGCATGGCAGCCTAAAATGTGTCAGTGCAGGGAGAGAGTAAAACAGCAGTGTATCTTATTAGGTATCCCACAGTCTTACTCTTTCTGTTTCATGCAATGCAACACAGTAACTTTGGTTATTTCGCTGCATTGCATAAAAAGGGTAATTAAGGTATACCTACAATTCATAATACTAAAGTACTAATTAAGAAATGTGAACAAATATTTCATGTTCCTTGCAAGAATAACTAAGTTATAATACCTATTAAAGACACCATGACACAGAGCGATGGCCCTCTAAAATTACAATTTTGTAGAGAATTAGACAATAGTAATAATTGTACAAAAACTGTGAGTAATGTTTGCTACTATAACACTAACTACACTTAAAGGCACCGACTGGATCACTGTTATGTTAGCCTCTTTTTATAATGCGCACGGCTACTAGAAAGTGTCCCGGCGCAAAAGCTAAATGGTAGAAGAGGAAGAGAAAAAAAAGAAGAAAGAAATGTGTAGTGAAGTAAGAATGATTGTAGGACATCAAACAGGATTACTTCAAGTAGTGTATTTATTAGCCACAGCTGCTGCAGACCAGACCAACAGTCTCCTCTGGAACCTCTGAGCTACAAGCTCACACAGGACGTTCCACATTCCACAGACATGTCATCTTAGTTGAATGAATGCAAGATCACAACAAAATGACCTAGCAGAAGATTACTTAAATAGCAGGGTTTTTAATTGTTTTTTAAATACCCTGAGGCTCTCCATGTTTCGTAATTCGAAGGGCAAGGCATTCCAGGCCCTGGCCGCTTTAACAGAAAGAGAGCAGCCGCCTAACCTAGTCTGGCGGAACCTAGGAACCACAGCAAGGCATTGACCTGTAGAACGAAGGTGTCGAGACGGCTCATAAAACGAGAACCGTCTTCTGAGATATTGAGGCCCAGTCTTGTAAAGAGCACCATGGACTAATGTGAGGGCCTTAAACCGTACTCGCTGCTCAACCGGGAGCCAATGTAGATCTCGAAGGTTCTGACTAGCATTGGATCTACCTGGCATATCCAACAAGATTCTAGCCGTCACGTTCTGGACAATCTGTAGCTTTTTTTGCTGATATGCTGGGAGTCCAATGTACAGGGCGTTGGCGTAATCTAACCTTGACAAGATGAACGCGCGGGTTACCATTTCCTTAGCCCTTTTTGGTAGCAGAGGCAAAAACTTCTTAAGGCGTTTAAGAGTGCCGAAGCACACACCCACTAGTTCGTTAATCTGAGGCAGAAATCTCAAGTCCTCACCAAACCAGACCCCCAGATTTTTTGCTGGACATCCGGTGGAGCTCGGCATAGGATAACCCACAGGCCAAATATCTTCTCTAAAATGAGGGGGGAAGGAACCATAGAGGAGCACTTCTGATTTCTCCTCATTGCACTTCAATTGGGCCTTTGCTAGCCATTTAAAGACCTCCACGAGACAATTCTTGGCAACGGAGAGGAGTCCGTTTTACTCCACATGAAGAGGAGCTGGGTATCGTCAGCATAAGCTATGATCTTAGCACCCAGCTCCTCTGCTAAATAGACCAAGGGCGTCATATAAACATTGAACAGAAGAGGGCTCAATGTAGAGCCCTGGGGGACGCCCGTATTCAGACTTCTAGGAGTAGAAGAAAAAGGCGGCAGCCATACTTGCTGTGATCTATTGGCAAGGAAGGATTCAATCCACTTCCATACCTGCCCAGTGATGCTGATAAGGGACAGCCGTGCCAGGAGTTGTTGGTGAGGCACGGTGTCGAAAGCGGCAGAGAGATCTAAAAGCACTAATGCTGCTCTGCCACCCACATCAAGACAGTCTCTAATAGCCTCTGTCATCTCGACCAAGGCCGTCTCAGTGCTGTGGGATTCCCTAAAGCCCGACTTGGCAGAGTGCAGGGTGCCCGAGGTCTCAACAAACTCAGAGAGTTGCTTATGGGCAGCTTTCTCACAATCCTTTGCCACAGCCGGAAGAAGTGAAATAGGACGATAGCTAGCTGGGATTGCAGGATTAAGTGAGGATTTTTTCAGCAAGGGAAGAAGTTTCGCCTGCTTCCACTCAGGTGGAATCATAGCGGTCTGGAGGGACATATTAACAATATTGTTCACTTCCAGCTTAACTATGTCCGCAACCGCTGCTAGAAGCCTAGCTCGATAGGAATCAGTGGGAGAACCTGATTTGAGCGATTTAAGAATCGTCAGGGTGTCAGACAGGGGAATAATCGAGAATGTAGTAAAAGAAGGCCACTCCGAACCCGGCTTTGCACATTTAGGATGAAGCTGAGTCTCCTGAGACTGGTTGACGGGCCCAAAGCTATCCGGTATGGCTTTAATTTTGTCGGGAAAAAAAACTGAAAGCTGTTCGCACCAATCATTAGATCCAGGAGAGGTCCTTTGTTCGGCCCTGGGATCAAGGAAACTCTGAACAATTGAGAATATTTCTTTAGAATTATTTTTTGATTGGGAAATGCGCTCCGCAAAAAAATCATCTTTGGCAGCCTTCACCATAGAGTAATAGTCCTTCTGAGCATTCCTAAGGGCTGATTTCGCTAGAGGGCTGTAAGCCTGTCTCCAGACTCGTTCAAGCTTTTTACATGCATATTTTTGTTTTTTTAATTCTTTAGAGAACCAAGGTTGGGACGGAGACGTTCTTGCTCTTTTATGACCAGGCGGACCAGCGAAATTCTCCACTGCTCCGGCCAGCCAAGACTTAAATCCACCCACTGATTCCAGTAAGTCCTCTGACATACCCGGACGAGTATCAGCCAGGATCCCTCCAAAAGCTGCCGGTTCAATACAAAGAGGAGGTCTAACCGCAGGAGCATTCATAACGAAAGTGGGAGGCTGAATGGACCAAGAAAAGTGAATTAGAAAATGATCCGACCAAGTGACCGGAAGAGGGTCAGAAACCATTGCCGGGAAATTAGTGCAAATCCCGTTAATAATATGACCCCCACTATGAGTGGGGGATTTGATCCACTGTGACAAATGGCCAAGTTCCAATGACTCATTAAGAGTGAGAGTATCGGGAGCTTCTCTACAATCGAAATGAATATTAAAATCACCAAGCAATATATATTTTGAATATTTTAAAGCTCTATGCACAATGGCTTCGTCCAACATTTTAAGAAATGAACTAGGGGACCCAGGGGGCCGGTATATAAGTGTACCTCCCATCAAAAAATGAGGGGAAATAGTGAGGGAGAAATCTAACACTTCGCCCTCCATAAAATCCTGGCAATTCACCTGCATAAAAACCCAGCTTTCCCTATAAACAACCGCAACCCCTCCCCCCCTCCCTGTTTTTTGATCCATCCTAGCAATTTTAAACCCCGTAAGGATAGCAAATGTAATAATCGGGCCGGCGCAATCATTTAACCAGGTCTCGGTAATAAATAAGAGATCAAGCTGGTTATCAACCAGGAGCTCAAAAATATCTGACGCGTGCTTTACCATAGAGCGCGCATTATTCAGGGCTGCTTTGATATTTTGCCCGACCAAAGGGGTAGAAGGGATGTGGTTAGGTAAGGGAGTAGAGCCCCCCGTGTTTAGAAAACCAAAGTTACAGATGGGACAAATCTTATCTATATTTTCCAGAACGGACCAAACATGAGTACACCTGCTCAGGGACTCACCAATTGAACCTAGTTTCTCCCTGCTCCATGTCCTGCAATCTACATGCACCTGAGAGGGAAGACAGGCAGCACGGCTGGCGCTGGACGCAACCGGGACGCGGACGGGCGCAGACGGACTTGCCTTAGGCGCGCCGAAGCGCACCTGCTACACGCATCCGCTGCGCGTCTGCACAGAGCGCATGCTTTATAGCAAGTCCCCCCCGACTGCTAGAGCGCTCCTGTCCCAAGATGGCGGCAAAGCAGGAAGTGTCTCTCCGAGCTTCAGTGTATGAGTGGAGCAAAGTGCAAGTAAGTGGTCCGTTTTTTTCTATACTTTAAAACGAGTCACTATCACCCAATCCACAATCCAAACACAGTAAAAAAATTGTAGCAGCAATAATGTTAAAAACGAAGCACAAGATTTTAAAATGAGGAATTAAGCACCATGAGGCACAGAAGAAAAATTCAAAAGAGCGAGTGGCAAGAAATGTTCAATTACAAAGGCACGACAGCAAAGCCCCGGGGAGAAAATAGCAAACCTCCCTTCTCACCTAGGCCACTGAATCTGCTAATTTCTTTCTTATCATATGGCAAGGGTCTACGTTCAGAAATACAATTAAATAGTATTTCAAGTAATCAAATATATACAAATGTTTATTTGTTACAATATATTAATTTAATTAAATATTCAAATTTTTACATTTTAGAGAATTTGCCCATAATATATTAATAGAAGAATATTTTTAAAACATTTATATTCTGTATTGACAGTTGATTACCAACTTGTGCACCAACTTCAATTCCAACATGGTGGAGTGGGTCTCCTTCCTGGGATACACCATACACTAATCTGTGCTGTACCTACATTACAGTATGTTGCATTATTGAGATCATTGTTAGATGGCAGTTTATCCTCCCCCATTCATGCCTGCATTTTGATATGGGATAAACCTGACCCACTCTTCCCCATGCCGCTAACATTCATGGCAAGTAATGTACCGCTAGCCAAATTAAGGCTCCAACTCCGTCTTCTCAAAATTGGCCTGATTCATTCTATACCTACCAGACATATTTCAACCTAAATGTACCCCTTAAAAAGCACCAAACAAAAATACTGTTCCTAAACAATGTAGAAACAAATTAAGACAAACTAACACTTATCAAATTAGCCTTTCCAAATAAAACAAAAACTAACTAGTAATAAAAATAAAAGTTGTAAATAGAAACAATGCCACAATCACAAAAGAAAATCGCTCTGAAAATCACTAAGCTCCCCACAATGAACACCACTCACAAAACACCTCCACACTCTCCCATAACTAAACCTCCAATGGAAACTGGTGAACAAGCCCTTTATTTGTTTGCAGTACATAATACCGTTTTGCAACAATTTTTCATATTAGGTTACAATGGGACACATCTATGTGCAAATGTGATCGAAAAATCATCAAAATATGAAATTACTTCAAAATATCTAATTTAACATCAGAAATACATCCATTACTTATTTGTGGAAAAATATTACATGTATCAAAATTTAATTTTAAAATTATTAATACTTGTTTAAAAAAATATATATTAATTATGGAAGATAAATGTATAAATATGCAAACATTAATAAATATCAGAAATACATATGTTACATTTTACAATTGTTGATATGGAAACTATTCTATCATTATATATAAAAATAAATGCAAAATATACATAATATTATAATATTTAAATAGTTAAAATAATGTTATAAAATATTTATAATGTATTGTTAACATTTGTTATATATTATAAGCAATGAATATTGTGATCAAAAGTTGAAAATATTCATACTTTTGAAATAAATACAATGGTATGACCATATACTTTGCCTGTCAGCAATTATTCTTCATCTTGTGGCAATATTTGCATTATTACAAGTAGGCATAATCACATTTATATTAGCATCATTTTTTTCTGTTACTGTTATTTTCCTCATGAAATAATTAGTTTTTTCTATTTTAGACATCTCTAAGGTGATTTATGTACTTATTACTTGTGTGTGTAACGTAGAGGCTCATGTTTTACATCAGAGCAGATTTGCTCGGTTGGATAATGTTTATTGTATATTTTATTGTGCAGTATCATTCATGCTCTCAATGTATGTGCAAACATTAATCAGCTGTACATCCTAGATGTCCTTCTTCCCACAGACTACAGCATACATTATGTGGAGCTCACACATAAGAAGAGAGGAGGCCTCAATGTCATCCATAATTCCTGCTCGTTCTGCACCCTAGGCAAACAAGTAACACTCAACTTAAAAAAACTGCTGACATGTTCAAATTAGATTGCCAACTACTATGTCATCTACAAGCTTTCCGGGCAGATCACAGACTTCACTGATGACCGCCAATGACCGCTCACATGCTTCTGCAGGGGGGGACTACAACTCCCATCACCCCCTGCGTTTTAGAAGTGCTGTTTGGGCGAAGCCGGCCCACAGTTTGCCGTATCTGTCAACGACTGCTCACACGTTTCCACAGGAAGGGGGAACTCAATTCCTGGAGGCTACAGGGGGGACTACAACTCCCATTACCCCCTGCATTTTGGAAGCACTCTTTAGCGCAAAGGCAGCCCGCGCCATGGGACGTGCCGGGCAAAGCACAGGGCAAGGGCAGGCCCATCCACGCCCGTCAGAGCCCGGAAGAGGCTGGGCTGGGCCCCCCTCTAAGCTGCTAGGGAGAATCTGTGTGAACATTCAGAAACATTCAGAAACCTCTCTTAGAAGTTTGTCTCCCAGAATGAGTAAGCGCAAGGCAGCGGCTCAAAAGGCAGGAGGGAAATTGTAAATACTCTTGATTCTTTTCTGTCTCAAGCTGCAAATGTTCTGTCAAAAGAAATCACACTAAAGGAGTATTCAGTCCTTAGCACACATCCTTTTTTATCAAAAAACAAATTATTAGGTGTTTCCACAATGACAGTACAGAATTGTAGGTGAACAAAATAGATTAGTCTCCTTTTGTGAGTAGTTCTTTATTCATTGGGTGTCTTCCGTGCGATATACAACATCCAGCCGACACGTGTTTCGTCGCCACATGGGAAAGTTAATCCCGCGACTTTTTCAAGGCTGTGTTACAAAAGAAAATCAAGAACCTATATAGTACACAACTTGAAAACATGTACTCAGTGGCAATGCCAAAGCAACTTGGTGGTGAAACTCAAGAACCGGCTACCAGTGGGTGAGCAAGTCGTCCATGATACACACTATGCAAAATAGCTGTAACGTTTGTTATGTACAATAATAATAGTTGAGAAAAGCTACTTATGATTTTAATAACAAATGGAGAGAGCTGTATTAACGTGCTAAAGTGGGGAAAATACGCTAAAAGAATCAGAGCTAATCGTGAATTGGAGTGACAAACGTGAACAAATTCGTGATGTGATGTGGCTAGGTTCATTATAGTGTGTTTAAAATCGGAAGTGGTGCGTCTATGTGTGCGGTCATGCAACGATATTTAACGTGCCATGTGTCATTAAAATCAGACCATGACAGTGAATTCATTGTGTTGTGCGATCATAGCTACCTATTCTTCGGTCGTTTTGGTATTCCTAAAAATGATTCAAATGACCTTATTTAGTACTCATATGAAAGACTTGACAAGTTCAAGGGCCAAAATAAACATGGGCATTGTACGTTAAAGATAAAGCACCTACTTATTAAGTGGTGATAATTCCAAACCACTTATGGTTTCAGTAGTGGTGTCGTCAGTATTCCTCTGTGGCTGTTCAGTGGTCAAGTGCTAATAGATTCTATTTCCAGTACTGAAAAGTAAAATTTTTAAAAAAGGATAAATAAATCCAGATCGTGTATTGCATCTTAGATTTAGCGTCAAAGAGTGGTGTGTTTACTTTAAATACGTGTTCCGCTTGAGTCAAAATAAAGTTAGTGGTGACACACGAGAATACGCTGGTCTAATATTAGCCAAAGCGTTTATTCTCGAAGAGAGGTTGAGTAATTTATTATGCGCTATACCATGCGCAGGCTCAACACATGAAACGATGATTAATAAATATATGCCCTGGTAACTGTCTGTCCCCACGTATGTCCGTGGCTGCTTAGAATTTAAGAATAGCGTGACTCCCCAGTATGTGCAAAACAGGCTCTGATAAGACAGCCTGATAACAATCACATTGCCTCTGGAAACACAAAAGAAGAATGCCGGGTGAAGTTAATAAAATGTTCTCACAGCGCTCGCTGTCAATGTTATTATTTAAACGAAGCCGCCTGTGTGGCAACTGCTACGCTTACCGTATTCTACTGGAAATCGGGCCGGAATACTGCCTGTCACTGGTTTCCCTCGTTGAAGTGTTCAAATGCGAGTGGCTTCCCTAGTGTTTATATTTCCGGTTTCTAAACGTGAAAACGTGATCACGTGACTTATAGCATCGGGTGCCTCCTCTCATGCAGTGAGTGGAAGAGGGACTTAGCGTGAAGTGGCTATTAATTCGGCCATCTTGGAAGTATATGTAGTAATTTGTATTTACGCTAATATTCAGTGCATAGATCTCTCCAGCTATTAAAACCAGTACACGATGCTCCAGAACTCCCGCAGTTAATAGATAAATCAAAAAGTTGTTAATATAAGACATATCGTAAAACACCTATGATCAGGAAAAAGTTGCAAATTGGAAAAACATATAATTCAAATATAATGTATACAGTAACATATCTCTAGATAAATACAACATATGATATTAGTCATTAGGGTTATTAGTGCTACTCTAATCGGTGTGTGGTAGAATAACCCAATTGTTTATACTGTAGTGAAACATGGTAAACAAGGAACTGTGAATAGAACTATGTGCATGCTAACTCGAATGCAAGTACTGAGGGTCTCATCTGCCTAGTACTGGTTTTAATAGCTGGAGAGATCTATGCACTGAATATTAGCGTAAATACAAATTACTACATATACTTCCAAGATGGCCGAATTAATAGCCACTTCACGCTAAGTCCCTCTTCCACTCACTGCATGAGAGGAGGCACCCGATGCTATAAGTCACGTGATCACGTTTTCACGTTTAGAAACCGGAAATATAAACACTAGGGAAGCCACTCGCATTTGAACACTTCAACGAGGGAAACCAGTGACAGGCAGTATTCCGGCCCGATTTCCAGTAGAATACGGTAAGCGTAGCAGTTGCCACACAGGCGGCTTCGTTTAAATAATAACATTGACAGCGAGCGCTGTGAGAACATTTTATTAACTTCACCCGGCATTCTTCTTTTGTGTTTCCAGAGGCAATGTGATTGTTATCAGGCTGTCTTATCAGAGCCTGTTTTGCACATACTGGGGAGTCACGCTATTCTTAAATTCTAAGCAGCCACGGACATACGTGGGGACAGACAGTTACCAGGGCATATATTTATTAATCATCGTTTCATGTGTTGAGCCTGCGCATGGTATAGCGCATAATAAATTACTCAACCTCTCTTCGAGAATAAACGCTTTGGCTAATATTAGACCAGCGTATTCTCGTGTGTCACCACTAACTTTATTTTGACTCAAGCGGAACACGTATTTAAAGTAAACACACCACTCTTTGACGCTAAATCTAAGATGCAATACACGATCTGGATTTATTTATCCTTTTTTAAAAAATTTACTTTTCAGTACTGGAAATAGAATCTATTAGCACTTGACCACTGAACAGCCACAGAGGAATACTGACGACACCACTACTGAAACCATAAGTGGTTTGGAATTATCACCACTTAATAAGTAGGTGCTTTATCTTTAACGTACAATGCCCATGTTTATTTTGGCCCTTGAACTTGTCAAGTCTTTCATATGAGTACTAAATAAGGTCATTTGAATCATTTTTAGGAATACCAAAACGACCGAAGAATAGGTAGCTATGATCGCACAACACAATGAATTCACTGTCATGGTCTGATTTTAATGACACATGGCACGTTAAATATCGTTGCATGACCGCACACATAGACGCACCACTTCCGATTTTAAACACACTATAATGAACCTAGCCACATCACATCACGAATTTGTTCACGTTTGTCACTCCAATTCACGATTAGCTCTGATTCTTTTAGCGTATTTTCCCCACTTTAGCACGTTAATACAGCTCTCTCCATTTGTTATTAAAATCATAAGTAGCTTTTCTCAACTATTATTATTGTACATAACAAACGTTACAGCTATTTTGCATAGTGTGTATCATGGACGACTTGCTCACCCACTGGTAGCCGGTTCTTGAGTTTCACCACCAAGTTGCTTTGGCATTGCCACTGAGTACATGTTTTCAAGTTGTGTACTATATAGGTTCTTGATTTTCTTTTGTAACACAGCCTTGAAAAAGTCGCGGGATTAACTTTCCCATGTGGCGACGAAACACGTGTCGGCTGGATGTTGTATATCGCACGGAAGACACCCAATGAATAAAGAACTACTCACAAAAGGAGACTAATCTATTTTGTTCACCTACAATTCTGTACTGTCATTGTGGAAACACCTAATAATTTGTTTTTTGATAAAAAAGGATGTGTGCTAAGGACTGAATGCTAAATTTTGTAGAGCCTTGGCTCTTTTTTCTGGGGAGTTGGGCGGTACTTCCCACCTTCTAGCACCGTCATATCACTTCAGATAAATAGATAATTTATGCTTACTTTCCCTGTGGCGCCGTTACCTAAACCTGAAACCCCAGCTACAGTATTTTTAGCTTACTCATCTAGGAGGCAGCCGGGAAGGCATCATGAATACATTTGCGAGTGATAAGGAGAAAAGGGACAAAGATGCAGATGATCTGTTTAATAACTTGACCAATCAAGGGTCAAATACCACTCCACAACCAAGTGGACAATCCTCTAAAAAAGAGGGCATGAAGGAGAAGTTCTTGAGACTTGAAAAGATGAGACTTAGTGAAATGTCCAGGTGGTGGGATGCAGCAACCTTGAGACAATACATAAAAGTAAAAAGAGTACCTAGAGGACTAAGATCCCAAATAATACCCACATATGAGGATCTGGAACCAGATTTATTAGCGGACTGGGAAAAGGAACTAAACAATAATTCGAATAGACTGATGGAGATCCTAATTGAAAACTGTGACAGGAAGGTTGCAAAATTGCAGAAAGACATTGAAACGATAGAAACAGAAATAAAAGACCTTAATTTACCAGAGGTAATGACAAAGAACTATGTAATTCTTAATGAGATCATAGAACGACATGTCGCTGATATCAAACAGCGGAAAATGAGGAAAATTAAAAGAGACGAAAGGGACTATGCTAGCGGTAGAATTTTTACTTTTGCCAAAAAGTATGATCACCTGATTCCCAAAACAGTACCCACCAAAACGGGGGAGGGCACATCGGCTCATTCCAGTACTACCTCACTAGATACAGACTTAACTAGTGATAGTGATCCGGAAAGGGCAGATACTACGGGTAATGTCTCCAACGAGACAAGTTTTTTGTTAGAGGTCAGACGGATAAAAAAAGGCAACAGAGAAAATCGCAGACCAAATCAGGGAGAAAAACAAGGAGGGGAAAAGGAGGGGGCAAGAGATACGGAGCGTCCCGGGGTAAGGACCAGATCCTGGAATGCGAGGAAATGAATGATCTTACAGTTATGAATTTGTCAGACTTAGAGCTTACGAATGATATGGTGTCAGTACTGTCTAAAGGGATGAGCTTTTGCCCTAGTAGCATTGGCGATATATGTACAACCAAAATTGATTTGTTTAAATTTACTAGACGTCTAAAATTGAAAAAGCATTTTGAACTGAACAAAGTGGCTAATAAAGACATGCAGCAAAATCTTGGTTTATTATTACCCAATGAACAAACGATACAGGACTTACTAGACACCAGATTGTTGTTATCTTTAACTGATTGTGAAGACGAATTAGTGTCGACTGACATAATAATGAGAGACCTAAACATTGACCCAGATTATAGTATCACTAGTAAATTAAAAGAAAAATCTAAATGGACACCTACACTCACAGCAGGCAATAACATAGACCTATTTTATAAATTGGTCACGGCTGAACTAGACAAACATGATATCAAAAACACGGCCTCACGTATGAAGAAGGATAACCTCACACAACAAGAAAGAATGGCACTCAGAACACTCAGTAACAACAGGGACCTAACCATAAGGGAGGCGGATAAAGGGGGAAACATGGTGGTCATGCGTAGCACAGACTATGAACAAGAAATACAGACCCAACTAAATGACCCTGATTGCTACGAAGCCTTAATAGGTAATCCTATGTGGATGCTAACAAAGTATATCAATTCCCAATTAAGAAAATGGCATGAACAGGGACTGCTCGACGAAAATGAATACACCTATCTAAAAGTTGATCGACCAAGATACCCATGCATATATACTGTACCTAAGGTACATAAGAACCTTCCATTCCCACCAGGTAGACCCATAATATCCGGGATAGGTGGGCCGACAGAAAGAATATCGGAATATGTAGACATCTTTCTGAAGCCTTTAGTAACCAACTTAGCTTCATACATAAGGGACACTAAACACATTCTGAGTATTCTAGCGGATCTAAACTGGGAAGACAACATGACTATGGTAACACTAGATGTAACCGCCTTGTACACCAGTATAAAAAGGGATATTGGCATTAGAGCTGTCAAAAGGATGTTGAATAGAAGGGCAGCGAGCTCCTGGAACCATACAGAAATGCTCATTGAGATGATTGAACTCATATTGGATAACAATGTGTTTCTCTTCAAACAACAATGGTTTAGACAGACACAGGGAGTAGCGATGGGCTCCAGATTTTCTCCCTCGTATGCCAACCTTTTCATGGGTTGGTTCGAGGAGACGAGAATCTGGGGCCCATTGGGTGCAGAATATAACGACTCTATTTTATTTTGGGGTCGTTATATTGACGATTGTATCATGATCTGGACAGGTACAAATACCAAACTTCTAAGTTTCTTTGAATTTCTGAACAATAATGAGTGTAATATTAGATTCACCATGGAACACAGTAAAACACACATATCATTCCTAGACGTGGAACTATATATTTACAATAACAAAATTGAAAGTAGATTGTACCGCAAGGCAACAGCATGTAATTCTCTGTTGCACGCCAGTAGTGCACACCCCTACCACCAGATACGTTCCATTCCTTTTGGAGAACTGACAAGAACCAGACGAAATTGCAGTAGGGATGAAGAATTCCACACACATAAGAAAGGCATAATATCAAGGTTCAAAAGGAGAGGCTACAGCAAACCCTTACTCAAAAAAGCTGAAGAAAGAATAGACAAAATGACCCAACATGAAACACTAAAAGAAAAACCCAAACAGGATGGTAATGATCAAAAGATCAGATTGATTACTGGGTACAACAACTGGTCGGTGGTTCTAAAAAAGATCCTTAACAGACACTGGCACTTACTAAAGGCAGACAATACCCTCAGTGAGTACGTCACGGACAAACCAGCCATAACATACAGGAGGGGGGTCTCACTGAGGAACCTACTGAGCCCTAGCTATCCCAAAACAGTTGGCAGGACTAATTGGCTTAGTCAATATTCATGTGGTTTCTACACATGCGGTCACTGTAGCTCTTGCAAATGGGCGGATGATCGAAAGACTGAATTCTTAGGACCAGAGGGAAGAAAATACAAAATAAATTCTAACATTAACTGTTTAACCAAATTTGTTGTATACATAATACAATGCAAATGTGACAAACACTACATTGGTAGTACAATTAGACCCTTGCGGGACCGCATAGGGGAACATACCAGAGCGATCAGACAAGTAGACATGAGATACCCACTTGCAGCACACATGTCTACTTGCAATGCACAAACAGGCAACCGCATATTCAAATTCTATGGAATAGAACATGTCCCAATTAGTCCGAGAGGAGGCAACAGAGAACGGACACTAAGACAAAGAGAGGCCCAATGGATCTTAAAAATGCGTAGTGTGGAACATGGTCTTAACATTGACCATGAATTACACTACTTCCTAGGCAGATGAGACCCTCAGTACTTGCATTCGAGTTAGCATGCACATAGTTCTATTCACAGTTCCTTGTTTACCATGTTTCACTACAGTATAAACAATTGGGTTATTCTACCACACACCGATTAGAGTAGCACTAATAACCCTAATGACTAATATCATATGTTGTATTTATCTAGAGATATGTTATTGTATACATTATATTTGAATTATATGTTTTTCCAATTTGCAACTTTTTCCTGATCATAGGTGTTTTACGATATGTCTTATATTAACAACTTTTTGATTTATCTATTAACTGCGGGAGTTCTGGAGCATCGTGTACTGGTTTTAATAGCTGGAGAGATCTATGCACTGAATATTAGCGTAAATACAAATTACTACATATACTTCCAAGATGGCCGAATTAATAGCCACTTCACGCTAAGTCCCTCTTCCACTCACTGCATGAGAGGAGGCACCCGATGCTATAAGTCACGTGATCACGTTTTCACGTTTAGAAACCGGAAATATAAACACTAGGGAAGCCACTCGCATTTGAACACTTCAACGAGGGAAACCAGTGACAGGCAGTATTCCGGCCCGATTTCCAGTAGAATACGGTAAGCGTAGCAGTTGCCACACAGGCGGCTTCGTTTAAATAATAACATTGACAGCAAGCGCTGTGAGAACATTTTATTAACTTCACCCGGCATTCTTCTTTTGTGTTTCCAGAGGCAATGTGATTGTTATCAGGCTGTCTTATCAGAGCCTGTTTTGCACATACTGGGGAGTCACGCTATTCTTAAATTCTAAGCAGCCACGGACATACGTGGGGACAGACAGTTACCAGGGCATATATTTATTAATCATCGTTTCATGTGTTGAGCCTGCGCATGGTATAGCGCATAATAAATTACTCAACCTCTCTTCGAGAATAAACGCTTTGGCTAATATTAGACCAGCGTATTCTCGTGTGTCACCACTAACTTTATTTTGACTCAAGCGGAACACGTATTTAAAGTAAACACACCACTCTTTGACGCTAAATCTAAGATGCAATACACGATCTGGATTTATTTATCCTTTTTTTAAAATTTTACTTTTCAGTACTGGAAATAGAATCTATTAGCACTTGACCACTGAACAGCCACAGAGGAATACTGACGACACCACTACTGAAACCATAAGTGGTTTGGAATTATCACCACTTAATAAGTAGGTGCTTTATCTTTAACGTACAATGCCCATGTTTATTTTGGCCCTTGACCTTGTCAAGTCTTTCATATGAGTACTAAATAAGGTCATTTGAATCATTTTTAGGAATACCAAAACGACCGAAGAATAGGTAGCTATGATCGCACAACACAATGAATTCACTGTCATGGTCTGATTTTAATGACACATGGCACGTTAAATATCGTTGCATGACCGCACACATAGACGCACCACTTCCGATTTTAAACACACTATAATGAACCTAGCCACATCACATCACGAATTTGTTCACGTTTGTCACTCCAATTCACGATTAGCTCTGATTCTTTTAGCGTATTTTCCCCACTTTAGCACGTTAATACAGCTCTCTCCATTTGTTATTAAAATCATAAGTAGCTTTTCTCAACTATTATTATTGTACATAACAAACGTTACAGCTATTTTGCATAGTGTGTATCATGGACGACTTGCTCACCCACTGGTAGCCGGTTCTTGAGTTTCACCACCAAGTTGCTTTGGCATTGCCACTGAGTACATGTTTTCAAGTTGTGTACTATATAGGTTCTTGATTTTCTTTTGTAACACAGCCTTGAAAAAGTCGCGGGATTAACTTTCCCATGTGGCGACGAAACACGTGTCGGCTGGATGTTGTATATCGCACGGAAGACACCCAATGAATAAAGAACTACTCACAAAAGGAGACTAATCTATTTTGTTCACCTACAATTCTGTACTGTCATTGTGGAAACACCTAATAATTTGTTTTTTGATAAAAAAGGATGTGTGCTAAGGACTGAATGCTAAATTTTGTAGAGCCTTGGCTCTTTTTTCTGGGGAGTTGGGCGGTACTTCCCACCTTCTAGCACCGTCATATCACTTCAGATAAATAGATAATTTATGCTTACTTTCCCTGTGGCGCCGTTACCTAAACCTGAAACCCCAGCTACAGTATTTTTATCACACTAAAGGAGCACCGCCTTTCCCTGGAAGAAGGTTGGAATGGCAGTCTCCTGCAAGATCCTACATTGACCTCTAAACCCGCCGCGGATGGAGGTAAGGATTCAAGTACTACTACAAGACTCCCCTCGATCTCCATATCTAAATATAGGTCTCCTATGACCTCTGACTCTTTAAGTGGGCCAGTAGCAAAGAGGAAAAGGCCTGGAGGGAGTCTAAAAGACAAACCCCGAAAGCTGTGAGAGTGGTTAAAGCTACTCTTGACCCCACAGCCGTATTGTCATTGGACAAAATCTCTTTGGCAAGGATAAGTGAGGACTTGTGTACTAAATTGGGTCAGATCATTTCCTCACTGCTCCAGCCATTGGTCAATAAATTGGACCTGATTGAAGAGAAATTGGTTAATCTTGTTGAAGGGAAGACTATTCAGGGCAAAGTCCCCCCCTACAACATCTCTGCCCCTTTTGTGGAAGGCTCTGGGCCCCCAGAGAAATGTATCAGGGGCAATAAGGGGCCAGGGTGAACATCTGGGTGTATGTTTGTTCCATACCTATCAGGTTCACAGTTAGACTTACAGCCAGCACATAATAGCCCTGCACAGTTAGGGGTATAGCCGGTAACTGACCTTACCACCCAATTTACCTCTGTACCTTCTGCCCCGAACCGGATACATTTAAACAAAAGCACTGAAGGAGGAAGGATAACTAGCTATCTAGGAGTGCATGCCCCTGTGCATGCAGATAGGGGGAGAGGAACAAGGGTGGCATCACAGGGCGAAGGGCAAGCAACTTCAGCTTTAAATCAGCCACACATCTTTGACCTACCCGTAGCAGCCTCGCCATATGTTTTGGTCTTAATTAATTTCCTACAGTTTAGAAATGGCCAAAGGGAGCTGATGGAGCAGCTAATGGCTAAAGCCCTGCATTGGCTTTCCACCTATGGTAGGGGTTATACACTGAGGGGTGATAGGCTGGCCAGCCATATAATCATGGCAAGGAGAGTGAGATGGGTGGGCCCCACCTAGTGGGATGGGTGAGTCCCGTGGGTTCCACCCCTAAGGAAGTAACAGGAGACTGTGTTGTTGTTAATTCTAATAATCAGGAAATGCCTGGTTCCCAGATCTCCCTGTCCCCATTGGCATACTTCTATTGACCCTCCTTGCTATCACACCCTGCTTCCAGGAGAGTACCCCCTGAAATTCTCTGTCCTACCCCTCATTTCATCCAAGACCCTGTTAGTCTTTTTAGGACAGAGACAAGGATCGAGCTGTCAAACCAATTCGCCCCTCTGATTTAGAGTCATGTGACTGACTAAACTTAGGGGGCATAACTGGTAACCCACTCTATCCAACAGAGTCGACAAATAATAATGGATCATTGACCATAATGGTAGGAGTGCATAAGCGAGGGGTACAGATAGCTACGTGGAATGTTGCAGGCCTCGCCTCTAATATGGGTAAAGCTGTGTGGCTGTCTATATGGCAGGATCAAGATATAATTTGTGTTCAGAAGACATGGGCAACAGACCCGATATTTATAAACGGGTACCACTCATAACAAACTGACATAATCCCTTCCCCGTCAAGTAGAGCCTAAAGGGGATTATCAGCTTTAATTTCTAACACATTGGCTATAAAAACAAAAAGGTTTGAACATCCATCCCCCTACTTCCATCTGTTAGCTCTTGAAGGATAAAGTGCACAACTATGGTTACTGATAAATGATTATGATAACAACTTTAGTGGGAATATGTCTCTGGCGCTTGGGTACTTGGAATTAGAACTCAATCAAATCAATAGGGCAATGCCAAATAAGGAGATTCACATTTTATGGTTAGGTGATTTCAGCACCCAGTTATGCCCTCATTAAACAGACACGGTCTGTGGACTGGAGGACACAGAGGGTTAACCATTGCTCCATTTTTCACATCATGAGTATTGGAAGTCCCTTAATCGGTTTTTAGTCACTAGGAATTTTGAAAGAATGTAATAAGGTACACACAAATGGAGGTTTTGATAATACTTTCTTCCGTGGCGACTATGAATCTACTATTGACTTCATTGTAGCCTCGGCTGCCTGCTGTGGAAATATTTCTGACACCGATACTAAATTCTCCAAATATAGTGACCATGCAATTTTATTTTTTGTTTTGTCTGGGGTAGGGGCTAAGTACTCTCATACTGAAAAGACACTGAAGCCAATTTTAGCAAGACAAAATGGTTACCAGCTCAAATGGGAAACTATTGATAAAGAAAGATTTATCCATGAGATAATATCTAGCAAGTTGGATTCAGTCCTTAAATGTTTAGATTCTGACGCCTCACCTGATGCCTTGCTGCCAATGTTTGAAACTCTACTTGGGGAAATTAAAACTGCCCTGACTGGATCAAACACTATCAAGGAATTGTCGGGAATACAATGGTTTGATGAGTTCTGCGTAAGGGCCCCAAAAGACCTTCGGAAGGCTCTCAAAGCATCCCCCAGAGATCAGGCCCTGGTAAAGGCACCACACAAGACATATAAAACGGCCTGGATAAATGGGGAAACAGACCTGAAGGAAGATGCCTGGGAAAATCTGACGAGGGCTGCCTCACTCAGGAATAGCAGAGAATCTTGAAAGGCAATAAATGACTCCTATTACTAGAGTAATACAGAGATAACCCTTGACACAAATGTGGGTGAGGATGCTTGGGTGGCCCATTTTAAAAAGATCTTTGGGTCGGAGCTTGTGCCAATGCGTGATCTACCTGGTATCCCTCAATCTCAAATGGAGCATATCTCATTTAACCTGGAAGAAGTAAAAACCACCTTGGGTAAATGTAGCCATGCTAAAGCTCTAGGTTCGGATGGGGAGCCGATTGATCTTTTCCTAGAATACCAAGACCTCTGGGCTCCATTGCTAATGATCGTATTCAATGCAATTGCTAAGTGGGGCCCTTTACCGTCATGGAAAACAAGCATTATAAAACCAATTTTTAAAAAGGGGGATATATCTAAACCCCAGAATCAACATCCCATTTCCCTTCTCGATAGCAATGCAAAACTGCGATGCATTATAATAAATAGATTGGAAGACTAGGCAAGGGACAAAGACATCTTGATCTCAGCCCAGTATGGCTTTTGGAAAGGGCAAGGCACGATAGATCAATACTTAAACTTGAGCCTGATTATCTCCAAGTACACTGCAGACCTACATGGCTTTCATGGATCTAACTGCCATGATTGACTGTGTTAGCCCTACCAGGCAACGGGAATTAAAGGGAAACATGGGTATAGAGGCACAGTTAATCAATCTCATCTGACAGATGTCCTCACAAGCATCAGGGCATGTGCAATACGGCAGGAATTGGGTATGTACACGATCTTTTAAAATCATGAGGGGCGTCAGACAGGGCTGCGTGTTAGCGCCATTTCTATTCTCGCTCTATACAAATGGGGTGGAAGCCACTCTTATCGGCTCCAAACAGGATATCCCCTCCTTTCACACTCCGATCCTGGCCTACGCAGAGGACGCCGTCTTAATAGCCAGGACAGGCATAGTGTTACAATGACTAATAGAGGCCTATGGGACTTTTATGGCTTAGAGTAAATTAGTCCAAATATTTTGTATTAGTGACAGGTCTATCTAACTCTAAAAAAAATCCCTTTCATATTGGAAGAGGTAAATTGGAAGTAGTGGAGACTTTTCCCTACTTAGGAGTCACATTTGATAAAAGTATAGTAGGGCTCTAACAATGGAGCGAACTATGGTTGCTCTCTCGAGCTTTACAAAACAATTGGGCTCAAAACCCATTGCCACCATAAAAAAAATTCATAGTGCCAAAACAATCTTGGCAACAACATAGGGGCAGGGTTGTGGGGAACAGCACCACTAGACTCCAAAAGTTAGAAAATGCCTTTTTTAAGAAGGTAGTTTTCCCTAGCTCATTTTCAAACAAGATTTCTCACCTTGAATTAAGCTTACCGTATGTCACTGGTATTGTTAAATTAGCACCTATTATGCTCTGGCATTTGATCTGGAAAAGGGACTCCGTTGACTTAACACAGACTATCATAAAAAACTTTTTGTTACTGGATAACATGCATAAAATTGCATGGTTGCAGTAAGTGAAGTCTAATATGTTCTCGCTGGGGGTACTTGAATTCTTTATAAATCCGAGTTCCTGTGCCAGATTTCCAAAAAACACGCTTAAAGCACTATTTCGAGCAAGCGCTACTTATGAAGGTAAAGAAAGGCACCATCCAAAAAAACATTTGTAATGCTGTATCAACTGACCCCGACCCTAGTTGAGGGCGATTACTCTTATCTAGCAAGTGTAAGAAATTCACAGCATAGATTTATCCTTCTGAGCTCCATGCTAATTTAATTCCACTGATGCTGGGCTTCTCTGCAAATATGTTTTCTTTTAAAGATCTGTCACTTTGTCCATGCGATAATTCCTCTGAGCATTCTGACCTGCATGATTTCTTTCTCAGTAGTTTTTATAAATAACGAAGAGTTAGCTATATTGTACCGCTTTTAAGGTGCTATAATTTTGGCCACTGTCGCCCAGCTCTGTATTTTTTAAAAAGCTAAACAATCCCTTTGTCTGCTTTGCTGTAGCTTCATTTCTCTGGGCCTGCAGGCGAAGGAGTCAGTTCTTATAACTGGGACCTGTAGAAACTATTTCTCCAGCTTCCCTACTGTTGTTACTCTTAGATGCTTTTGTTCAATTTGCTGAAAGAAGACCTTTAGGCAGGAGGTCTTTTGCTCAATGAATTCATTCACATTTAGTTTCTATGGTTCTCTATGATTATGAAGGTTGTTCTCATATAAAATGAATCCCTAGTTGTTTGTATCTTGAACCTTCTGCAGGGAAATGGAATGCTTGAATTTGCACTGTGTCCATTTTATTGGTTAGTTGTACGATTTATTTACACCGTGTGTTTAAGAGAATTGAGACTAGAGTATTTAGTCGGGGGTTAATGATGAAGAATTTCTAGTAGTATATATATTTAAACTGGTTTTTATTGCTTTTTAATAGCTGTGATATTAATTAATGTGTGATTTATTTCCTTGGTTGTTTGTTTTATGGGATCTTTGTAGATAACTGGGATATCTGATTTTGCACTGTGTGTACTTTATTGGTCTGTGGCACTTATTACTTAAACTTTGGTTTATGGGGAACAGTTGATTGTGAATTGCCACTGACAAGAGTTTTCAAT
The DNA here is from genome assembly GCF_964204655.1 of Triturus cristatus. Classification (NCBI taxonomy): domain Eukaryota; kingdom Metazoa; phylum Chordata; class Amphibia; order Caudata; family Salamandridae; genus Triturus; species Triturus cristatus. The sequence goes on along the minus strand of NC_140585.1, from coordinate 1,169,855,766 downwards.
ATATACTTTTTGTATATTTATTTTCCCACAGATTTTATCGTTTAAAAATTATTTTAATGTATATACTTTTATGATCCATGTGTTTTGGACAGTTCGAAATCATTTGAATTTGAATTCTCAGATCTCCTCGTCTCAACCTCCATCCAACATGCCTACAGGACCCTCTTGGGTGACTTCACTCTCCCTGAAAACACAATTTAAAAAATCAAGATACACTTTCGTCAACCTCAACACACTCAACTTAGTACATCATGTCATATTGCCCACACACTCCAAAAGCCACATCATCTATCTTGTCTTCTTGCCATTGCCAACAAACCACTGCAAACTACCCATATCCCTGGTCTGGACAAACAACCTCACCATCCCAGTCACACTGCTCAGAATCCTACCAACAAACCGAGGTCAACACTGCAGGGAAGATCAACCTTTCTGATCCTTCAAAGATTTCTTAATAGACAACCTTATGTTTCAACTCGCCTCTCACCCTCCACGTCTCATGCCAACACCATACTAAACAACTTCAGCACTTTTTATGAAAAATATATAAACATCCAGTTTTCAGTGAAAACACAAGTGAAAGCCTTCAGTATCCTGGTTGTCCAAAGATCTTGCTGACAATAAATAATTAATCTGAAGACTTGAAAGAAAAAGGCAGAAAAAGAAATATTCCCTATGATCTCATGAGACTGAAGTCCCATGATGGAATGTGCAGATAGTTTGTCACATCAGTCAAAGCAAAGTAATATACTAACACTATCAATGAATCTACCAATGGAAGCTGAACACACTTCAAGATAATCAAGCACTGTATCAACCCCTACTGGATCCACCTATTCCTCACTCCTCAGAAAACAGCAAAGGCATCATCCTCTTCTTCAGTGAAATAATACAGAAGATCCAACAGCACATCAACAACACTAAGCCTGCATTATATCTTATGCCCATCCCTTCCTATAGAAGTCAACAATAGTCATTTTTCAAAGTCCTCTCTCTTGTAGTTCTTCACAAAATTACTCAACTTACTCACAGCCACTTCTTCTGAAGATGATGTCTTATCCTTCATCAAACTTCTCTCTGGGGATTCCCTCTCATCCCTACTCAGCACGTGCAATGCCTCCCTCACTCAAGACATCTTTACTGAAGTTATCAAGACAGATCAGTTACTCTAACTCCTAATTAAACAGGCACTTGACCTGGATCATGTTGGCAGCTACCGGCCCATCATTAACATACCACTCATTGGCAAGGTCATTGAAAAAGCAATCTATTATCAAGATTACATTAATGTAAACCGTCTCATGCATGACTACCATTCTGTCTTCAAATCACGCATCTGCACGGAGATGGCTAGCATACGAATCGTAGACTGGACCACATACGTTTAGAAGAATATGCATGAATTGACAAGTTTCATTCCTTTCAATGAAAGATGTTTATTCCATTTGTGTGCCTCAACACTGGAAAAAGTAAATTATGAAAATTTTGAAAATGATATGATCTATCTGCCAAAGGGGTTGTGTGCATTGGCAATGATGATGGTGTAGATTTATGAGAGAATATATGTTTGATAGTTTTTTGTATAAAAGATTATTGCATGATTTGTCTAGTAATTGTTAGTGTATGTTTTATTTGTTAAAAATCTTAAGTGAATATCATGCTGATAAGTTTACATATAATATGCTATTTCTCTATATGTGTAGTCTGTGATGGCACATCAAGTGAAAACTCTGAAAAATATTAGAAATAACTAGTACTCAAAATTGATTAAGTACAATTTATTATGTAGAATTTAGATCTCTCTATATAAACTATTGTGTAGACACTGAAAAAGATTATTTTTTATTTCAATATAGTTTAATAAAGAAATAATAAAAACGAAAATAATTAATTTATTAATTAAATATTTTAATAAAAAAGATTTTTCAAATCCTATATTTTGAAATGTATGTTAAAATTTGTTTCGAGAAATTTCACTTTTCCCAGTAGAACTATCAATAAACAACAAGATGCATAAAAACACAACTCCAAAAAAGGAATGTTATTCTTGGCCAAGAAGACTTAAGTCCAGATTACGAGTTTGGTGGTCCTACAGCGGATGGTACAACATGCTGCTCACTGTGGGACTGGCAAACCAGTGGTGCACCACCCGCCAGACGAGGAGTTTATTCCTGGTCTTGCGGGCAGTCCTGCATTAGTCTGACAGCAGCCGTCTGTCAGGCTCAAGAGCCTGACAGGCAGACTGCCATTCTCAGAGTGCCGACTGCATCTTACTGCATGGTGTGGCATATATGCCACCCCATGCAGGAACTAGGATACAAATACAGGGGGGAACTACTTGTGCCCCCCACATGCACCCCTGGGCCCAGAGGCGGCAGGAGACCCTATTAGGGTACTCTTAGTTGCCTCACCACCACCCTTTTCACAGCGGGCTCACCGCCAAGAAAAGGGTGGTGGTGAGGCAACTCATAATATTCTTGGCAGTGCCGCAGCGGTGTCAACTGCATATTGCTGCCTCAAACCGCACCACCTCCACCGCATGGGGGTCCGACCGCTGCAGTCGAAATACTGCAGGCGGTCCCGCAGTGCGGTGGTGGTAGGACCACCACCACAGGTTTGGCAGGAATTCAACATCAGGCCCATTGTCAGTAAAGTTAGAAATTGACAATGTCTAAATGCAATGCACCACTACAGCAACACAATTCGAATGTGAAAAGGTGACATGATGATAAGTACAAGATTAAGGAAAAAGCTAGGAAACATGTAACCACTGATGTTTAGCTAGTGACATTGTGGTACACTAAAGTCTACATCCTCTGATGCCTGGCCAAGCTCCTTGCTGGGTTTAGAAGGAGTTCATACTGGTGTAGAAGTGTATATTAAGGAGACGCCATAGGAAATTGTTGTGGGCGGTATGCCCTGTAAGACATCAGGGAGTCTATTGAAGTTTGCATTGAAACCCCTGGCAAGGGTATTTTGTGTTGTTAAAACAGCAACAATACTTTAATTGAGAACACTCATTAAGTTACAGAAGGACTACACTTTATCTTCTAGTTCTTTTTGAATAATTAAATGCAGATGTAACATTCTAACTTTTCCAAGTTGGATGCTGATTCTGGTTCTGCTTTTTGTATTTCACAACTCAGCAATGTCTTGAAGTGGAACATCATCATCTTCATATCTTTATTTGGTCATTTGAAAAAAACATCAAAGTGTACAAATTATAAAACATAAATATACCTACAATAAAAATAGTATTAAACCATTGCAATCGTGAATACAAATGACATATCAAATCAATTTAAGAACATGAATACATGTACCATCAGTCTAATCATACTTATGGAGAGGAGCAATACAACCAACTAGCATAAGAAAGATAAATCATATAAATCGGCTAGGGAAAGAAAATAAAAAAGATTAAAACGGTATCATAACTACACAGGAGATTTTTAGAATAATATCATAACTAACAAAGGAATTTTTTACGAATGAACCAAAAGGATAACAGAAAACGATTAACGGGAAAAACAATTGGTCCAGAAGTGTCTGCTTTAAAAATTCTAAACGCGATCTGGTACTTCCTGACACCCATATTAAGGTAAATAGGTCTAATACATCTGCTGCGTAGCTGCCTGTACTTGGAGCAGACGAACAATATGTGTTCTTCGGTTTCGTCAGCTTCGCAGCATGCAGGCCAAGTGTCAATTACTAAACCCCTCTCCCCTTTCCCTGGAAATTTCAGTAATAGGTTACCATACCTAAACCTGACATATAGGCTTTCAGCAAGTGAAGGCGAGATCAAGTCAAGGAATGGTTCAAACGAGGAGCATGATTTTATAAATAAAATATTTGCTGTTTACTGTCCACTAGCTAAATTATTAGTGTAGTTCTCCCCCACCACCTTCCAGTAAATAGCTTTAAGGGACAGAATGTCACGTCCGGTAGCCCATTCTGGATTCTCCCATACACCCATTAGGTTCAGTGACTTGCATCATTTAGCGATATACTTGAACCAGGGAAGTTGTTTTGCCCCGTTAAGTGCCAGGACCTCCCGTAAAGAGTTGCGATATTCAGTTAATTGGGGAGTAGTCCATAGGCACAGCCAATAAATTAAGGGTTTCAGGGAAAGCAAGTCACCGATTCTTTTTAGCCCAAGGTCACAAAAAATTGGGGTAAGTGGTGTTGTGACAGATAGTGCAATCAGAGCCCTTGCAAAGTTGTTCTCGCAGGTTGTTAGCTGGGTTACAGGGGTGAATCCCCAGATCTCCGCTCCATACAGAGCTCCGATATATTTCAAGGGCCGGGGAGAGGGGTTGGGTGTAAGATTGTTTAAAGAATCTTAATACTGATTTAGATCTTTGGCATAAGGCCAAGTAGCTCTTCCTCAACTGATAATCCCAACTAAGTGACTCACTTAAGCCTATGCCCAAGTAATCAAAATCCTTTACACGTTCCAGAGGTTCATGCATGATCTTAACCTCTCGAATACCAGCCCTTGTTTTACCGAAAACCATAAATTTAGTTTTCGTTGTGTTCAGTTACAGTTTCCTATCCTTGCAAAAACCCAGGAATTTATTCAATAAAACTTGTAAGCCCATGGGGGTAGTGGATATTAAAAGCGAATCATCCGCGAAGAGTAAGATAGGTACTTTTGCGCTATTCCAAGCCAACAGAGAAAATCTGAAGGCTTGGTCACACGTGCTAATTTTTGCACGAAAACCCGCTTGGACTGAAGACAATATCTTGTTATCATCCATCCAATTTTGGAGTTTATCTAAAACTTGTCTAGCAAAAACCTTCTGTAAATTGCCTATCAGACTGATGGGTCTATAATTAGAGGGGATAGCAGGATTGCCCTTCTTAAAAATGGTTATTACCTCTGCCCCCCTCCAGGTTTCCGGGATGGACCCACCAGCTAATATACAATTAGACAGAAGGTTTATGTAAGGTGCCCATATCGCTAGTTCAGACTTATACAGGTCCCCTGGGATCAAATCAGGTCCAGGGGCTTTACCCGGTTTTAATTTACGGAATGCTGACCAAGTATCCTCTAAGCTAAAGGTTCGCGAGGGATTATGTGTGGACCCATCAAAAGCAATAATATCTTTAGACAAAACAGCCTGGTCTGTGTGGGAGTCTACGCTAACCCTTCCACCAGAATATAAACCAGAAAAATGATCCACCCATACCTCCGACTGAATATGATAGCAATTAGAGGTGGGATGCTCCGCAGTACCTTTAGACACAATCAGCCAAAACTTACGGCAATCTCTTGCTTTTGCTGCTAAAACGAGGTCATTTCAGTTGGTGTCGGCATGTTCACGTTTGGCTTTACTAAGTGCAGCTTTATAGAAGTTGCGGGCGAAGATTATGTCTAACCTAGATCGCCCTCTAACTGCTATTTGGAGTGCCTTCTTGGCACTCTTACAGTCATCATTAAACCAATTGTGGGCCCTTACACTGGTAACTCTTCCAGCTCCACTGGGTTTTAGGAAGGCTAGCAGCAGAACTTCAAAAAGTTCTTTATGTGCGGCAGTGACATACAAAGCATTGGACAGGACAGAACTATCCTTAAAACTAGACATATTAGATAGGGTGACTGCTACGGATTTGTAAATTTTTGCATGGAGATCTGGATCGGCTTGAATTTTGGGCCATCTAACTCTCCTACGGTTGTTAGTTGGACTTGGCTCAGCTAAATTAGAAAAATAACAGTGGGCACCCCTAAGCAGGTCCTTACCCTTTAATTTTAAAAACAGAGAATTATGGTAACTGTCTGTCCTTAGTTCAATTGACATATCTTCCACTAAAGACCATATTCTAACATCAACGAAGATATAGTCTATAATGCGAGTGTAGACACCCCTTTTAAAGGTAGCCTTCCTTGCTAAATCTGAAGGGGTTCTCCCATTACATGCCCTCATACTCCTACCGGCGGTTAGGGAAGCAATCTGCAAGGACACATTAGACCAACGCTGGGCAGGTTTACCTATTACCAAATTGGGAATACCCCAAATCTCGTCCTCTTCTTCAAGGGAAGCACTTAATAAGGCATAGGGTTTGAACGCGGCATTAAAATCTCCTGCAACTATGATTTTAGTGTTCACCCGATAACCTCCCACTAAGTTGTCTAGCAGTGAAACTACTACAGATTCACTATTAAAAGGTTCGGACCTGGCGTACACGTTAAGCAGGGTCAAAATTAGACCAGACGGAAAGGTAAGCTCAATACCCAATATATCGGGTAAGTTTATAGTGAGTTGCTTATACCTGCAGGCTATGTCGTTTTTGACCAATATTAGTAAGCCGCCACTGGCCCTACCAGATGTTTTTGGAGGGAGAGCATCCACACAATAAGAAGTATAGCCATTAATGTGCACCTTGTCTATGGCCCAGGTTTCTTGAAATGCACATATATCAATGTTACCCATGGCAGTAAACCATTCGGGATCCTGCATTTTAGAGTGTATCCCTGCAAGGTTCCAGGATAGTATACTTAAGCTATTATTTACCAGTGAACTGCTGTCAGTGGCACTCCCGGATGCACCGACTACTCCATCAGAGTTAATTATGATTGTCTCTTCAGTAGCTACGGTTTGGAGATCCCCGACTATTAGTTCTGTGTAAAGAATGACATCCTGGAACTAGGGAGTTAAGGCACAGACGTCATTCCGGGTAGCCACGGGCAACTCATTTGTATGAAAGTTAACAGTATGCCCACTCACTTTGCCGAAGCTACCATTGATAGACTTCATAGATAAACCACTATCCACCTCTCTCAAATCGGAGGTCCCCACAGCTTCCACACAGGTATAGGTATGAATTTCAGGAGACATACCCCTATCTGGGGCTTTATGATCAAAGTGCCCTTTACCCACTGGATTCGATGCGAACAGTCAATCATTCTCATCCAGGGGGTTGAAGACATCAAACTGGTTATTAACTGGGATCGCGTATCTAGACTGCCTCTGCCCTTCCCCTAGAAGCTCCCCGAATGGGGCATGTATCATGCGATGGTGTTTATAAAAGTAACCAAGAGGTAAGAGACTAATCCCTGTCCGTGCCATCGTCCGGTTGCCCGCCCTTTCTAAGATTGCATTAACAAGTTTGGGTGACCCTAGAGAGATTACTACACAGTCGCCATCCCTGGCCTTAATCGAATTCCCTACCCAACCAACACATCTCACCATTTTAAAATTTGAGTAGAGCGGGTTACCTAACCTTGTCCTCCTGTTTAGCTTGAATAAAGATCTGTTTTTCAAATTGGACCAGTGAAACATCAATTCCTTGTGGCCAAGAATAAGTGTCTTTAATGGTCTAAGTCAAGTTCTTATTTGGGCTCAGGCACATTCAAATTCCTTTTAGAGTGTCTATGAGTGTCTATATCCTCTTGCTCACCTCCTCAACAAGTCATTTGTCTGTCCTGGCAATACACCTGCCAAATATTGCTTCCTTATCTCCCTCATCCACAAGAGCACAATGTTCTATTTCTGTCCCTTGCGAAGTTTGGTGGTGAATTGTCTAAAACATCCATGAGATCATTAAAGGTTTCTTATTCCAAGGCAGGCAAGGTGTTCTATAATTTCTCCAAGATGTCAGCCTGATTCAGGAGATCATCAGGAGCATTGTCAAAATCTAAAAAAATGTAATGGAACAAAACAATTTGAACTAAAGGTAAACAGACAAGCTGAAGCTTGGCTACGGAGTCAATACAATTCACTGTGTTAAAAACACTACTTAATGTTTTGATCTGATGTAGATTTTCCAATATCAAGCTTAGTATTTTGACTGTAAGGTTAGCCTCCTATACCAAAGCTATGCTTAAGCAAGCGCACACAGCCTTGCCCCGTAATGCAAATATATGTGTGTATTGCCTCCTGACCGCCTATCGTGCAGCTGAACTCTGGTAGAGTAAAACACCAACATACATTGCTGGTAAGGGAGTTGTTCTAGGATTTCCCTTTGACACAGCACACCACTTTGGTTGCTGTGCTGCAGAGCAAATAGAAACTTGCTAATACATGACCAACATTATGGGGCATATTATCAAGACAGGCGATAAAATTATCGCCGCTTTAGCGGCAGAAAACTGCCACTAAAATGGCGATAATGGGCTTGATAATATGCTCTATAGAATTCCAATTGCAGCCCATGTTAGATGTGACGGACATCTAACATGGGCTTCAATTGGAATTCCATAGAGCATATTATCAAGCCCATTATCGCTGTTTTAGCGACAGTTTTCTGCCTCTAAAGCGGCGATAATTTTATCGCCTGTCTTGATAATATGCCCCTACGTTCTGTTGGCACACGCCCTAGTATGCAGTACATTACGCATCAATATGCAATTCTTAATATTTACAAGCTTTCAGTTCAGCCACAGTAAGGTACAGAGTATACTATTGGAGTATATAAATGCACTTAACAAAGATGTACGAAAAACATTTAGTTTTACATTGGTACAATAAGCCACTGAAGTTATTTCATTTTTAAAATGTTGCACATCTTTCATATAATATTTCATTGGTTATAATACCTAAATAGATTAACATGCATGCAACTAATTATAATTATGCTAACATTGATCATGTATTAATAACAATTAGCATCAATTTTATTTAATTTGGTAGCAGGGCTAAAATATATATAACCATTTATAGAAAAAAATGATTTACATGTAGACTATCCGAGTACACATGGTTAACATGCGATCTACTATTACATTATCAATAATAAGATAAGGACAGTAACATTATTGTACAATGTTTGGTTCTTTAAAATGCCTAAATACATGCACATGTTGTTATTTTGACTAACGTTTTCCCAAGAGTCGATTAGCATTGCATTCACGCATGGTTTATTTTTATGCTGTATGTGATGTTTTTATTTCAGCAAGGACTAGGAACCTCATGGCAAAATGTGGATGTAGCACATCAATGCATAAAACATCAACAAGAATGTGAGCGCTGTAAACACAAATGTCACCATATATTTAAAAAAATCTAAGAATGTAACAGATTCTTATTATTAAACCGAAAAGACACGAACATATCAGATGCATACGATGTTTTTTATTAACCTACACTGAGATGTGTTTGAGTGTTCTAGGTCATCGGTGGCAGTGCCCCAATGCTACCAACTATCTCAGGTCCTACGTCTGCTGCCAACTGCTCATCCATTTGCATCAAGTCCTCATGGATTTCTGGACCTACACCAGTTGTCATTGCAGCCCTCAAGTTCGTTGTCAGCTTTTCTTCGGTCCTACATTGTGCTCTTGCCACCTGTCCTGCATGTTCTTCCACAGTCCTGCGTGTTGGTGACACTACAGTGGCTGTGTCTACCATAGCTCTCCATAAAGCTGCCTTCTCAGCTACCTTTGAGGTGACGAACAGATACTTCTCTTGCTTGGTCACCTCAGAAATTACAATTTCTATTTCCTCTTCAGTAAATACATTATTCTTTATCTGGAACACTCCTGGCCATTCTCTTTTTTTCTGTATGCCCTCCTGGCTGGTACCACCTTCCTAGCTTGCCATCGTCTCTATTTATCAAATGCAGAAGTATTCTGTCGTATTTGCCTCACTTTTTGAAGTGAAACTAACGCAGGTATGTCTTGCATGAAGCACAGATGAGTTGGGCCTGCTTGCAAGAAACATAGGCTCCTGCCACTTTTGAAGTTGAAAATGTCTATGTAATTAGTTGGCCTGCTACTAAATCAAAGAGAGACCATGCCAGTGGTGGTATTGGCACACTATTGTCCACAAATTTTACTTGGACTTATAAAGTGCATTTGCCCCAATTGAACCTATTGCATTGTATTGTGTTCTCAGAGCAGAATCTGGGGCACCACCCTGTTTTGGTTAATCTGTATATTCTACCAGGTCAAGTAAATACTCATTTGTTAAGTGAGTTCTTTCCTTATATTAGCATGATTATGTATACAGTGAGTATCCCCGAAGTCTTAATAATGGCTTTTACAGACAAATAACGGGAAGAAGCTATTAATATCCCGGCCATCATGTTCCTTACCTCCTCCAGGACAAACATAATGGTTCTCTGCTTTAGGGGCATGTAGGGAATAAGACTTACTAGTCCTCAATGGGAGACTTCAGGGTGACATCCCAGCTCATTTTACCCAAAGAACAACAAAATCAGCCACGATATTCAACTAGGTTATTAGCTCATAAATAATTTGTCCCATATCTAGTTGATTTAAAGGTAATAAAGAATATTTTGAGTGATCACACTATTCTTCTTCTTACCATTAACTGGAAACCGGAGGATGTGGATTCATGGCAGATCCCTGTGTGTGATGATGTGTTACTTAGAGTAGCAAATGGGAAGGCTTTATGGACCAAGAAAGAAAACGGATGCTATCAGTAGAATTAAGGAAAATAATTGAACATCTTCCCCTATCAGGATGGTCAGCTTTAAACGTATTTGAGGAACACATGGAAAAATGAGCGAGGAAAGCTCTGAACTCAGTAAGTAGTCTTTGCAAAAGACCCATAGGGCAATCCAAAAATGTTAGTGAACTGTTTTTAACAGGCTCTAATCATCTGCGAAGAAGGCGATTCATCTTTTATTCTAAGTAATGAAATAAGAGGATTTCTCGCTTAAAAAGAAGGAGAACTAGATGGATAAGAATCCAAAAGAGATGTAGTTCTGATAACGGCTGGGCAAAAATAACAGAAGTAGTAAAATGTAAAAATCAAAAAGCTTTTTGGAAAATCGTTGGGGAAAATAATTGTTCCTTCTGCGCTAAGATAAATAGTATTTCTAGCATTGAATGGCACAATTATATTATTTCTCTCTATGCTTTGAACTCCTAGACACCTAGTTATAGTGTTATTGAGTCCCCAGATGAGGATTCAGCTGGAGATGTGCTCCCCTTTTCCCCCCTACAAGAAAGTAAGTGTTGGATTATCTTAAAGCTGCTACGAATAGTGGGGCAAGAGGTCCAGACCAACTATCTATTTCTATCATAAAATTACACCTGGACTTTTAGGCCACTTATTTAGTGGCACTCTTTCGCTATTGTAACTTGACCGGGTGGTCCCTATCTCTTGGAGGGGCAGTATTAAATTTACATGGCAGTTACAGACAGATCACCCTACTGGATGCCATAGGAAAGATTTTTTCCAAATGTCTTTTATCTAATCTACTTAAATGGGTGGAGGAAAATAATATTATTCCTTTGGAGCAAGCAGGGGTTAGAGCTGGTCACTCGACATTGAACAATATAACAGTAATCCATCTTGTATTGGAAAAATATGTGAAACAAAGATGCTGCCTGTGTATGTGGCCTTTATAGATTTTTCAACTGCTTTTGACTGCGTGGGCAGGCTGACACTTTGGAAAAAGAGTGTCTTGGGAATATCAGGGGGTCTCCTAAAACTATTATTACTCTGAACACAGCCACCTGGTGTCATGTTATGGTAGGAGGTAGGTGGGTATGACGTCCAAAATTGCGACCAGTAATGGGTTGAAGCAGGGATGCCTGTTGGTGCATCTGCTTTTTTCCCTATATATGGCGTACCTTCCCGATGTGCTGAGCAAGGCTGCCAGCTAAGCCCTTAATTAGGCTCTTCTCCTTTAGGGACTCTGCTTTATGCGGACAATATTATTCTGCTAGTCTTGACTCCCAAAGGTCTCCAGAAACACCTTGATATCTTGTCATCTTTATTCAGATGTTCATTCCATGAAGGTTAATATAAACAAACCAAGATTATGAGATTCTGTTGAAAACGGTGTCAGACCAATAAAAAATATAAGTACTTCTATAATAATGCTGCCTTAGAAGTTGTAGAGTGTTATCCTTACCTCTGTAGAATTATGTCTGCAAATTCGACCAATGCTGACCACATTGCACACATATCAATGTACTTTCAATTCCCAATCTAAATTTGGAGTACAATCAACTGCATTTTGATCTATGTCAAGTTTATACATATTATGACCGTGGGCATAAGATGAAATGGTCAAATCTAATATTCCACCCACCTGGATCCCACCCGGATCCTAACCAAACTATCACCCTTGTATTTCACTAGAAAACCATCAACATGTTGCAGGGGAGGGGAGGTGCTTATGCGGGTGTGGTGCTCTTTGTGTATTAATCCCATGAAGTTCAGTTATTATGGACCGTACTCTTGTACAGTCATCAGGGTGTAAGCATTTTATTTTAGTGCACGTCCACTGCCTGGTATCCCGCCACCTCCTCAGAGGTCACAGGTAATTTAATCATCTCCTAACATTATACAAAATGAAGATTCCCTCGACCCTGCTGTATGCAATAGAGACAATAAATATTAAGCAATGGCACTTTATGCAAAAGGCAGAAGAAAAGATTTGCTGCACTATTTGCACTTTAAATTTCGTGGTCTCAATAGAAGCAGTAAGGCTAGAATTTAGATTGGTGAGTGCTTATATAAGAGGACTAGCTGCCATTCTAAGATGGTATCATTGTACCCTTTATGCCAAGGAAAATCTTTAAAGAGTCTAATAGCTATGGAACGTTTCCTTCCCACTACCAAGGCCAGTCCTTTCATAACTAATATTTTAGCTGCACTTCAGCACTTTTCCCTGACTAAAACAGAGATTGAGAATATGAGCTATGTTCACCTTAAAAGATTTCTAAAGCTTACTATGGAAACCTCGGTTCCCTGTGTGCCACTCAATCATGTCAGGCAGCAGTACCCCAAGCGTATCTGAACTGGAAACTGGAACATGGGGTGTAAAGATGCATAATGCTTTGTAGGCTGATATGTTCACCATTTTCAGTACGTTTTTAAAAAGTTGTATTCATTCATGTATCTTATATATTGTAGATCTCATTATAAAATTTCAAATCAAAACCATGAAACTTTGAACCTTGCAAAATACTTTAATGTAGAATGCAAATGCAAAACACTTTAAAATAATTATTTTAAACCTAGAATTAAAAGAATAAAACAAGAATATGCAAATAATTTATATTTTTAAAGAGCATTTAGTAAATTTAATTAAACGTTTTGTGTTTGACTAAAATGTAAATTTTTAATAAATAATAAACAATATCCATTAATCCTTTTGAAAATAAACTCACTATGACATTATAAAATAAAAAAATATGTAATTATTCATTTGTACACATTTACATCTAAAACTATTATATATAATATATATTTATATATGATATATGTGTAAATGTAGTGCATTTATATAGCGCTCCGCACACCCCCGAAAGGGTCTCTCAGGCGCTGTGCATATACCGCTGTGGAACCCTTCCTGGCCTTTCCCTGTGAAGTGCCCACTCCTGGGCACCCCCAAGGTGAGGCCAGGCATCCTAGCGTTTTTGGGGCCGTTGTGGAGATTAAGCAAGCTATTGCCCAGAGTTGCAGAGTGGGACCCATGATTAGAATAGGCACTGAGGCGAGAATTATCGGGTCCGGGGAAATTGAGCCCAAGACCCGCTGAGGCGGGAATTGAACCCTGGTCTGGGCCAGACCTCTGCATCAGGGTCTGCCGCTCTAACCATTGAGCCACACTTCTCCACAATGTGTGATTGTATAGCCCCCCCCCCCCTGCTCCATTGATAAGACCCAACAGCAAGGTCACTGTGGCTGAGGGAATGAAAAGAGTGAGTGGAGGAGTCCGTAAGCCCTGCAAGACCAGCAGGAGGTGACAGGTGAGTGCTGGGAAGGGGAAAGCAGTGCATAATGTCTGCCAACATACTGCGTGAAAGGGAGGTAGTGGCTGATAAACTCTTTGATAATATGCCGGAATGCGGCAGCAGAGCTCAGCTGCATGAGGTAATGGCAACTTTGAGTTATGACAATGTTAAGTTTAAACTAAGGCAATTGTAGAAATTCATGAAAAGCGAGCTGGGAAAGTGGTGGGAAGGCAAATCACTGACAAAGTACCTGGAAGTGGGGCGCATACCATGCGGCCTGAGGATTCTCATAGCCCCCAACTTTGAAAACCCCAATCCACAGATGATAAAAGTGTTGGCAGACAGCTATATGGAGGTACCAATTCGCCTTGTGCGGATTTTAGGCAAACATGCAAAAATAGATAAAAGTGTGCTACTGGATCAAATCGACCAACTTAATGAGGCAATTAATGCACAAGAGCAACAAGTCACTGTGAAGAAATAATATTGTGAGGAAATGACAGTCTGCTTAAAGAAACAGGAGGAGGTTATAAAAAATAGAAGAGAGAAAACATTTTACCAAGACACAATTGACTATGAGCAGGGGCAAATCTTTACGTTTGCCAGGTGTCTCGATAACTTAAAGAGACATAGGCTTACAGAAGGAAACAGAGCGCTTCAAGATAACAGACTGAGTAAGACGTTCTCTGAATTGAAATCAGAGATTGAGACAGACTCCAAGGACAAGAGGGCGGCAACAAGTGGAGAAAGTGGAGTGAGCAAGCCATCAGTAATTGAAGAGCTGGATTTCTTATGTTTGGACAAAAGCAATACACTCAGACTGTGGGGGCAAAGTTTCAAATCCAACAAAAATAAACACAAGAGTGCGAGAACGAAGGATACACAGCAGGAGGCACAAAGCAAAAACAGAGCAAACAAATGATCATGAGAAAATCAAACATTGTGATTAATCTTTCAGGGATTGTACCCCATAAAGCAGAACAACAAATTCTATTGTTGGGACTCTCATTCTGTCCTGAAAGTTGGTTCAACTACTGCCTAATGAAAGTGGACATCTAGAAGTATATTTGTAAGTTTAAATTGGCAAAATATCATCTACAAATAGTGAAAAAAGGCAACTCATATACAGAGGGATATGGGAGATCAAGAACACATTCAAATCTCTGATTTAAGTCTTATGCAAGCACCTAAAGAATTGGAAAACAAAACAATGAGCATAACAGAGACTGTATCCAAAAATAAATAATTGATAGCATGAGCTTAGATGTATATGGTGCTGTGGACACTCCATATCAGCCCCAGTCAACTTTTGTACTAATGTCAGCACAAGATTCGATTAACTTGTTCAATGAACAAGTAGTTGAAGACCTAAAAAAACTCAACAAAACTGTGAGAAGGTAAAGGAAAAAACACAACTATCAATATAGGAAGCACTTTGACTTGATCAAAAAATTTCAAACACATGAACAAGTGGCTACCCGTAACTCCGACAAGGGAGGTAACATTGTACTCTGGCCCCTGGAGATGTACAAAATTGAGACATATAAGCAGTTGCATTATACGGACTGTTATGCCAAAAGCAATTGGGAGGAAGTATGGCAGACAAACAGTAAATATTTATCAGGGCTGATAGAATGGAGAAACTTGGGATTGCTCATTCCAGAGGAATACCTGTTCATGAGAAATGACCATCTGAAAGTGCCTATTCCCTATTTAATCCTAGAAATTCACAGAGACAAAGTGCAACCACGAGAAGGCCAATAATGTTGGCCAAGGACAGCCTATTCGAAAATACATTGAGATACATCTACTTTTTCTAGCAAGAACATGCGCACAATCTACTGAATTTTATTAAAGACACAGGGGATTTAATGAAGAACATTTATGATTCTCCATGGCAGCAGGAGTATCTCCTGATGACACTGGATGTAACTGCCTTGTATACTAGCATTAACCATATTGATGGACTAAATGCGATGGAACATTTCTTGAGAAGCAGACCACTCAAACTGTTGAACCATACCAAGATTCTACTGTTTATGATAGAATGGTGTTTGAAATTTCTTTTTTTTCCTTTACAGTAAGGAAATATTTCGTCAGCTACGTGTTACGGTGATGGGCCTTTGCTTCGCCCCCGGCAATGCTTCTTTGCATATGGGGTGTTAGGAGGAGAAGGTACTCATTAATGACCATGGGATAATGTGGGCAGAACATGTTAGTTGCCTGCGCTTTATAGATGACATATTTGTGGTATGGAAAGGTACCAGGGAGGCAGTGAAAGCATCTGTGGGCACAATCAATAGCAACAATATCAAGATATATCTTCCCACACACATTCACAAAAACAAAAACACAGGTACATTTTCTAGATTTGCAGGTGTACATCAGTGGCAACAAGTTAGAAACTAAATTATATAGAAAAACACATGCAGGAAATTACACACTACATGCGGTCAGCTTCCATCCCAGTCATCTTAAAGCAAGTATCCCATATGGGGAGATGCTCAGACTGAAAAGGAACTGCAGTTGCCCCAGTGATCTGAAATTCTCCAATGAGTTGTGGAGAGAAGCTTTGACAAAGGAACTCTGGAAATAACAGTGGTGAAGGTAAAAATCAAAAAGCAGGGAACCTTTTCTCTTCACCAGACTACAGAGGAAACAAAATGTACCAACCAATAGATTCATAACAACATTTAACAAACAAGAAAAAGAAGAGAGGTCCATTATACGTAGGCATAGGCATCTAATATGAGGAGATCCAGTGTTGGGTCCCATTTGTACTAAATTCTACCTCAATTACATCTAGAAAAGCATACTCCATGAGATATGCGATTGCCAAAAGTAGTTCTGAGGTGTTAGAGCAAAAAAGCTGGCTTCAACAAGTGAATGGCTTTCACAGGTGTAACAAGTGTAAAGCTTGTGGGATTGGGGTCAACACAACAGAATGTATGTATGCCCATTTGATGATAAGCCAATCGAAATAACGGAGGCATTTATTTGCAAGATGGAGTATGCAATCTATGTTTTAGTATGTAACTGTGCGTTAAGATATGTGGGAAGTACAATCCTACAAGTCCACAAGCAAATCCTTCAACACATGAGGGCAGTGAGTAATACGGTGGCAATATGCATGTTAGAGTGCCATAACAAAGACATCAAATGCTGAAGACACTGTGTGATGGATGCAATATCTAAGCAGCTGAGAGGGAGTGACCAAGAGCAGTTACTCACACAAAAAGAATCACGGTCCATTGTCAATTTGGACTCCAAGGTGCCCAATGCGTTGAACCTAGAAAATGAGCATTACATATTTTTATAAGTTCAACTGTGCTGTCGAACCCTTATTGTTGCTTTCTCATGGTGTGAGAAAAGGTGATCACAGCAGAATGAATTTATTATACCATTTGTCAATATGTAACAAGTGTATTGATATTTTTATGTTAGAATCATACAGTTACATGACACAGGCAATACTTGATTGACAGTGTTGGGACACAAGAGCATGCAGCAATGATGTATCTAGGCATATCTTAGTTGGTGGGTGTACCAACAAGTTCCATAAATAAGTGTATGCCCACTTGGGCTTAAATGGTTCTGGGCAGCAGAGAGGTGCACTATATGTCATGAGATGCAGATGTTAAGAGTTGCATTGGTTTGAATTTCGTTTTAGATTTTTTAGAACATCCAATAGCAAGCTCAAGATGGCACAATTGACTAAACCCACATGGGCATGATGTTATGACAATGTATTGATTTACATAAAGTGCCAAAGATTGCCAGTATTGAGTATACCACTCAATTGACACAAGATATTGTGAGGAAGATGCAGAGTGTTATTTTGGATGGAGTTATAGAAACAAATACCTTACAACTAGTGTGGTTCCAATATGCCCCTCACAATATATACATATATATTTTATTAACTTGCCACCGTCACCAATGCACTTCGACCCTCTCAGTCTTGATCACTGTCGACATGCATTGGTGATGGTGGCAAGTTAATAAAATTGCCTGAACATAATCCCTGAAGTGCGACTTCCTTTTGTTGTTGGTAAATGGAATTCGAGGCTGGATTCTGCTTCACTTGTTCGCACCGGCTGTGCTACGCGCTGCTTTGTGAATCAATTGTTGAAAATATATATATATCACCACTTCCCGTCTCTTTCAATCAAATCCTTACGGACCAGACGCAGACACCAAATTCTTTCCAAAATTATTTATTCGGCACAACAATTTGCCAAGACAAATTTTGGCCACAACAATGGCCTTGTTCATATGCCTGCAGCCCCATTGATAAACATATAAATAGTGTCAAGTGGTCTATGGCTACAAAACAAACACTCATGAAATCAATCTTATATTGGAGCAGTTGTCTTAATACTTCATAAGTCACTTTAACATTTCAAACTTCTATCCTTTTTTTTGTATTGCAAGTTTTTGAATTAATTGTTATCCTGATGTCTCATATTGCTCAACACAATGGAATTAATGCCTCATTGCGTTGTTGATTGTGTGCTGTTCGCTTTGGGACACATTTATTCTATTGTCTTGACAATCACAATTGAGCCCAGGTGGGCCAACTCCTTGGAGCCACCTCCATATTAACAGCATCATGGCTCCAGTGCGCACTACCTCAGTTCGTAATGTGTCAAATGTGTATGGGCATAAACAAATAACCCCATAGGCATATTTGAACTCAACTAAATGGCACATTTTGACACCACCATGTGGCCATATAATAAGCCCTAAATTGGTTCTCTAATTGATTGCTTGGCACAATTGAGCCCATGTGGGCACATTCTCCCAGATTAATTGGTTTTGTCCCAAACCACACTGTTCACACTTATCTCAGCCAGCCAATCATATTATTGGAATACCTCTTTCCTTATGCATAATTTGAATATGTTTTACAATTTATGATCAAATTAAACATAATACAAACAACAGGAAAAAGGTGGCCTAAAGCAACCTTATAATGCATTTTCATAGAATCCTCTTTCATCATCACCCCCGACCACATGATTACACCCCAAGTGTCTAAAAAACAGAGAATTTTTCTGCTAATCCTACTATAAAAATTTGTATAATTCATCGCCTTGGTTTAACCCATTTGGTGATAAGGGGCCAGATGTAGGTAAATCTGAAATACCGATTTCTTAATAGCGAATTTTACCGATACGCTATTAAGAAATCGGTATTTCCTATGTAGGTAAATATTCGGTAAAAAATTCCGAATCCTTAATATTCCTTATTACCAAATCGGTAATTGAGATTCGGTAATAAGGAATACCTACCCATTCATTTCTATAGGCTTGGAGGCCCATAGGAATGAATGTGAAGACATTCACTATTAGCAATTCGGTATTAACGAATCGCTAATAGCGGGAGCACTTTCAAGGGTGCCAGGGTGTCAAAAGGACACCCTGTTGCACACCTGAAATGTGCATGGCACTTAACAAAAGACAAAAAAGTGATTTTTTAACGGAAATCGTTAATTACCACCAACTTGAAGTTGGTGGTAATTACCGATTTCTTAAAGCTCAAAAGCACTCTTTAATGTGCTTCCTACACTGCATTTAAGGAATCGGTATTACCGATTCCTTAAATACAAGAGCAATAAGGAATCGGCATTTACCGATTCCTTATTTACTGATTCCTTACCTACATTAGGAATGGCTAAATACCAGTCAGTAATGGTGAAATTTACCGAATTTCGGCGTTACCGACCGGTATTTAGACACCTACATCTGGCCCTTAGTATTTAAACTGACAATTTACTTGACTTCTGTCTGCCTTAGCACTAACTCCCGATTGCCTCCTCTCAGGCTTTTCGATATAGCATCAATTACAAAATAACTATTACTTATATGGTGAATGATCTGCCATGTTTCCCCATGTGATCAAGGCAGTTTTGGGCCAAAACATGGCATAAAAAATTATATGGAATAAACAAATACGTTGATACTGCAGAAGAACTCCGACTGTGTGCATGTATATATATATATATTTTCCATCAATGTGCCCCAACGCTCGGGAGAGCACACATCTGTTCGCCTCCCATTCGGGATTAAACTTGCACTCGCCCCAGCCTTCCGGTAAACATTTTTCATCGCCAACGCGTTTCAAGTCCTCAAGACTCTTCTTCATGGGCAGTGTACAGATGCAACAAAGACTTGTTTCTTTGTTCAAAATCTGCTTTTTATTTCTCAATTGGCCCCCTAGTGGGCCTTGATTTCACATTAATTGCCGCTATGCATTGGGGGACAAGTAGTCCCAGAAACTAGTTAACATTTTCCCTAAGTGGGTTCCGCTGCATACATACACATATATATACACATATATACATATATGTATTACCCACTGGCAGTCGCCAGTAGGTAGTTATAGTTAGGACCTATTATTCATAGGAAAATCATAACATTCTTTTCCCAATAACTTTGGCGTTGGTTGAGGAATTTTCACGAGATTTTGAAAACTCGTGGGGCGCTCCGGTCAGCTCCTATCTTAAACGTTTTGGGGTGATTCGGCAAGTGGGGGCCGAGAAAAAAGGGGGTCCCATGTTAATTCTCATAGGAAACTTTAGACACAGCTTCAGCCAGAACTGCTGAACGAATTACACCTAATTTGGTGAAAAGGTAGCCCTTGGTTCAGAAAGATCCCTTTTTGTTAAATGGTGTAAATCCGTTCAGTAGTTCATGAGAAATTAGAAAAAGAAAAAGTTTCAATATATGGGCGGAGCCTAACGACACATCTCATCGTGAGATCTGATTGGCTGTCAGCACTTCTTCCTGGAATTGCTGGCAGCCATCTTGGGACCAATATACATGATAGTATCCCATTGAAATTAATTGTAGTGAATCGAAGATTTTGAGGGTTACCAAAAGGAGAACTATAAAGGGTGATAACAGACTTTAGTTACATTACAATTCACTCGTTGATGGTACCATACTAATTTCAGGAATTGTGGTGTGTTCTAAGGAGATTTTACCCTGTGAAAAACCTTCTGCTGGGATATCATGAATCATGTTTGAGAGAAAACTGAAGATAAAATGAGAGAATATTTTCAGTAAATTCACATTATCTTTCTCAGTCATGTGAGAGTGAAGCCTGTCATTCTCAGTAAATTATGTAATCCAACAAGGGCAGAGAATGTCAGTTGATTCCTTTGTGTTCTACTGCAGCTTCCCAGAGTGTTCTAAAGAACAACTAGAGCACTAACAGCCTTACTTTTGACAAAAGTATGGCACACCTGAAGCCATCTTGATTGGAATAAACTGGTAACACTTAAAACATTTAATTTAAAAAGGAACAAAATGATGGGGTTCATTTTGTCTTAGAAATTATGGTTAGTGCTGTAGAAAGAAACATTAGGACATGTTTCCAGTGTGATCTCAAATATCTTCCTGTTATATTTCAACAGGAGCAGCCTGTCAGTTGATAACTTTGTGTTCTACTGCAGCTTCCCAGAGTGTTCTAAAGAACAACTAGGGAGCTAACAGTCTTACTTATGACAATATTATGGCACACCTGAAGCCATCTTGATTGGAATAGACTGGTAACACTTAAAACATTTAATTTAAAAAGGAACAAAATGAGGGGGTTCATTTTGCCATAGAAATTATGGTTAGTGCTGCAGAAAGAAAATTTAGGGCATGTTTTAAGTGAAATCTCAAATCCTCTTCTATTTCATTAGAAAATTCTGACATGCAGACTGAAACAATCACTTTCAATACCAGCAGTAGACTTCCAATTAACTCCCTGGTGAGCAGTAGCTTTACTACAGTGATCTAATGAACAACTAGAGTGCTAACATTCTGAATTTATGGCAAAGGTGTGATACATCTGAATGCCTTCTTGATGGAATCAAGGTAAACAACTGAAAGCATTTCCTACTGAGGAGACTGCAGTAAATGAGGAAATTAGGAAACTTCATAACAAATAAGTCTCCCAAGATGGCCACCAGAGAAAAAAGAGCCCAAATGTAGCACAAATATCACCCAGATGTAGCCCACATATAGCCCAAAGACAGGAGTGTGCAAAACACTTTTTATTTTTAGTTTTTCTGCAGTTTTATATAGTGCAGACTGGTCGGTTATTGGAGCGTTACATCTTACTTGGACCCCTTATTACGTATTTTGCACGAAGTATATGAGATTGATTTTGTGAAACATTGAACTTTACGATTCTGTTAACCTGAAGTTGCTCTGAACCGGGCTTTGTAACACCCGTTTTTACGTAATGGCTTTAATTAATTCTCACTGTATTGTATTAGGAAAGAGGATTTACTGTTTTAATGTACACTTTTATGATCTATGTTTCTAAATCAGATCGAATAAAGTTTAATGAATTCTATGGCAGGACGAAGGCGAGGATTATGCATTTCTTTCCTCACTTTATTTGCATAGCAGTTCAAAGAAAACGTAACACAACAATCATTAAATAAAAGACTACACAAGCCATGAACCATTAGGGGGGCACTCTTCAAGGCAACTATAGTCCAATCATATCACAGTCCATCGTATATAATATCGTGATGTCCCTTCCGCTTCCTCTTTCTTCACTGCTTGTCAATTAAGTGCATTCCTTACATTCTTGGCTTAATCTGACGTTGTTGCTGTTTGTATAGAGGTTTCTTGTGCACGTTATTAGCATTATTGCCTTGGTATTGTTTCATATTCCCTGAGCAGCAGGCTCTTGCCCGAGAGCATTCTCCCCCTCGCAGTTTCTCCCACTGTGCGCTCTGCGTGCGGTGAGATCCTGTCAGGCGCATCTGGTCCAAGCGAGGCAGCTCCGTCGAGCGCTCCCGCTGGTCTTTACACGCGTTTGGGTAACCGGTGAGGGGGCTGCCTTAAGGATTTTAAGGGCATTTGTTCTGTGCTCACACCCTCTGCTATCATGTCTTCTCCAGAAGACCATTTTTACTCCTCCTTCCAGGAAGTGGAGGAGGAATAGCCCCCCAACTTCTCCCTCCAGCAGTGGACCAAGCCCTCTCTCTGGCTATTTCTAGGGCGCTGGCTCCTCTTAGGGATCAGGTTGATATGCTGGCGAAAAGCATCTCTGGGGTGTTCAGTGACCCAGATCTGGTGGTGGCGGGTCCCAGTAGCTCCCAGATGGGAAATAAAAGGGCCGCTAAGCATAATGTGGGACACTTGGAAGGATTTGATAAACTTACGGAGACCTTCCTCAAGAATGCGCGAATGCTAAAACATGCACCCTGCCGGGAGGAGGAGAAGTCCGAAGAAAATTGCGATGCTGTCACCACTATTTTAGACCCCGACGGCGGGTTTCCCTTAGAGGGAGAGGGTGTATCAGAGGACGATTTCTCCTCCGATGAGGATAAGGACTTGGGGTGTCCCTGGCATCCAGAGTTCCCCTTCTCTCAGTCCCGGGTTGGGGACGGGGTCCACTCAGACATGTACAAGCCTACCCAAATTTACCATCCTAGGTCGGCGGAGTGGACCCTGACACCAAAGTGGTAGAGTATGTGGTGGGGAAAATCCATCAACCCCTTGAAAGGGAGGTCAGGAATAGGATGAGGGGAGAATGCCCTAGGCCCTCACTGAAGGGGAAGGTGGCACACATGCCTGAAATTGATGAGAAACTATGTACCTTTTACTCCAAGTATATGGGGGATCCCAAGAAAGGAATTGATAGGTCTTAGACGTGGTAGGGCCCTTGACCCAAATTATTCAATTGGCGGAGCGCTAAAAGAGTCAGAAGCCCTTTGTCCACGGATATTTTGGCTGGTTGGGCGCACTTCCGTAAACCCTAAAACACTACCCACTCCACTACCCAAACACCACTGCACTACCCTAAACCCTAAAACACTACCCCAGCAAGACACCCTACACTACCCAAACATAACTGCACTACGCTAAACCCTAAAACACTACCACCAGCACGACTCCTTACACTACCCAAACACCACTGCACTACCCCAAACCCCAAATATACCCCCAGCACAACCCCCTACACTACACAAACACCACTGCACTACCCTAAACCCTAAAACACTACCCCAGCACGACCCCCTACACTACACAAACACCACTGCACTACCCTAATCACTAAATCTACCCCCAGCATGACCCCCTACACCATTCAAACACCACTGCACTACCCTAAACCCTAAAACACTACTCCAGCACTACCCCTACACTACCCAAACACCACTGCAGTACCTTAAACCTTAAAACACTACCCCCAGCACAACCCCCTACACTACACAAACACCCCTGCACTACCCCAAACCCTAAAACGCTACCACAGCACGACTCCCTACACTACCCAAACACCACTGCACTACCCTAAACCCCAAATATACCCCCAGCACAACCCCCTACACTACACAAACACCACTGCACTACCCTAAACCATAAAACACTACCCCAGCACGACCCCCTACACTACACAAACACCACTGCACTACACTAATCACTAAATCTACCCCCAGCATGTCCCCTACACCATTCAAACACCACTGCACTACCCTAAACCCTAAAACACTACTCCAGCACTACCCCTACACTACCCAAACACCACTGCACTACCTTAAACCCTAAAACACTACCCCCAGCACAACCCCCTACACTACATAAACACCCCAGCACTACCCTAAACCCTAAAACACTACCACAGCACGACTCGAGTCCCTACACTACCCAAACACCACTGCACTACACTAAACACTAAATCTACCCCCGGCATGACCCCCTACACTACCCAAACACCACTGCACTGCCCTAAACCCTAAAACACTACCACCAGCATGACCCCCTACACTGCTCGAACACTACTGCACTACCCTAAACCCTAAAACACTACCCCTAGCACAACTCCCTACACTACCCAAACACCACTGCACTACCCTAAACCCTAAATCTACCCCCAGCACGTCCCCTACACTACCCAAACACCACTGCACTACCCTAAACCCTAAAACACTGCCACCAGCATGTCCCCCTACACTACTCAAACACCACTGCACTACCCTAAACCCTAAAACACTACCCCAGCATGAACCCCTACACTACCCATACACCACTGCACTACCCTAAACCCTAAAACACTACCCCCAGCACAACCCCCTACACTACTGCACTACCTTAAACCCTAAAACACTACACCAGCACGACCCCTACACTACCCAAACACCACTGCACTACCCTAAACCCCATGTCCAATCCCCCTTACCTCTCACTCCTCATGGTTACTCTCTCCTCGTGGTTCCTGCTTCACGTCATCTCTGAGGGGCGGTGCATGTCATTGTGAGTAAACGGAACAGCCTCTGTTTCCTTACAACAACGTGGATCGTCTACATGTTTTTTAGAATGCATGTTCATTTACCACACATACCTTTACAACAAAATTTGTTATAAAGGCATGCTTGGTAAATGACCATGCGTTCTAAAAAAATGTGTAGTAATGACTTTGCGATGTACAACGCATGCGTGGTAATGCATGCGTTGTAATGGTTTTGCAAAATAAAAAAGTTGTAACGGCTGTTTACCGATCGAAGCTGGCCCCTGTTCTTCAGTGAGATATTTATTTGATTAATTAGGAGGAAGGAATGTGTTTTTTTACTGAAAAGTGCATTCCCAGCTGTTGTATTGTGAAAGTGTTCACGTGGCCTGGATTCACTTCCGGTGAGAAAGTGGAAGAGTCTGTTTGGATCTAAAGGAGTTCTGTTGTTGGACGGGGCCGGCGCGACACGTCATCAGAAAACATAGCTAATGGAAAGCGTCTTCCCTGAAGTGTGGAGCAGTGGCATGAGAGGTCAACGAGTGTGTGTCCCACCGCAGTATAACCGTACCGCGTGACCCATGTGCCGCCTCCAGAGTGCGTGAGGCAGAAGCAGCATCGCAGGTCCTCTTGAAGACCGTTGTAGCACTAATTCTACATTTTGTTACGTGGGCATTTTAACTTTGTTGTTTCTACCAGATACAAAGATAAGATCCTGTGTTATTCAGTGCCCTTGTTACCTTTTTTGTGGGTTGTGGTGCTTGTCACTTTGCTGCGCCACCGGTGCACACGACTGGGCACCCCAGCTCGTGTGCCATCTGCAGGGCCTCTGCCCTCGGATCACTGGTTTTGGTTTCTGGAGTGGCAACATAAACAGTTGCTCCCAAAGGACTAGCCTGAACAATTAGGTGAATATCCCCTGCACCAGCATTCCACGGAAATTCTTTCCTAGCTCTCCCACGTCGACGAGGACATCATAATAGCGACACCATATGACGTCATCGGTGCCATAAGAGAACCTTGTCGGCGTGCTGACGTCAATTCCACCCATTTTTTCTGTGCCACAGAGGCAAACAGGTGGACCATGACATTTTCACATGTATACATAGTATAATAAATATATATATATTCACTGAAAAAAACATAGGTTTCAGGCACGTTATAGTTAGAAATTAGCATTTTAAAAACCTTAGAAATTCACTGAAAAAACCATAGGTTTCAGGGGCGTTATAGTTAGTTGGATATTTCACTCATACAAAACCATAGAAATTCCCCTGTTATAGTTAGTTCATAGTTCATAGTTCAGCTAACTATAACTTGCATGCCCGCAATGCACTGCTGATGACGTCACATATTACATCACTCATGACATGGTCGGTGACATCACTGATGACATCTCAAATGACATCACTGATGACATCATCCAGCGAATGTGTGTTTTTCTGAAAATTAAATATGTTTTATATATGTATATCTCAAGGTCGATGGAAGAATAAATGGGTATATAAGTGTCTAAATGGATGATTTTCTATTGTAAAATTGATTGTATAACTGTGTGCAGGACTGTATAGGTGGATGAGTGTGTGTATGGTAAGCCTGGGCAAAGCACTACGCTACGCTCGCGTAGTTTGCGAAGTTCGCGCTACTTCGCACTACGCAAACTGCACGTAGCACAGTGCGAACACGCGTAGCATAGTGTTGTGTAGTGCTGCGGTCATTTTTGGCTTGCTCGCGGTCCTCAACGTCAAATTGGCGACCGCGAGCAAGCAAAATGACATCCCGGCGAGACTTTTTCCTTGTTCGCGATCAGCAACATCAAGTTGGCGATCGCAAGCATGGAAAATAAACCTCCCGGCGAGATTCCCAACGCGAGGAGGTCAGGTTTCTTCGGGACACAGCACACAGAAAAGTCCTTTCAAGCAGGGGGACACAGCACACAGCAAAGTCCCCTGGCCTCTCCTTAGTTAAATTAGCAAACTGCAGGCCAGCCCCAGAACACACAGCAAGGGTCAGTCCTTCTCTTCAGTCTCTTCAGCTGTTCTTCCTTGGCAGAGGTTCCTCTTGACCACAAATTAGTTTCAATCTTTTTCAGTCTTGATCAGTCCAAAGTTCAGGGGTTTCAGTTCTCGTAGTTATACCACTAAATGTCTTTGAAGTCTTTGTGTTCAGGGGGCACTGACCCCTGTCCAAACCAGTTCTGGGTGTCTTCCTGCCAGTGGCACATTCTTCCTTTGATAGTGGGGGTCTGGTTCCTCACTCAGCAGGAGGTGGAGCCATTCTTTTATGGCAGCAGCCCAAGCCTCTTCACATCCAGGGGGGCTACTCCTCCCCCCTATACTCCAGATGCAGATCAGCTTGTTGCTGTCTCACCTACCCCATCCCTGGGTCAAGACACTTCCCAGATCCTATCACATTCAAATCCAGACAGTCAATCCACAACCAGGCACACAGAATTGTTAGAACAAAAAAACCAGCCACTTCTAAAAGCGTGGTTTCTAAACACACAATGCAAAAATCACCTTCACAAAAAGATGTGTTATTAAATTGTGAGTTCAGGCACACTAAACTTCACCTCTCCATCTTAAGCCTATGGGAAGATAGGCTGGAAACATATTACACAGCCTTCCCATTCTGTCCTATGGGCAAGATGGCCTTGCAACAGTGAAAAACGAAATGGAGAGTATTTCACTGTCAGGACATGGTACACACCTCAGTACATGTCCTACCTTTCACAGACACTGCACCCTGCCCAGGGGGGTACCTTGGGCCTACCATAGGGGTGTGTGATGTGCATGGAAAGAGAAGGGTAAGGCCTGGCAAGTGGGTGCACTTGTCAGGACAACATGGCAGTTAGCAAACTGCGTGCAGGCACTGCAGTGGTAGGCCTGAGTTCTCTCTTTAGGGCTACTTGTGTGGGTGGCACAATTAGTGCCGCAGGACCATGAGTAGCATTTGCATTACCAGCCTTGGCACACATAGTGCACTTTACTAGGGACTTTACTAGTAAGGCAAACATACCTATTATGGACAACCAATTACCATAATACTTTATACAGGGAACACTTTCACTTTGACACTGATCAGCGGTGGCAAAGTGCCCAAAGCATATAACTTGGCAACACCATGTCAGAAAAAAGGTCTAGGGGGAAGGCAAAAAGTTTAGGGAACTTTAGCCAGAAAAGTCCAACACACATGCTCTGCTTGCTTTTGAACATTTTCAAGTGGATCCCTACCGAGTCCAGGAAAACGGTCACCGATGCACTCGTCAGCAGCGGACTCAACTATGGAAATGCACTCTATGCCAACACCACCCAAAAAATCCTTCCAAACTCCAGAACATCCAGAACGCCTCTAGCAGACTCATCCTGAATATCTCCTGCAGCAGTCACTTTACCGGTCACCTGAGAGACAGTCACTTGCTCCCGATCGACAAAAGAATTACCTTAAAGCTCCTCATGCATGCCTTCACAGCCCTCCGCAAAGTCAGACATGCGTACCTCAACCACCATCTCTCCTTTTACACACCTACCAAACAGCTCCTCTCCACCCTGCCCAACTTGCCCTAGCCACCGTACAACGGATCAGCAAGACTATGGCTGGAGGAAGATCCCTCTACCTCAATGCAAAGCCTTGGAACTCCCTGGTTCTACATCTCAGACAATCACCATTGCTGCCTCAAATCAGGAAGGACCTCAAGACCTGGTTCTTTGACTGAACCGCAGATCCGCCCCCCCATGCCATGAGACTCTAAAGAGTGAGTTGTCGCACTTTACAAGAAATCTGATTGACTGATTAACATAAAGAAAGCAAATTATTTAAAAGTACTTTGTTCCTATTTAAGAACTCAGAAAATATGTCATCATGTTCGTTGTTTAGAGCTCTAACAATAATTTCTATGGGAATAAGACCCTCTTATGGAGGAGGGTGCAGAGGCAACAAGTTGACCACACTGAGCAAGCGGATGGAGCACAACGGACCATGGAGGGCAGGGGAAAGAAGGACTGGAGCAACAAACCAACCGTGCAGCACAGGCAAAAGAGACTATGGCAATATAAAAGGCCATTAAGGGCATAAGGAAGAGGCAATGGCTGTACTACCATACATGCCAACAAATCTGATTCAAGCAGGACACTCCCAATGATTTTAAGCCTAAAAGGGCTTTATATTATCTGTCTCATGTCTAAACTCTCCTCTTTTTTAATGTAAGTCAAAGGGTAAAATCAATTACCCAGGTTTTTGTTTTCACAATGTCCCTCCCTCCCCTGGCGAGGGGGCAGGAGCATGCACAAAGAACCATGGAGGACAGAAGGGAGGGGTAAGGCTGGACACAGACAGTAGAGGGCAGGGGAAGAGGCGACACACAGACCGCACAGGGCAGATAGGAGGAGCACTTACAGCACAAAAGAGCATGGAGGGCAGGAAGGAGTGGCAGCAAAATAGACCATAGAGGATAAGAGGGAAGGGACAGGGGCATGGAACTTGGACAGCAAGGGTGGAAGCGGCAGCAGCCATCTGGCCATGCTAGATAGGAGAGGGGCAGGAGCAGCAAGCTTGGGGGGGCAGCACAATGCCAGGCCCTGCATTCAACCCCCCAACTGTGCATTGTGAGGAGCATCTTACTTAACGTTAGAAAAACCTTATAAATTAACTGAAAAAACAAAGGTTACAGGAATGTTATAGTTAGGAAATAGAATTTGAAAAACCTTAGAAATTCACAGAAAAAAACAAAGATTACAGGGACATTATAGTTAGGCTCATTTTTCCGTCATACAAAACCATTGAAATTTAGCAGTTATAGTTACCTGACCTGACTATAGCTTAAGCCCCCAAATGCTTATGACCTCACATATTACATCACTCATGACATGGTCAGTGACATCACTGATGACATCTCAAATGACATCACTGATGACATCATTGATGACATCATCAACAGAACCCCTCTCCCACCCACCCTCACTCCTATACAACCTCTCATACACCCACTCAAACACCCACACAATCACTCATATATTCATTCACAGACCCATACATGTACTTCCACAACCACTCTGTCCTCCATAGAGCCACTCACACATGCACTCACTTACTAGTTACTAATACAGCCACTCACACAAACATTCACTCATCCATACAGCCACACATTCATCCATACACCTACTAATACATAGACTTATTTTCCTATACAGTCACTCACACAATCACTCACTCGCCCATATATATTCTCAATACAGCCACTCCCTCAAACATACAAGCACTCACATAACCACATAACCACACAACCATGTACATACCCATTCACAAATCCATACAAACACTCCCATATCTGTTCACTCACCCATGCAGCCATTCATATAGATGCTAACTCTCCAATACAGCCACTCACACACCAACTCACTTAACCAAATACCTACTCAAACATCCACTCACTTGCCATTACAACCACTTACACACCCAGTCACTCACTTATTCAGCCGTTCAGACACCCACTCACTCACCCATACAGTCATTCACATACCCATTAAGTCATTCACCCATACAGCCACTTGCACAGCACTCACTCACCCATACAGCCACTTACACAGCACTCACTCACCCAAACAGTCACTAAAAACCCACTTACACACCCATACAGCCATTCACATACCCACTCACACACCCATACATTCATTCACACAGCCACTCACTCACCCACACAGCTACTCACACACCTACCTATATACCCATACAGCCACTCACACACCCACTTACACACCCATACATCCAGTCACACATCCACTCACACACCCTCAGTGATAGTCAGAAACCCACTCACTCACCCCTGCAGCCACTCATGCATGCACTCTCTCACCCATACAGCTACTCAAACACCCACTCATACACTAATTCAGACAGTCACACAGCCACTCAGATCACATATGTTAGAAATAGTATCACTCATTAGTAGTACAACTGGTGTACAATATAACTTATGTAGTAGGTTAGTATTTATGAAAAATATTCATAAACTGTTAGAAAGCACTTGCACTCACTTGATGATATCCTCAGTGATGTCATCATTGATGTCCATTGACGATGTCATGAGTGATGTCGTTAGTGATGTCACCGACCATGTCATGAGTGATGTAATATGTGAGATCATAAGCAGTGCATTGCAGGGACGTAATTTATAGTTAGTTTAGGTAATTTCAACAGTTTTGCACAAGTGAAATCTGAGCCTAACTATAAGGTTCTTGTAACCTTTAGTTTATTTCAGTGAATTTCGAAGGTTTTTCTAATTCTATAATCTTTGGGTTTTTCAGTGAATATAGCCCTGTTGAAGGCATGAGCTGAAATGTATAGGTTCCATGTGGGGTGTTGCATGGCACTTTAAAATATAATAAAATTAATTGAACACTTGAACTTGGTACCAAGCCGTCTTTTTGTGAGAAGCGGGGAAACTGCAGCTGGATTATCGGATTGGATGGTCATTATATATTTGTGAGTCCTACTTAAGGAAGTTAACGAAGCTATACATAAGATTTGATGGCAGAAACCTACGAAGGATATTTCCAACCACGCCCACTAAGGGCAATGAACTAATCAAAGCATGTAAACTAAGGTGGAAATAAAAGAGAGCCTTATCTGCTGATCGAATTAGCAAGCCTATGAAGAAGATGGAGACATCAAAACGCGCCAGGCGACTTTATGAATTTTCACGATGTGAGGGAGCGTGAAATGGAAATCCGAATGGATGGCCGGCCGCCGAGTGCACTGCCAATGCTTTCGGGCCATTGTTTAAAAAAAAAAAAATTACGTGGCTGCCCTGCCACGGGCGATGCACCACCTCTGCAAATAAAGGAGGGGCTGTGGCAAGAACTGTTCTGCAAGCCACGTAACGCGAACAGCCTAAAGCAATAAAGATGCTCCTTAACCTTGAGAGTCCTACTTAAGGAAGTTAACGAAGCTATACATAAGATTTGATGGCAGAAACCTACGAAGGGGAAACTACTAGGTTCCAAGAGGGACTACATGTCCCATGACACCCTGTAATGGAGGATATTTCCAACCACGCCCACTAAGGGCAATGAACTAATCAAAGCATGTAAACTAAGGTGGAAATAAAAGAGAGCCTTATCTGCTGATCGAATTAGCAAGCCTATGAAGAAGATGGAAACATCGAAACGCGTCAGGCGACTTTACGAATTTTCACGATGTGAGGGAGCGTGAAATGGAAATCCGAATGGATGGCCATCCGCCGAGTGCACTGCCAATGCTTTCGGGCCATTGTTTTAAAAATATATTTATATATATATATATTTTCGTAAATCGAACATAAAATAGTTTAGATACTAAATCACCTAATGGGTTGAACCTAGGGGAGGAATTATACACATTTTTATAGTAGGATTAGCAGCACAATTCTCTGTTTTTTAGACACTTGGGGTGTAATCATGTGGTCGGGGTGGATGCTGAAAGATATGAAATTGCAATATAAGGTTGTTTTTAGGCTTGCCATCTTTTTCCTTTTGTTTGTATTATGTTTAATTTGATCATAAATTGTAAAACATATGCAAATTGTGCATAAGGAAAGAGGTATTCCGAAAATAAGAATGGATGTACTAAAATATGGGTGAATAGTCTGGTTTGGGACAAACCCAGTTAATCTGGGAGAATGTGCCCACATGGGTTCAAATTGTGCCAAGCAATGAATTGGAGTACCAATTTAGGGCTTATCATATGGCCACACAGTGGTGTCAAATGTGCCATTTAGTTGAGTTCAAATATGCTCATAGGGTTATTTGTTTATGCCCATATACATTTGACACATTACGAACTGAGGGAGTACACATTGAAATCATCATGGTGTGAAAATGAGTCCAGCTGGTGTTTGCCTTCTCCAACAACCCCAGCCAGGATTTGGTGAAATTTAGGCAGGATCTGACAGCAACCTTGGAGTGGATGGCTGCTAACTATTTGCAGCTCAACTCGTCCAAATCTGAGATCCTTCTGGTAGGCAGGGATCGCCATCTCTGGGGCAATGAATGGTGGCCTCCTGCTCTCGGAGCTCCCCCGACCCCCAAACTGGTGGTGAAAAACCTTGGCATAATAATGGACAGTGATCTCACTTTCGAGATCCATGCCAAATCAATGGCAGGTTAATGTTTTGGACTACTGCGAGGCCTCAAACCTATACTGGGTCTCTTTGACTCCAAGACTCGTCAACTGATCATTCAATCTTCCGTCCTTGCCAGACTATATTATTGTAATGTGCTTCCCTTGGGAGCCAACAAATTCACTGTTAAAAGGCTGCTGCGTGTTCATAATGCGGCTGCTTGCGTGATCTTTGCCCTCCCTAAATACTGTCATATCTCCAGCCTCCTCTGTCGACTTCACAGGCACCCCCTCGAACAGAGAGTGCACTTCAAAACACTGTGCATCACTCACAGAATCTTGGGGAGTATCGGACCCAGATTCTTGAGTGATCTATGCTCATACTATGCTTCCACACGCTTGCTGCATTCCTGCAGACTGCTCTTGGCAAGAGTTCCCCGAATACATAGGGCCAGAGTAGGCGGGCGTTCTTTTAGGTGGCTAGCTCCACCCTCTGGAACACCCTCCATATCCATATCCGTAGTGCCCCTGACCACCTTACCTTCAGAAGGCTGGTGAAGACATGGCTATTCACCCAATGCTAATCTCTCCTCTGTTGTCTCACTTGGTGTTCATCTCAGTGCTGGGACGCCCCGTTTCTGGGGCAGCCATGTGCTCTACAAATACCTTAACATAACATTAATATGAAGGTGGTTCCAAGGAGTTGGACCACCTGTGCTCTATTGTGATTTTCAAGGCAATAGAATAAATGTCTCCCAAAGCGAACAGCACACGATCAACAACACAGTGAGACATTAATACCATTGTGTTGCGCAATATGAGACATCAGGATAACAATTAATTCAAAAACTTGCAATAATAAAAAAAATGATCGAAGTTGGAATTGTTAAAGTGATTTATAAATTATTTAAGACAACTGCTCCAATATAAGATTGATTTCTTGAGTGTTTCTTTTATAGTCATGGATCACTTGACACTATTTAAATGTTTACCAATGGGGCTGCAGGCATATGAACAAGGCCATTGTTGTGGCCAAAACGCGTCTTGGCAAATTGTTGTGCAGAACAAATAATTTTGGAAAGAATTCAGTGTCTGCGTCTGGTCCGTAAGGATTTGATCAAAAGAGACAGGAAGTGGTGATATATATAAAATGTCAACAATTGATTCCCGAAGCAGTGCGCAGCACGGCCGGTGCGAACAAGCGAGGCTGAATCCAGCCTTGAATTCCATTTACCAACAACAAAAGTAAGTCGCACTCCAGGGATTATGTTCACGCAATTTTATTAACTTGCCACCATCACCAACGTGTTTCGGCCCTCTCTGTCTTGATCACGGTGGTCAAGACGAAGAGGGTTGAAACGCATTGGTGATGGTGGCAAGTTAATAAAATTGCGTGAACATAATTCCTGGAGTGCGACTTACTTTTGTTGTTGGTGTATATATATAGTTTGTTTCCCATGTGCTGTTTGAATGCCCTGCTTATGCGCAGCCTAGGGACAAATGGCTCAAACCGGTCTGCCGACAATTGGGCACATGGAACCATTGGGAAGGGATCCGGACCTTAGGAGGCAAGATGGCGACGGATTGACAGCGTCGCGAAGGAGTTCCGCTGTGTCTCTCCGTATGAAGCGGCTCGAATTTCCTTAGATCACGCTTCGCATCACAATATGTGAAAAGCAATAAATATACGCATTGGCGGTAAAGGAAAAACTGTGTGGTTTGTCCTCACTATTGGCGGCGGCAGCGGCGGCAAGGAAGCTCGGAGCTCATGGATCAATGCTGGGTTGCGTGAATTGCTTCCGGTACAGCTGGATGGTGGAAGGAGGATAGTTAAACGAACAGACTGCAACGTGTGGAGGAGACTGCATTATGCTTTCTGGAATGAAGGAGGCTACGGGCAAAGGAATAAAAGCTGCGTGGAGCTACATTGTTTTATCAAATACACTAAAAGCATCTTTCGACAATCTACGCAAGCTAGGATGACCGGTAAGGGGCAAGAGGTGGCAAGGGAAAAACTGGACAGATTCCCTCACTGTTAAACCCTGTGCCGGCAAATTCCTCATCTGCACTCACACGCATGGGGAAAAAGATGGACTTAACTTGTACAAGCGCCAAAGAAGGGGGTGAAAAGGGCGATTATCGGCGTAAAGGCATGCAGGAAAAGGACCCAGCTTCTAGCTCTATGGGGAGGAGAAGCAACCTACGTTTACTCAAAGAAGCTGACAACTTACAACCCCTAATCTCAAGTAGCTTTGCAGTAGGAAGTGAAGTTGTGCTAAACGATTCAGGCAGCGCTCTTGGTGATCGGGATATGAGA
This sequence comes from Triturus cristatus, assembly GCF_964204655.1. Classification (NCBI taxonomy): domain Eukaryota; kingdom Metazoa; phylum Chordata; class Amphibia; order Caudata; family Salamandridae; genus Triturus; species Triturus cristatus. The sequence continues at coordinate 1,169,820,457 of NC_140585.1, read as the reverse complement.
GAGGTGCTGGCCTCAAAATCCCTCGCACCTGATGATACTAATGTTTTTTTGACCAACAGTCACATTTGCCACCCTACTTTATCAAACAATTGTAATAGCTTGATTACCATTACCAGTGCTATTAGCGGTGCAAAAGATGGCGATGCTACTCCTACATCTGTAACACTCAATGCCTGTGCACTTATAGATCCTATTAAAAAAACACCAGATAATCAGGATAAATTTTACTCGCTGACGGATGATTCTGAAATATTCGACATCAGCATTTCACTGTCAAGTGGAGAGGAAGGCAAGAAGTGGTATAGCAGCCCTAACACTGATGTCCCAAGAACTAAAATAGCCACTAAAAAAGTATCTAAAAAGAGAGGTAAAAATCGGGTACAAAGAGATGACAATTTCTCAGAGAATGAGAGTGTGCGAGAGTTGAAATGGGATTATAACAATACGCCTCTTACATTAGCCGCAAACACTTTCACAATTACTGGGCTCACTCCAACCCACAATAACCTAACCACCTGTGGCAGTGGCAGCAGCAAAATGGGCGATCACGGAGATCACGGGGCTTCTAGTAATGAACCCGCTTTGGCAGTTATTTTGCAGTCGATCAAAGGTTTTCAGGATGAAGTCAAGGCTGATAATCGAAGATCCCGCTTGGCTGCCAAAAAACTTCAAGGGGCAGTGAGAAAGGTCGGTAAAACCTGTTCCGATATTGCGGATCGGATGACTATGGTGGAGGGAAGAACCGAACAGCTTGAAAAAGATGTGGCGATATTACAGACACAGCATAATGAACAACATGGGGGGGTAGTAAAGGAACTGATGTGGAAGATGGAGGAGCAGGAAAACCGGCAGAGACGTAACAACCTCCGCTTTTTAGGAATTCCGGAGGGAATTGAAAAGGATGACCCCAGAAAATTCATGATCAATCTCCTAAAAGGGGCATTCCCAGAAATTCAGTCATGGGACTTGGAGCGGGAAATACAAAGAGCCCATAGATTTCCCCTTTCTCTCGGTAAATAAACATCAATGGCACAATACCCACGCGTTATACTCGTATTCTTTGGAAACTTTCTTATCTGCCAAATACTTTTTGATCTGGCTAGACCAACCAAGAGACGAACTATCGAGGGAGTAACTTTCTTTACCAGACCCGATTTCGCTCATGCCACAGTGGAGCGTAGGTGGAGACTCCGGCAACTCTTTGATCCATTTCAGAAGTTGGGGGCTGAGGTGTATTTGCAGAATCCTGCCAGACTGAAGATAATTTTCAAAGGGGCTACCCGTAGCTTCATCTCTGAAATTCAGGTGTAAAAATATCTTGAAGAACTTTCAGAACATAAATAATATAAAGTCAACATGTAAAGCTTATTTCAGGATGAAATAGCTAGGAATGCAGTCAAGGACACCAGTTGGGCTCAACAAGTGGTGGGGGCGTGGTCTCTGTCGGGGTTTCTGATAAATGCTGTGCTGCTTGGGCTTGGGGAGTTGACCTGGGCCTCCCGTCTAGGCTGCACTGACACTATATATTTTTTTGCCTTTATCTTTTTCTAAAAAGAATTTTATTTCAAGATTTTGCTTTTTGGTTGTTTGATGTATTAAGGCTCACTGCTATTCTGGACTGGGCTAGTTTTCCTTCTTTTTTGGCTTTGCAAAAGTGTGATTATAGTTTAAGGTGGAGAGACCCAGCGGGCGCGCGGGGTTCTGTTCGTTGGATGTCACATCCCTGACTTGGCCAGGTAACCTCCAGAATTGGTGGGGGGAGGGTGGGGGAGGGTGGGGGGGGGACAGGCAGGGTCAGACAAGGTTGCAATAACAAAAATAAAAGCAAAACAAAAGAGAGGGGCAAGGGGGGAAATTTTGTGTTTATGTAATTGTATGGTGCACATTAGCACATTAGGATGGGACTGCTAAGAATACTATCTATGAATATCTGTGGCCTAAATGATATTAAAAAAAGACAGGCAGTTACGGTTGAACTGCAAGCTTGGGGCACCAATATTGTTTGTCTACAAGAGACACATATCGAGGGGTCACAAACGCATATTTTAAAAACGATGGGCTATCGGTTGATATGTGCTACCTCACTAGGAGCCAGGGTTAGGGGGGTGGCAATCCTAGCTAAGGTAAATGGGCTCAACTTTAGTCATTCTAAGGTAGATAAATTTGGTCGATGGGCAATTACAGAATGTCAGTATGGGAGTGGACAAAGGATGACCCTATGTGCTATATACGGCAGCAATGCTGATGAGACAGTTGTGTTTGATGAGATCTCTAATGAATTGATGCACTGGCCACTACCTCTATTGATTTGTGGGGATCTTAACATTAATCTCCCAAGTAATTGGTCACTAAATGAGGAATGGCACTACACTGGCCGTAAGCCCAAAGTGTTTAAAGCACTGCAGCAAATGTGTTGTACTCATGGCTTAGTGGACGGTTGGCAGACATTAAAACCGGATGATTGTGGGTTTACATATTTTTCTAATCCGCATCTCACGCATGCAAGATAACAGGTGAGTAAATCGGAATTCGTTGTTCAGATGATTTTAGGTGAATATTTTAAAGTTCCAAAACTCCACACTTAGAAGAATTTCCAAGTGAAACCAGTCAATGTTAGCCTATGGAAGGAAATTCAAGTTACTGGTAAGTACGGTTAGAATTACTTTTCAGGATCAGTACTGGGCTCAAAGATTTAGCACTGAGGTCTCTCCTGATAACAGGTGAGTACATCAGAATTCGTTGTTCTGCTGATTTTATAGGAATATTTTAAAGTTCCAAAACTCCACACACAGAAGAATTTCCTAGTGAAACCAGTCAATATAACCCTATGGAAGGAAATTTACTTAGCAGGTAAGTAGTGTTACCGTTACTTTTCCTTACTCAGTGATGGATCCTGGATCCAGCACTGGTGCATCTCCTGTAAACAGTTGAAAGAATGCGTTTAAGTCATACAGGTGATTTTTTAGGAATATTTTTAGTTTGTGAAAATAGACAGAAACTTTTCAGGTGAAAACCAGACAATGGATTCCTATGGAAGGAAATACAAGTTACTGGTAAGTATGGTTAGAATTACTTTTCAGGGTCAGTGCTGGGGTAAAAGATGCAGCACTGGGTTCTTTCCTGATAACAGGTGAGTAAATCGGAATTCGTTGTTCAGATGATTTTAGGTGAATATTTAAAAGTTCCAAAATTCCACACTTAGAAGAATTTCCAAGGGAAACCAGTCAATATTAGCCTATGGAAGGTAATTCAAATTACTGGTAAGTACGGTTAGAATTACTTTTCAGGATAAGTACTGGGCTCAAAGATGCAGTACTGAGGTCTCTTCTGATAACAGGTGAGTAAATCGGAATTCATAGTTCTGGTGATTTTATAGGAATATTTTAAAGTTCCAAAACTCCATACTTAGAAGAATTTCCAAGTGAAACCAGTCAATATTACCCTATGGAAGGAAATTCACTTACCAGGTAGTGTTATCTTTACTTCTTCTTACTCAGTGGTGGATCCTGGATCCAGCACTGGTGCATCTCCTGTAAACAGTTAAAAGAATGCGTTTAAGTCATACCGGCAATTTTTTAGGAATATTTTTAGTTTGTGAAAATAGACAGAAACTTTTCAGGTGAAAACCAGACAATGGATTCCTATGGAAGGAAATACAAGTTACTGGTAAGTACGGTTAGAATTACTTTTCAGGATCAGTGCTGAGCTAATAGATGCAGCACTGGGTTCTTTCCTGATGACAGGTGAGTAAATCGGAATTCGTTGTTCGGATGATTTTAGGTGAATATTTAAAAGTTCCAAAACTCCACACTTAGAAGAATTTCCAAGTGAAACCAGTCAATGTTAGCCTATGGAAGATAATTCAAGTTATTGGTAAGTATGGTTAGAATTACTTTTCAGGATCAGTACTGAGCTCAAAGATGCAGCACTGAGGTCTCTCCTGATGACAGGTGAGTAAATCGGAATTCGTAGTACATCCAGTAAGCGCCACAGACCTGCGTAGCAGAGAGATGTAAAAAGGGGCACGGCCTACACCACCTCTCTGCAACGCAGCGCAGTGGTGCTTCCTGGAAGCACCTGGTGGGCTACTTGGCCCCCATGGTCCCTCAGGTTTGAAGTGGAATTTTTTCCCCAACTTAAAACGCGCCACAGGGCGTGTTTGCACACATCACGTCAGGCCCCGTCCCCTCCCTTCACCACTGTGAAAACGCGCCCTGTGGACGTTCTAAGTTGAGAGATTAAGTCCCCTTGAATCCTAAGGGTCCCTAGGGTCAAACTAGCCCACTAGGTACCTCCAGTAAGCTCCACAGAGCTGCGTTGCAGAGAGGTGTAAAAAGGGGCGTGGCATCTGAAAACCCTTCTGCAACACAGCTCCCTGGTGCATACTGGAGATACCTGTTCAGCTATTTGGCCCTCAGGGACCCTCAGTATTGAAGGAGAATTAATTCCCCAACTTAAAATGCGCCACGGTGCGTGTTTGCACAGTGGTGAAGGAAGGGGGCGTGGCCTGAGGTGACATGTCTGCAAGCCCGCCCTGTGGCGTGTTTTAAGTTAGAGAATTAATTTCTCCTCAATTATGTGGGTCCCTGGGGGCCAACTAGCCCACCAGGTACCTCCAGTATGCGCCAGGAGACTGCTTTGGAGAGAGGTGTTCAGAGGCCACGCCCTTTTTACAAAACTCAGCAACGCAGCTCAGTGGCGCTTACTGGAGGCACCTGTGGGCTAGTTGGCCCCCAGGGACCCTCAGAATTGACAAGGAATTAATTCTCCAACTTAAACCGTGCCACAGGGTGTGTTTGCACACTTGTGAACTCAGGCCCCGCCCCCTCCCCTCACCACTGTGCAAACGCACTCCGTGGCGAGTTTTCAGTTGGGGGATTAACTCCCCTTGAATACTGAGGGTCCCTGGAGTCCAACTAGCCCACCAGCCTCCTCCACTAAGCGCCACAGAGCTGTGTTGCAGAGAGGTGTGAAAAGGGGCGTGGCCTCAGAACACCTCTCTGCAATGCAGCCCCCTGGCACATACTGGAGGTTCCTGGTGGGCTAGTTGGCCCCCAGGGACCCCCAGTATTCAAGGGGAATTTGTTCCCCATCTGCAAACGTGCCAGGGGGCGTGTTTGCAGAGTGCAGCAAGGAGGGGGCATGGCCTCCAGTGCCATGCCGGGTTTTTTTTCTCCCTTTTTTTAAGAAGGGGGGTTGCATAGCCCCCCTTCTTTTTCTCATTTTTGGGCCCTGGGGACCCCATCCCCCAGGGCCTGCCCCCTAATTTTTTTTTTTTAATTTAAAAAATTGGGAAGGGGGCCGCGTGACCCCCCTCCCGAGGCCTTAATCAGCCCCGGGGACCCCTTTTAGGAGGGGGGCTGACTCCTAAACTGATGCAGCATGTTATACAACAACAGAGACAGTGCTGCACACATTCACATAGTTTAGTTACTAATCCATGTATTAAGAGAGACACTTTTAATTACTCACTTAAAAAGACAGTCAGACAGCTACTAAATCCTCCATCCAGACAATTATATATCCACTCAATCTTCAATACAGATTGGTATATATATAATACATATTTAAATTTCAAACTAAACCACATTCAGTGGATGATGTCATCAGTGATGTCATTTGAGATGTCATCAGTGATGTCATCAGTGATGTCACTGACCATGTCATGAATGATGCAATATGTGACATCATCAGAAGTACATTGCGGGCGCGTGAGTTATAGTTAGCAGAACTAACTATAACGGAGGAATTTCTATGGTTTTGTATGACTGAAATGGGCAGCTAACTATAACACCCCTGAAACCTATGGTTTTTTCTGTGAATTTCTAAGGTTTTTTAAATGCTAATTTCTAACTATTACGTCTCTGAAACCTATGTTTTTTTTCAGTGAATTTCAAAGGTTTTTTAAATGCTAACTTTTAAGTGTGATAGTAGTTATATCTATTTTTTTGTACTGATTTTCTACAGTTTTTGAACTGTTTATTTATAAATATTTTATTCGTTAAATAACATTATATATTTTTCAGAAAATTGCAAAAAAATATTTTTTTTAATTACAACTGAAATATTGATTAATTTTCTTGTTTTCATTTTTTATTTTAATATATTTATATTTTTTTCTTTAAAAAAAATAAATTCCAAGTTTTTTTCGGAGTCACGCACTCAAAGTGTACACATCACGGTGGGTGCGTGCATTCTAGCCGCCATTTTAGAAAACGAAGGATCCGTGTATGGTGTGCGACAGCTGCGTGTTTTTCAGTTACATCATATACATTTAATATCACGTGATATGCGCGAATAGTATGCGACCAGTCTGCGACTCCTGCTCCCACACATTCGCGACACATGCGCATTACGGTACGAGATGTTTGCGCGGTTGCGGGTCCCGCGTGACATCATATGCGTGCTGGCGCGACTCCCGCAAAAAAAATTATGTTCCAAAATGATATGTATGTGTCTTTAATATACATATTAAGGCAAGAGATTATGTAAGATATTCATCAAAATAATATATTTGTACTTATAATAAACTTTTATTATTTTTAAATATATTTTCGCGAAGTCGGGTGCGTGCATCGTGAGTGCAGAAAACCAGGTCAGCAGAGCTGCTGTAGAGCCAGAGAACCAGGTCAGCAGAGCTGCTCTAGAGCCTAAGAACTAGGTCAGCAGAGCTTCTCTAGAGCCAGAGAACCAGGTCAGCAGAGCTGCTGTAGAGCCAGAGAAACCAGGTCAGCAGAGCTGCTTTAGAGGGAGAGAACCAGGTCAGCAGCGCTGCTTTAGAGCCAGAGGACCAGGCCAGCAGAGCTGTTTTAGAGCCAGAGAACCAGGTTAGCAGAGCTGCTTTAGAGCCAGAGAACCAGGTCAGCAGAGCTACTCTAGAGCCAGAGAACCAAATCAGCAGAGCTGCTTTAGAGCCATTGAACCAGGTCAGCAGAGCTGCTTAAGAGCCAGAGAACCAGGTCAGTAGAGCTGCTCTAGAGCCAGAGAACCAGGTCTGCAGAGCTGCTGCAGAGCCAGAGTAACCAGGTCAGTAGAGCTGCTTTAGAGGGAGAGAACCAGGGCAGCAGAGCTGCTCTAGAGCCAGAGAACCATGTCAGCAGAACTGCTTCAAGCCATAAAACTGGGGCAGCGGAGCTGCTTTAGAGCCAGAGAACCAGGTCAGCAGAGCTGTTGTAGAGCCAGAGAACTAGATCAGCAGAGCTGCTCTGTAGCATAAGAACTAGGTCAGCAGAGCTGCTCTAGAGCCAGAGAACCAGGTCAGCAGACCTGCTGTAGAGCCAGAGAAACCAGGTCAGCAGAGCTGCTTTAGAGAGAGAGAACCAGGTCAGCAGAGCTGCTTTAGAGCCAGAGAACCAGGTCAGCCGAGCTGCTCTAGCTGACACTGACTGACTGACACTGACTGACTGACACTGACTGACTGACACTGACTGATTGACACTGACTGACACAGATTGACTGACACTGACACTGACTGACACTGATTGACTGACACTGACTGACTGACACTGACTGACTGACTGACACTGACTAGCACTGATTGACACTGACTGACACTGATTGACTGACACTGACTGACTGACACTGATTGACTGACACTGACTGACACTGATTGACTGACACTGACTGACTGACTGACACTGACTGACTGACACTACTGACACTGACTGACACTGACTGACTACTCTCTACTACTCTACTACTGACTCTCTACTACTCTCTACTACTCTCTCTCTACTACTCTCTCTACAACTCACTCTCTACTACTCTACTACTCACTCTCTACTACTCTACTACTCTCTACTACTCACTCTCTACTACTCACTCTCAACTACTCACTCTCTACTACTCTACTACTCAATCTCTACTACTTACTCGCTACTACTCTCTACTACTCACACTCTACTACTCTCTACTACTCACTGTCTACTACTACTCTCTCTACTACTCACTCTCTACTACTCTCTACTATTCACTCTCTACTACTCACTCTCTACTACTCTACTACTTTCTACTACTCTCTACCACTCACTCTCTACTACTCTACTACTCACTCTCTACTACTCTCTACTACTCACTCGCTACTACTCTCTACTACTCACTCTCTACTACACTCTCTACTACTCTCTCTCTCTACTACTCTCTACTACTAGTCTCTACTATTCACTCTCTACTACTCACTCTCTACTACTCTCTACTACTCACTCTACTACTCTCTGCTGCTCTCTACCACTCACTCTCTACTACTCTTTTACTCTCTATCTACTACTCACCCTCTATTACTCGCTCTCTACTACTCTCTACTACTCACTCTCTACTATTCACTCTACTACTCTCTACTACTCACTCTCTACTACTCTCTCTCTACTACTCAATCTCTACTATTCACTCTCTACTACTCACTCTCTACTACTCGCTCTCTACTTCTCACTCTCCACTACTCACTCTCTACTACTCACTCTCTACTACTCTCTACTACTCACTCTCTACTACTCACTACTACTCTCTACTACTCTCTCTGCTACTCACTCTCTACTACTCACTCTCTACTACTCTACTACTCTCTATAACTTGCTCCACTACTCACTCTCTACTATTCTCTACTACTCACTCTACTACTCTCTCCTACTCTCTACCACTCACTCTCTACTACTCTACTACTCACTCTCTACTACTCTCTCTCTACTACTCACTCTCTACTACTCACTCTACTACTCTCTACTACTCACTCTCTACTACTCACTATGTACTACTCACTCTCTACTACTCTCTACTGCTCACTCTCCACTACTCATTCTCTACTACTCGCTCTCAACCACTCTCTACTACTCACTCTACTACTCACTCTCTACTACCCTACTACTCTCTCTACTTCTCACTCTCTACTACTCACTCTCTACTACTCACACTCTACTACTCTCTACTACTCACTCTCTACTACACACTCTCTACTACTTGCTCCCTGCTTCTCGCTCTCTACTGCTCTCTAGTACTCACTCTACTACTCACTCTCTACTACTCTCTACTACTCCACTACTCTCTACTACTCACTCTCTACTACTCACTCTCTACTACTCTACTACTCTCTACTACTCTCTCTCTACTACTCACTCCCTACTACTCACTCTCTACTACTCTCTACTACTCACTCTCTACTACTCTCTACTACTCTCTACTACTCACTCTACTACTCACTCTCTACTACTCTCTACTACTCACTCGATTATATTCACTCTCTACTACTCAATCTCTACTACTCACTCTACTACTCTCTACTACTCACTCTCTACTCACTCTCTACTCTCTACCTCTCTACCTCTCTCTCTACTACTCTCTACCTCTCTACCTCTACCTCTCTACCTCTACACCTCTACCTATACACCTCTACCTCTCTACCTCTCTGTACATGCACACATATGCACATATATATATGCATATATATGCATTTATATATATGTATGTGTATATATATATACATATATAAACATATAAATATAATCTGCATATCTATATAAATATAAATTCATGCAAACATATACATATACATATATGCATACATATGCATGGTATGTACATGAAAGCTTGAAAAACTCTAATACAAGCAAAGCTAAAAGCCGCCTAATTACAAACAGAATTGCTTTAACTTAAACGAGGGCGAGACCTATTGCATTGTCAATGCTTGTTTACTTTGATTCCATCAAGAAGGCATTCAGATGTGACACATTTTCCATAAATTCTGAATGGTAGCACTCTAGTTGCTCATTATATCACTGTAGTAAAGCTACTGCTCACCAGGGAAGTCTGCTGCTGGTATTCAAAGTGCATGTTTCAGTTTGCATGTCATAACTTTTTAATGAAATCCAAGAGGATTTGAGAAGTCAAAATCTGCCCTAATCTTTGTTTCTGCAGCACTAATCATAATTTCTATGGCAAAATGAACCCCCTCATTTTGTTCCTTTGCAAATTAAATGTTTTAAGTGTTACCACTTTATTCCAATCAAGATGGCTTCAGGTGTGCCATACTTTTGTCATGAGTAAGACTGCTAGCGCTCTAGTTGTTCTTTAAAACACTCTGGGATTTCTGTCATTGGGCTATACTTGGGCTACATCTCGGTGATATTTGTGCTACATTTGGGCTCTTTTGTCTCTGGTGGCCATCTTGGGAGACTTGTTATGAAGTTTCCTAATTTCCTCATTTACTACAGTCCCCTCAGTAGGCATACTGTCAGTTTTCTACTTTGATTCAATGAAGAAGGCATTCAGATGTGTCACGCATTTGCCATAAATTCAGAATGTTAGCATTCTAGTTGCTCATTAGATCACTGTAGTAAAGCTACTGCTCACCAGGGAAGTCTGCTGCTGGTATTGAAAGTGCGTGTTTTAGTTTGCATGTCAGAATTCTTTAATGAAATAGAAGAGGATTTGAGAAGTCCCTAAAAATGTGCCCTAATTTTTCTTTCTGCAGCACTAATCATACATTCTATGGCAAAATGAACCCCCTCATTTTGTTCCTTTTTAAATTAAATGTTTTAAGAGTTACCACTTTATTCCAATCAAGATGGCTTCAGGTGTGCCATACGCTTATCATAAGTAGGAGTGTTAGCGCTCTAGTTGTTCTTTGGAACACTCTGGGAAGCTGCAGTAGAACACAAAGGAATCAACTGACAGTCTCTGCCCTTGTTGGATGTACATGTTTTACTGAGAATGTCAGACTTCATTTTCACATGACTAAGAAAGATGATGTGAATTTACAGAAAATATGCTCTCAGTTTAGCTTATAGATCACCTTCCAAACCTCTGTGGGAAAAGCATGTGAAAATAGTTTTCTCTCAAACATGATTCATGATATCCCAGCAGAAGGCTTTTTCACATGGTAAAATCACCTTAGAACATACCGCAGTTCCTAAAATGAGTATGGTACCATCAACAAATGATTTATAATGTAACTAAAGTCTTAAAACCTTCTATTAACTGCAATGCTTTTTAATGAGGTGCTATCATGTATATTGGTCCCAGGATGGCTGCCAACACTTCTTGGATGAAGTGCTGACAGCCAATCAGATCTCACGATGAGATGTGTGGTTAGGCTCCGCCCAGATATATATGTGATTTTACTTTTGATTTTCTCAGGAACTACTGAACGGATTTACACCATTTAAGCAAAAGGCACGACTCTGAACCAAGGTCTACCTTTCTGCCAAATTTGGTATAATTCTGTTCAGCAGTTCGGGCTGTAGCTGCGTCAACAGGTCCTATGGGAAATTGCATGGGGAAAACGCGTTTTGGGACCCCCCTTTTTTCTCAGCCCCCACTTGAAGAATCACCACAAAACTTTCAGGATGGGAGCGGACCGGAGCTGGCCAAAAGTTTGGAAAACTTCGTGAAGATTCGTCAACCGGCGCCAGACTTATTGGGAATAGAATGTTGCGGATTTCCTATGGAAAATAGGTCCTAACTATAACTACCTACCGGCGACTGCCAGTAGGTAATATATATATATATATATATATATATATATATATATATATATATATCCACAAAAAAAATCATAGGTTTCAGGCACGTTATAGTTAGAAATTAGCATTTAAAAAGCCTCAGAAATTTACAGAAAAAAACAGAGGTTTTAGGGAAAGTTATAGTTAGTTGGACATTGCACTCGTACAAAACCCGTGAAATTTCCCCGTTATAGTTAGTTAAGCTAACTATAACTTGCGCCCCCGCAATGCACTGCTGATGACGTCACATATTACATCACTCATGACATGGTCAGTGATATCTCTGATGACATCACTGACAACATCTCAAATGACATCACTGATGACATCATCCATGTGAAAATTTCATGCATCTTCTCACACCCTAATATAACTTTTGATACACCCACTATAAATTACAGACTGCCTTTCTCAAAACCATTGACACTCCAAAACCTATAACTACATAACCACTCACTGATTCTTACGTCAACACACACATCCACTCACTCACCTGTACAATAACTCATAATCATGGTCACTCAGTACAGAACTATCATATGCACTCATACACCTATATGGACACTCACACACCACCACTCATCCATAGAGGTACTCACACAACTAGTCAGTCATGCAAATAATTATTCACACTCCCATTTGCTCACCTATACAGTTATGCACACACCAGCTCACTTACTCATACAAATAGTAGCACATTTTTACGTTCTTATACAATCACTGATACAAGCAAACACTCATCCATGCAGCCACTCTCACAATCACACACTCTCACTTATAGCAACTTATATACTCTAACACACATATATACTGCCTTTCATATTTGTAGTTACTTACACATGTACCAATGACATATACACACCCATACACACACTCACCCACCCATACAGTCCATCACAGATGCACACTTCAAACTATGCACCCAGTGAATCATCCACTCACACATCTATGCACAGCGTCACACACACCCCACCCACACAAACACTCAGGCACCCATACAGATATTCAGACAGCCAATCAATAACTCATATAGACACTTATGTAGTTATTCACAAACCCATGCAGTCGCTTACACACCAACAGACAGACGGATACAGAGATTCACACAGTTTAGTCACTAACCCATGCATTCAGCAAGATATGTTTAACCACTCACTTATAGAGTCAGTCACGCACCTAGTAAAACATCCATTCAGACACGTATACATCCACTCATTCTTCAATATGCCTTTCCCTATATATATTAAACATATTTAAACTTTACAAAAACACACAGTCACTGGATGATGTCATCAGTGATGTCATCAGTGATGTCATGTGAGGTCATCAGTGATGTCATGAGTGATGTCACTGACCATGTCATGAGTGATGTAATATGTGATGTCATCAGCAGTGCATTGTGGGGGCGCGAGTTATAGTTAGCTGAACTAACTATAACGGGGGAATTGCAAGGGTTCTGTACGAGTGCAATGTCCAACTAACTATAACTTTCCCTAAAACCTATGGTTTTTTCAGTGAATTTCTAAGGTTTTTTAAATGCTAATTTCTAACTATAACGTGCCTGAAACCTATGGTTTTTTCAGTGAATTTCAAGGGTTTTTTAAATGCTAATTTCTAACTATAACATTCCTGAAACCTATGTTTTTTTCAGTGAATTTCATAGGATTTTCAAATGCTAGTTTCCAACTATGCCTACAGAGGTAGGACATGTGAAGAAAGAAGAAAAAACGCACAGAAAGACTCAAAAGGAATGCAGAAAGAAGCAACAGAAGTGCGCAAAGACGAAGAAAAGTGCAGGAAGAAGCAAGACATGTGCAGAAAGAACCAACAGAGGAGCAGAAAGAGGCCTTGTTCCAAAATCATCCTGTGCCCACAACTTTTTCAGACTGGTACTGGTGGTAACTGACTCTGACTTAAAGAACCGGGGTTTAACCCAGCGGCGTCAGGGGCACGCCTAAGATCTTCGAGTTCACCTGTCTTGGTATACAGAGACACGGAATACTTCTGGATGGCATAAGAGACCAAGTTTATTAGCTGCAGCTTGTAACAGTGTTCCTAGAAATAAATCACGGTGTAAATTCTCAGGAGACTGCTCATTTTACTAAGGCGAGACGTCTCCTTTTATACCCAATATTCACATTATAAATGTACACCCACTGCACAAAATTCTAGCCAATAAGGTACATTTTCAAATTTGTATTTGTATTTGTAGGGGAATTTATATAGCGCATGTATACCGGCAGGTCTCTTAGCGCTGACAGAAGGAGATTTGCAAAAATGGCCCGGCAAAGACAGTCCTGGTAACGGGGATCTTAACAAGTGTCTCTAAAAGCAGCGTTTTCAGTAGCTTTCGAAAAGGGAGTAAGCCTGGTTCTTTCCGTAAAGCATCTGGCAGTTGGTTCCAAAGACGTGGCAAGATAACAGAGATAGCTCGCCCACCCTTGGTGGCCAGATTGCTTCGAGGGCAGACCAGCTGGAAAGCATCTGTGGATCAGAGTAAGCGTCCTGGAACATACTTAACCAGGCAATCCCTAATGTAGCTGGGGGCATGACCATAGAGGGATTTATGAGCGATACATAGGCCCTTGAATTTTGCGCGTTGTCTAACGGGCAACCAGTGTAGCTTAAGAAGCAGAGGTGAGGCATGAGACCTCCTAGGAAGGCTGAAAACCAACCTAGCAGCGTCATTATGTACCACCTGGAGCCGGTTAGTGAGTTTCAGAGGAAGGCCCAGGTACAGCGCATTCCCATAGTCAAGGCGTGAAAAAATAGTAGCCGAGACTATGGATTTCATGGAGGAAGTTGATAGAATGGGAACCAGCTTCCTCAGTTGCCTCAAGATACCAGTGCAGGTGCCCACCACTGAGGAGACTTGATGACTTAGCGAAAGTTCTGCATCAATCTTGATTCCCAAGCTTTTCACGACTGGGGATGGACAGGGAGGAGTCCCAAGTTCTTTGGGCCAGAACAGGCCACTCCAGGAGTTATTAATAGTTGGGACGACGAGAACCTCCGTTTTGTCGGGGTTGATTTTTAAAGAATTAACTGTCATCCAGTTAGTGGTGAATCTTAAAATATTTTGAACCGTCTCCTTGGCATGGGCTGAATTGTCAATCCTCAGAATAAGCTGAGTGTCATCAGCATAATTAAAGACACGACAGTCCAGATTGGATAGGGCGGTCACTAAGGGTTGCAGATAAATATTAAAGAGCAAAGGGGACAGCGCAGAGCCCTGGGGTATGCCGCATGGGATGTCACCTCTCTTAGAGGAACAATTACCAAGATGAACCCTTTGCGAGCGACCAGAGAGAAAGGATTTTAGCCAGTCAAGGGCCGAGCCCCTGAGTCCCAGATCCATCAGTCGGGTCAGTAAGATGGAGTGGCTGACCGTATCGAATGCTGCAGAGAGGTCCAAGAGCACAAATGTGCTCGGCTCTCTCTTGTCAGCATTCAATCTAAGGTCATCAAGGACAGCCAACATGACTAGCTCCGTGCTATGATGGGCTCTGAAACCAGCCTGAAGTGGATGTAGAAGCTTGAATTGGTCCAGGAAATCAGATAGGCTTTTTAGGACATGCTGCTCCATAACTTTAGCCAAAAAGGGGAGTTGTGAAATAGGCCTATAGTTTTTCAGTTCAGCCTTGTCAGCTCCTGGCTTTTTCAGCAAGGGGATAACTCTGGCCTCCTTCAAGTTAGATGGCACCTGGCCAGTGGCCAGGGAGTTGTTGAGGAGCGAGAGGATCTGACATTCCAAGATTGGGCGAGCCAGCTGAAAAATCCTGGGTGGACAGGGATCAGCCGGTGAGCCGGATTTGACTTTATTTATCAAGAAGGCCATAGCTTCTGAATCCAGGGGAGGAAACTGGGCAAGAAATTGGGCTGGTAAAGTTTGAGGTGACGCCAGTCCCTGGCTGCTCAGGGCAGCGACCGCAGGAGATCTATTAATCTCATGCAGAATATCCATCACTTTCTGCAGGAAGAAGGACTGCAAGGTGTCGACGTCGAAAGGTATTAAAGTTGACTTGACATCGACCTTTCTGCTAAGTTCTTTTAGGATCTTGAAGGTTTCCTTTTGTTTGTTAGGGGCATCAATAATCCGAGCCTCATAATATTCTGCTTTCCTGGAAGTGATAGCTTTCTTATAGAGGGCCAGAGCAGCTTTATAGAGGATCAGGTCGGAGGCCTTGTATGCTCTCCTCCACTGTCTTTCAACTTTACGCAGGCTCTGTCTGTGTATCCGTAAGGCCTCATTGAACCAGGGGGCCCCTTTATTTTTGGACTTAATTCTTTCCCTGCGTTCTGGAGCTAGGTGATCAATGGCCGATAGGAGAGTATCGCTAAAAGATTGACTGGCTAAGTCGATATTAGTATAGCCCTCCTCAGGCCTGTGCGGGGGTAGTCTCTGAAGAAAATCGGTAAGATTATCTGACTTGATCTTATGCCAGCTTCGCACTCTCCTCCATTCTGGAGGTGAACGGGTGGAAGGACAGTCCAAGGGAACCCAGCAAGAGATAAGGAAATGATCCGACCAGACACATGGGAGACAATTTAACAGTCTATCTTGCTGGCTAGTTGACCAAACCAGATCAAGGGTGTGTCCCTTAAGGTGAGTGGGGCCATTTACCAACTGATGAAATCCTAAGTTAGACATCGTCATGTCAAGTTGACTGGCCTGAGACTCACGGGGACTGCTATCCCAGTGGAAATTAAAGTCACCCACAACCATAAGCTTTTGATAGCGTGTATAGTTTCGCTGAAGTAATTGCAGAAACCAGGTGAGGCGTCCGGGGGGCGATAGACTGTCAGAAGTACAAAGCAAGAGGAGTCAAAAATAAACTTGACTCCTAGGATCTCAGAGTTGTCCGAGCTTTCTGATAGTATCATAGTGGCCTTGAGACTAGATTTTAAAAAAGTCGCCACCCCCCCACCTCTTCTATTATCTTGCCTATTGTGCCAGTAGGCATCAAAATTCCCTGGCAGGGAAGAGATGAGGTCAGGGACTGATGCATCCCCCATCCATGTTTCTGTCAATGACAGAATGTCAATATCGCCATCCTGAAGAAGGGTAAAGATTTCAAGGCGATGTTTGTGCAAAGATCTTGTGTTCAGGAGGGCCACTGTCAGGCCCGGAGGATTCATTGGTCTGGGTGAAGGATGGACTGGGGGAGCAACAGAGTGGACTGGGGTTACAGCGGGAGTCCTAAGAAGGTTTCCAGCTTCCAATATTGACAGGGTGGAGGGTTTGAGAGGATAGATAAATGTGGCGAAGGACAACAGCTCATTAGATGAATATTTTAACGTTGGGCCAGGGTTTATGGCCCCTGGTCCCGGCAGGGCGCGGACGGGCGCAGACGGGCTTGCCTTAGGCGTGCCTTCGGCGTGCCTTCGGCGCGCCCGCTGCGCGCGTCCGCTGCGCGCGTCCGCTGCGCGTCGGCTCCAGCGCGCTGAATTGTCGTCCCCTACCGCCCCCCAACCAATCAGCTCTGCTGTGCAGCAGCTGCCAACTCCCTCCCTCTCAGCACTAGACCGCGTTCAAAGTGGAAGTGGTGGTTCAGGTCAGTGATTTGAACAGGACCAACAGGAAGTGAGTCAATTGTTTAAATTTTAAAAACACGAGAGTGACTTTGAGCAAATTAAAACAGTGACAATTTACATCAGGGACAGGTAATCAAGCGCTGCTTTACCAGGACACACATGAAACAGGACTGCCAGAGAGCTATTGGAGCGTCTCTCGCTTCGTCCGCTGCGCGTCGGCTCACATAACAAAAATGCAATTTACAGTATCCCAACCCAAAAGTTAATTATTAGGAATGTCCCAAATTCAATCTCCACAAGCCGGACAAACATATAATTGAAAGCATAACCCATGTAATGAAGAAACATAAAAAACGAAACGGTAACAGATGCTGAACAAGATAAGGCATGTGCAAGGAAACTAAAAGTTAACGATGTCCTGAACATTGATTGGCAATCTCAGACAAAGATCGATCAGGGAAATTTGCTTTGCGGGGTCAGTTTCAGGTGCAGAGGTCAGTTTCTTACAGTTCATTTCAGAGTCAAAAAGAAACCTAGTTAATGTATACATGAACTAAGAAGGCCAGGCCACTTTATTCGCCAGGCTACCTTCACAGGCCTACGTGAGGGCAACACGAAATGGTGGCACAGAACAAAATGGAGTCAGACTCGAGAAATACAGAACCTCAGACTAACCAGGCCTAGAGCCAGTGCTATGCTAAAAGACTCTTAGAATACAGTGAAAACACCTACATACCCTAGGGAACACAATGCGTTGGGGTACCCTTGTGATTAGCATGACCTCTTCTGTAAGTCCCTAGTACATAATAGGGCAGGGGTATTAAAACTACCTCTTAAAATGCGCTATGGGGCGCGTTTGCACAGCGGTGAAGGGAGGGGGGGTCTGGGGTGACATGTGTGCAAACAAGCCCTGTGGCCGTTTTAAGTTGGGAGGTTAACTCCCCTTCAATCCTGACGGTCCCTGGGTTCCAACTAGCCAACCAGATACCTCCAGTAAGCGCCACAGAGCTGCGTTGCAGAGAGGTGTAAAAAGGGGCATGGCCTGGACCACCTCTCTGCAACGCAGCGCAGTGGCGCTTACTGGAAGCACCTTGTGGGCTAGTTGGTCCCCAGGGGCCCTCAGGATTGAAGGGAAATTAATTCCCCAACTGAAAACGCGCCACAGGGCGTGTTTGCACACATCACCTCAGGCCCCCCCCTCCCTTCACCACTGTGCAAACACGCCCTTGGGACGTTTTAAGTTGGGGGATTGAGTCCCCTTGAATCCTGAGGCTCCCTGGGGTTCAACTATCCCACCAGGTATCTCCAGTAAGCACCACAGAGCTGTGTTGCAGAGAGGTGTAAAAAGGGGCATTGCCTGGAAATTAATTCCCCAACTTAAAAAGCACCACAGGGTGTGTTTGCACACATGTCAACTCAGGTCCCACCCCCTCCCTTCACTACTGTGCAAACCCGTCCCCTGGCGCGTTTAAAATTGGGGGATTAAGTCCCCTTCAATCCTGAGGGCCCCTGTGGTCCAACTAGCCCACCAGGTACCTTCAATTAGCGCCACTGGGCTGCATTGCAGAGAGGTGGTCTGAGGCCATGCCCCTTTTTAAACCTCTCTGCAATGCAGCTCTGTGGAGCTTATTGGCAGTACCTGGTCGGCTAGTTGGCCCACAGGGACCCTTAGGATTGAAGGGGAATTAATTCCCCACCTTTAAACGCGCCACAGGGCGTGTTTGCACACATGTCACATCAGGCCCCGCCCCCTCCCTTCACCACTGTGCAAACGTGCCCTGTGGCGCGTTTTAAGTTGGGGGATTAAGTCCCCTTGAATAAAGGGTCCCTGGGGTACCTCCAGTAAGCGCCACAGTGGTTCCTGGTGGGCTAGTCGGCCCCCAGGGTCCCCCAGTATTGAAGGGGAATTAATTCCCCAACTTAAAATGCGCCAAAGGGCGCGTTTGCAGAGTGTTGCTGGAGGGGGCGGGGCCTCTGGCACGATTGCTTGTTTTCCTTTTTTAAAATTTTTTAAGAAGGGGGGTTGTGTGGCCGCGCTTCATTTTCTATTTTATGGGCCCTGGAGACCCCATCTCCCAGGGCCTGACCCCTTTTTGTTTCTTTTTTTTAAATGGAAGGGGGCTGTGTGACCATCTCCCGAGGCAATATTTGGCCCCGGGAACCCCATCCCCCGGGGCATCGCCAGTGGTTTTGTTTTTTTAAAAAACATTTTCAGAGGGGTCTGTGTGGCCACCCTCCTGAGGCCCTTTATGGCCCCGGAGACCCCATCCCCCGGGGCCTGCCTTTGTGGTTTTTTTTTATTATGGGGTAGGGGGGCCGTGTGGCCCCCCTCCCTGGCCATTTCTGGCCCCGGGGACCCTATCCCCCAGGGCCTGGCCACATCGTTGGGGCATGCAAAAAAATGTGTGGGGAGCCCAAACCCCCACACACTGCCCCGGGGACAACCAGGGAACCTGCTCTCTCTTCCAAAAACTACAGTGTCCTGGGGGTGGGCACTCCGAGACACTGCAGGAGCCGGCCCTGGGGGGTGGCAGACCCCAGGGCCATCATTGGCTCCTGGAGGCGCGGCCCCCTCCCAACATTGTGAAACCCCCGGGGGTCGCGGTCCCCGGGGCAGCGGGGGGGCCGTGCCCCCGCTAATTAATAAATAAAAGTCCCGGGGGTGGCGGTCCCCGGGGCTTGGGGGCCTCCAAGGCCCCCCCACAGATTTCAGAACAAGCCCTGGGGGGCTGTATTCATGCTTTGCCCCGGGGGTGGTGGTCCCCGGGGCAGTGTGTGGGGGATTGGCTCCCCACACATTTTTTCGCATGCCCCCGGGACCTGGCCCACCCGGGGGCTTTAATTAAACGAAGCGCGGGAGCCCGCGCTTTGTTTTTTTTAATTTTCCACCGAAATTCACACTGGGTGGGCGAATCTCGCTGATTTTTTTTTTTTTTAATACTTTTTTTGCCCTGGGGGTCCTTGTGAGACCCCCTGAGCAGGCCGAGGGGGTCAGGCTGTTTCTACCCTGCCCCCTTTTCTTATTTTGCACCTTTGTTTTTCTCTTTTCTTGTGCCTCGGTGCTACCGAGGCACAAGAAGGCTACCAACACTTCCTGGTTTGGAGTGTTGACCGCCAATGAGAATAAAGCTCGAGATCGGAAGGGTGCGCGGATCCACTGTGGCCATAGATATCATTATCTTTATTTCTTAATTTCTCAAAAACTACTGAACGGATTTACACTATTTAAAAGGTCTCTTTCTGAGCCAAGGGCTACCTTTTTGCAAAATTTGGTGTAATTCCGTTCAGCAGTTCGGGCTGTAAACTGTTCCAAAATTTCCTATGGGAAATAAAATGGAGAAAACACCTTTTGGGACCCCCCCTTTTTCTCGGCCCCCGCTTGACAAATCCCCCCCAAACTTTCAGGATAGGAGCTGACCGGAGCGCCCCACCGGTTTTGAAAAATTCGCGAAGATTCGTCATCCGGCGCCAAAGTTATTGGGAAAAGAATGTTACGAATAAGCCTGGGCAAAGCACTACGCTACGCTCGCGTAGTTTGCGAGGTTTGCGCTACTTTGCACTACACGAATTGCACGTAGCAAAGTGCAATCACGCATAGCGTTGCGTAGTGCAGCGCTCATTTTTTGCTTGCTCGCGGTCCTCAACATCAAGTTGGCGACCGCGAGCAAGCAAAATTACATCCCGGTGAGACTTTTTCCTCATTAGCAATCAGCAACATCAAGTTGGCGATCGCGAGCGTGGAAAATAAACCTCCCGGCGAGATTCTCAATGCTGGGAGGTCAGGTTTCTCATTGCGAGTGGTCGCGGTTGCTCGCGACCGCTCGCGCTGAGAAACTACCAGTTTGCGTTGAGAAAGCTGCCGCTCGAGTAAAAATCTACTCGAGCGGCAGGAAACTGCAGCTCGCACTGTGCAAGATGCCGTTTTCAATGATTGCACAGTGCCGGATGCTTGTCCGCACTGTGCAATCATTGAAAATGGCATCTTGCAGAGTGCGAGCAGGGTACTATGCAGTTCGCGAAGTGCTACGCATAGCTCGCGTAGTGCGAAGTGCACTTTGCGTAGCTACGCGTAGCGCTACTTCGCGAACTACGCCCAGGGTCAGTTTAAAATTTCCTATGGATAATAGGTCCTAACTATAACTACCTACTGGCGACCGCCAGTAGGTAATATATATATATATATATATATATATATATATATATATTATCTACTGGCGATTGCCAGTATAGTTAGGACCTATTTTCCATAGGAAATCTGCAACATTCTATTCCCAATAAGTCTGGCGCCGGTTGATGAATCGTCGCGAAATTTTCCAAACTTTTGGCCAGCTCTGCTCCGCTCTTACGCTGTAAGTTTCATGGTGATTCGTCAAGCGGGAACCCAGAAAGAAGGAGGGTCCCAAAACACGTTTTTGCATGCAATTTCCCATAGGATCTGTTGTCGCAGCTACAGCCCGAACCGATAAACGGAATTACACCAAATTTGGCAAAGAGGTAGTCCTCAGTTCAGACTCGTGCCTTTTGCATAAATGGTGTGAATCTGTTCAGTAGTTCCTGAGAAAATTAGAGTTAAAAGTACATATATATCTATGGCCGGGGAGGATCCGCGGACCCTACCCGCACCGTATGCGCACCCTCCCCAAACCGAGCGCGCACCCTCCCGATCGCACGCTGAATGCTAATTGGCTGTCGAGTGTCTGTCTACATTCGAAACCAGGAACTGTTGGCGGCCATTTTCTGCCTCGGTAGAAGCGAGGCTGAAGAAGCAAGGTGGAATAAGTGTGTAAAACATATAAAGTGGGCAGAGTGGAAATACTCTGACCCTCGAGAGGTGCTTAGGGGGTCCCAGAAAGACCCCCTGGGGCCCTCTTTTTTTTTTTTTTTAACGGCGAAATGCGCGCACGGTGCGCACATCCTATCGCGTTGGGTGCGCGGATCCAAGAAAAAAAAATTGTAAAAAGACAAAAAATCTTTGGTTGTATTACAACTTTTTACACTGAAAGGTAGGGTGTATATTTCTGTTTGTTAAAGGCATGATTCTTATTGGTTAACAAAAACAGATTGTAAGGAACATTATATATGATAAGCTGATATGTTGAAAAGTCAAGCACACTTGCTGTCTTGTTTAGCAACATTGTGTGCTGAACTTGTGACCTGTGTGCTCAGTGCAGTGTTCCATGACCTGTTTCTATGGTAACAGGCAGATTGGGGAAGGGTTGAAATGTTTAACCAATAGAAATGTGTGTTTGCTTTTGAATTTATATGTGAAGGGTTGTGATTCGATGTTTACATGTATATGTGTGGAAAATGAAAGGGAAACATTTCCATTCTTTGTTTTTGCTGAGAGGTGCACAGTGCAGAGATTCTGTAAAAGAAAATGTGGTGTGTGACTGATATACTTCTTAATCTACAAAACAACTTGAAAGGTGAGTTATTTAATTGTGAGGGGATGTATGTAGACTATTTTGATTTTAATCAGACTAATGTATTTCTCCTGCTAAAGTGTAGGGGGTACTTTTTTTCTCTACAATCTTATTGACAGTGTGTGTGCATGTAGAAACCATTCTGTGATAAGCATTTGTGTTTTTCATGTGTTTGCAGACAGATAGCTGTGCTGTTTTTATATTTTGGTAGAATTAGAAACCAGTCATTGTTTATGAATTTGTGAAAAGAGTTATGATTCTATATTAAAATGTAGTACTCCTTCTAGATGAAGAAATGTGTTTTGGTATAGTGCAAGGGATACTGTTGTTTGTCTAGAATCACACAGTGAGTATGTCTGCATTTGGGAACTACTGTGAGAGAAGCATTTGGTAACATCGTGTATTTGCTGACAGATAACTGTTTTAAAACCTGTCATGTTGTCAAGTTTTAGTAGCATTAGAAGCCAGTCTTTGCTTATGCATTGATAAAATAAGTCATGCTTTGACACTAATCTGCTGTACTTTGATATGTAGATTGTGTGTAGTCTCCTTACCCCTTGCACAGTAGTGAATGAGTTTTGGTAAGCTGCTAGGGATAGTGTTGCTTGTCTAGAATCACACTGTGAGTCTGTGTGCATTTGGGAACCACTGTGAGAGAAGTATGTGGTAATATTGTGTATTTGCTGACAGATAACTGTTTTAAAACCTGTCTTGTTGTCAAGTTTTAGTAGCATTAGAAGGCAGCTTTTTGCTTATGCTTTGATTAAATGAGTCAGGCTTTGACACAAAAGTGCAGT
This sequence comes from Triturus cristatus, assembly GCF_964204655.1. NCBI lineage: Eukaryota > Metazoa > Chordata > Amphibia > Caudata > Salamandridae > Triturus > Triturus cristatus. Next base: position 1,169,797,210 of record NC_140585.1, on the reverse strand, counting down.
CCTGAAATATGTAGATTGTGTGCAGTTCCCTTACCACTTCCACTGTAGTGAATGAGTTTTGGTAAACTCCTAGGGATAGTGGTGCTTATCTAGAATCACACTGTGAGTTAGTGTGTATTTGTGAACCACTGTGAGAGAAGCATTTGGTAACATTGTGTATTTTCTGACAGATAATTTTTTTTAAACCTGTCATGTTGTCAAGTTTTAGTAGCATTAGAAGCAAGTCTTTGCTTATACGTTGATTAAATGAGTTAGGCTTTGGCACAAAAGTGCAGTCCTGAAATATGTATATTGTGTGCAGTTCCTTTACCACTTCCACAGTAGTGAATGATTTTTGGTAAACTCCTAGGTATAGTGGTTGATGTCTAGAATCACACTGTGAGTCTGTGTGCATTTGGGAACCACTGTGAGAAGCATTTGGTAACATTGTGTATTTGGTGACAGATAACTCTTTTAAAACCTGTCATGTTGTCAAGTTTTAGTAGCATGGGAAGCCAGTCTTTGGTTATGCAATAATAAAATGATTCATGCTTTGACACTAATGTGCTGTACTTTAATATGTAGATTGTGTGTAGTCTCCTTACCCCTTGCACAGTAGTGAATGAGTTTTGGTAAGCTGCTAGGGATAGTGCTGCTTGTCTAGAATCACACTGTGAGTCTGTGTGCATTTGGAAACCACTGTGAGAGAAGCATTTGGTAACATCGTGTATTTTCTGGCAGATAACTCTTTTAAAACCTGTCATGTTGTCAAGTTTTAGTAGCATTAGAAGCCAGTCTTTGCTTATGCGTTGATTAAATGAGTCATGCTTTGACACTAATGTGCTGTACTTAAATATGTAGATTGTGTGCAGTACCCTTACCTCTTCTAGACTAGTGAATGAGTTTTGGTAAACTGCTAGGGATAGTGTTGCTTGTTTAAAATCACACTGTGAGTCTGTGTACATTTGGGTAAGGATTGTGATAGAAGCATTTGGTAACATGGTGTATTTGGTGACAGATAACTGTTTTAAAATCGGTCATGTTGTCAAGTTTTAGTAGCTTTAGAAGCTATTCTTTGCTTATGCATTGATAAAATGAGTCAGGGTTTGACACTAAAGTGCAGTACCATGTACTATTCTCTTCACTGTGCCAGAACCGAAAATTTAAAAGTTTTACCCAGGCACTGTCCTAGCAGTAGTCTGAGGATTTAGTCAGTTTCCAAGTACTTATGTTGTGAACCATACATTACCACATAGACTGCTTCAAATGTCTTTGCAGTATGCATGCAGTCTTCTAACATACTATACACTTGTCTTTCACATCTTCAATTCTCTAGTCAGTATCCATACAGTCCAGCAAACACCCTGTCACTCCCTTTGCACTTCTCTAGTGACCCATTCAGTACCAAGTACTAATCCATTCCCTGCGCCAAAAGCCTACCATTTATATATCACACAGGCACTCTCCTTGCTGTACTCTAATCATTCAGTCAGTACCCAAGTACTCATGCAGTGAGCCAGGCCTTATCACATAGACTGCTTCAAACCCCTATCCACTATGCATGCAGTCTTCTAACCACCTAGACACTTGTCTTTCACACCTTCCGTTCCCTAGTCAGTATCCATACAGTCCAGCAAACATCCTGCCACTCCTTTTGTACTCCACTAGTGACCCATTCAGCACCATGTACTAATCCATTCACTGTGCCAAAACCCAAACACTTATAAATTCACCAAGACACTCTCTTTGCAGTACTCTAATCATTCAGTCGGTGCCTAAGTACTCATGCACTGAGTCAGGCCTTAGCACATGGACTGCTTCAAACCCCTATCCACTATGCATGCAGTCTTCTAACCACCTAGACACTTGTCTTTCACATCTTCAATTCCCTAGTCAGTATCCATACAGTCCAGCAAACATCCTGTCACTCCCTTTGCACTCCTCTAGTGACCCATTCAGTACCAAGTACTAATCCATTCCCTGCGCCAAAAGCCTACCACTTATAAATTCACCCAGGCACTCTCCTTGCTGTACTCTAATCATTCAGTCAGTACCCAAGTACTCATGCAGTGAGCCAGGCCTTATGACATAGACTGCTTCAAATGCCTATTCACTATGCATGCAGGCCTCTAACCACCTACACAGTTGTCTTTCACACCTTCAATTCCCCAGTCAGTATTCATACACTTCTAGCAAACACCCTGTTACTCACCCAATCTGTCTCCTTATAGTACTGTAATCATTCAGTCAGTTAGCATGTAGTCTTTTAGTGAGGTAGGCTTTAGGGCATGAACTGCTTCAAAGTAGTATGCACTATGCATGTAGTGTTTTAATGATCGTTACACTTGTGGTTCAGGGCTATAGTTTCTTAGTCAGTTTTCATATAAAATGTGTTTGTACAGTAATGGAATAGTATAAATTTGAAAGTTATTAATATACATTTATTTGTGATTCTTTTTTACAGATACAGAACAGGAGTGTTTCTCATCTGTTTGCACTCTTCTCGTGCAAGATTGTTTGGATGAAGGGTCCTTCGGTGTTTCATCATACTTGCCGTGCCGTACGAGTATTTCTTGTTAGGATCCCCTTGCAACAGAACTCTTTTGCAAATCTTGCACGTGACCAAGGTGGCATTGATCTTTGTTTGCCCCTCGGGAAAAGTAAAACATTTCCACACCACTGAAGGAAAACGTTGTGGGCGTGGTGCGTCCTCCAAAAATGCATCCTTAGATTCGGTGAATATTTTAAAGCGACAACATTTACAGTTTTTGTAAGTTAAACTTATAAAATTTTGTTAGCTGTAAGCATTTTATATATCTGTGATTTTTATCTTGTGGTATTCTGTTGAGAATAGCATGTTGTTGTTTTTTAAACAATCTTTTTGATTGTTTTTTTTTTGCCCGCTGTTAAGTAATGAGTACGATTGAAATCACTATTTTTAGTGAAATTTAATATATTCTGAGAACTGCAAAAAAGGCAAACAAATTACTTTGTGGAAATTATGCTGTGTTGTAAAAAATGTATTATTACATGTTATAATTTTTTTTCCTTTTCTTTCACAGATCAAAATTTTAAAATAAGCAATTTATATGAATTTAGCTTGCAATGAAAATATGAAAAAAATGTATACAATTTTTTATTCCTATTACTGTGAAGGTAAGTTTAACTAAGTCTCAATATGCAGAATGACGAGGTATGCAAGAAGCTACAAAGTTGAAACACGTTTCTAAAAACATTCATACTGTTCATACGTATGTAGTTTTGAAATCTGACTATAATCAGATATCATGTGACCTGCAAAAAAAGAGATTTGAGGGGTTCATAATATTTCCCATTGTACCTATTGAAGGACCGCAATCATTTCAATCATTCTTCTTTGAGCATCTTTGCAGACAAAAATCTGTGCTTACCTTCGATCATTCGCAAGGAATTTTAAAACCGGAAATATGTCACTTTTTGTTACATAGTTATTGCGCAAGACACTCGTTGATATTTACAAAGAGAGGAAAAGGCACTCTGTGTACTTTTTCTACTCCATGTAAATACAACCTCATCATACACACCACTTTGCGTTGAAAGGGTGTTCTATAAGTGTTGTTGTGCATGATTGCACTGAATACTCATAGAACAAGATATATCTCTAGATTTATCAGAAATCATGAATCTTAATATGTATGTGAATGCTGCACCATTCTAAAATTGGTGTAGGAAAGTACAATAAGGAAAATTATTTTTATTTCTCCACATTTTTATATCTTCAATGCATGCTAAAATGTTCAGCATACATTGAAGGAGAAAAATGCATTTTCTCATTGTTTTTGTGCAGGAAGGTGTGTCTTCCTCAGCCGCGGCCCGTGGAGGGAGTTCAGTGTGGCAGAAAGGCGGGGCGGGGGAGGGGCAGGGTGGGGGGTTCTAAAAACCAGAATATGGATAATTGCAGGTAAGTAAACAATTATATAAATAAAACGAATTTCGTAGCGCGCGCTGCATCGCATTCTGCGATGCAGGGCACGCAACAATTTTTTTAAATTTATTTAATTGTTTACTTACCTGCAATTATCCATATTCCGATTTTTAAAACCCCTCACCCTGCCCCTCCCCCGACCCGCCTTTCCACCCCACGGAACTCCCTCCACGGGCCACGGCTGGTCTTCCTGCAGAAAAACAAACAGCTCATGACACAGATATCCTTGCACTATGGTGCAAGGGTGCCTGTGTCACCACATAGCTGCAGTTTAAGCAGCCGTGCAGAGAGAAGCATAGATTTGCAACATATTTATGTACATATGTTGCATCCCTGTGCTTCGGAAGTACTACAGCACACTGTAGTTAAAGAGGTTACTGTGTGATGCTGCAGCACTTCCTCATAGTTCTGCACTTATACATTCACCATATGCTACTAATGCATTCATTCACTCAATTACGTACTACACATACATTCATCTAAACTTTCACACACTAACAAAGAAATTTAGCTCTTTTTTTAAACCAGGAAAGTTAGTTCTTACAAGAACTTTTTTTTTTCTTCTTTCTTCTTTTATATTTTTTTGGGGGGTTTTCTAACAGTTTTGTGATTTTTTTTAGTTTTTCTGGAAAAAAACAAAAAACAAAACAGGAGGAACCAAACAATGAACTTCAGGGAACCAAAAAAAACTAAAATAAAAACCTAGCAAATGTGACTTTCTTGCCGGCGGCAGATCAGATCGATCGACTGCTCACCGTAGCACAAAGTCGCATTGCACTTAAATATTGAAATTGAGGATGGATGTCCAAGTTTTGGGCTGATGGATGCACTCTTGAAGTGCTCGGCTGCTATGAGGTGGAAGGCGCAGGAGCAGGAGTGTTTCTCATCCGTCGGCACTCTTGTTGTGCAAGATTGTTCGGATGAAAGGTCCTCAGGTGCTTCATCATACTTGCCGTGCCGCACGAGTAATTCTTGTTAGGATTCCCTCGCGACAGCACTCTTTTGCAAATCTTGCACGTGACCAAGGTGGCATTGGTCTTATTCTGCCCCTCGGGAAAAGTAAAACATTTCCACACCACTGAAGAAAAACGTTCTTTGCGTGGTAACTCCTCCAAAAATTCATCCTCAGATGTATGAGGAGATGCAGGTGATGCCTGCTGCCCTGAAGCCATTTTTAGTTGAAAAAAGTTAGAGCTAAGTGTAAAGTCGCATTGCACTTAAATATTGAAATTGAGGACGGATGTCCAAGTTTTGGGCTGATGGATGCACTCTTGAAGTGCTCGGCTGCTATGAGGTGGAAGGCGCAGGAGCAGGAGTGTTTCTCATCCGTCGGCACTCTTGTCGTGCAAGATTGTTCGGATGAAAGGTCCTCAGGTGCTTCATCATACTTGCCGTGCCACACGAGTAATTCTTGTTAGGATTCCCTCGCGACAGCACTCTTTTGCAAATCTTGCACGTGACCAAGGTGGCATTGGTCTTATTCTGCCCCTCGGGAAAAGTAAAACATTTCCACACCACTGAAGAAAAACGTTCTTTGCGTGGTAACTCCTCCAAAAATTCATCCTCAGATGTATGAGGAGATGCAGGTGATGCCTGCTGCCCTGAAGCCATTTTTAGTTGAAAAAAGTTAGAGCTAAGTGTAAACTTAGTCTAAAAAATCTTTTTCTCTGCAAAGAGATGCTCCTCCAAAGAAGGTCAAAGAAGAATGACTGAATTGGGTGGGGTCTTTCAATAGTTAGAACAGGAAGTGTAATGAACCAATCAAATCTCTTTTTTTGCAGGTCACATGGGATCCGCGCACCCTGCGCTTACGTAGCACGCACCCAGCGCGCATCCGCGAAATTGAATTAAAAAATATTATAGCATTAGATGTAAAAATATATTGGTTTTAAGACTAGTTTAGAGTTTGTCTTCAATTAATATACACATGAAATACATATATATGTTTTTTTAAATGTTAAATATTTCGCGGGATCCGCGCACCTACCGCGTCATAGACGCAGATGACGCATCACGGAAGCGCATAAACGTAGCGTTACGTACATCGAACGTGTCGCGTATAGGGTGGGCGTCGCGTACCAGTCGCATTGCAATCGCGCACTAAACACGTACCCAACGCATACCATGCACGGATGCTAACGCGTAGGGATCGAGAGCGGTGCGCTTAGGGTGTGCGGATCCAAAAACATGGAAAAAAATATATAAAATAAAGTTTTGAACATATAGTTAAAAAAATATTTTGAAAAATATAAAAAAATATGTTTGGAAAACCAATTAAATTCAAATAATATTTTTTAACTTTTAAAAGAATTAATTGAAAAAATAAGTTTAAAAAATGGTGATAAAAAAGTATTTTAAAAAAAACAGAATTAATGAAATTGACACACTGAATTTGAAAAATATAGAAATGCAAACAAAATAATTAAACATGATATCGTCAGAGATAAGTTAAAGATAGGAATTAGCAGATAAAAAACCTTTGAAATTAATTGAAAATACCATAGGTTTCATGCACGTTATAGTTAGGACTTGGCATTTAAAAAACCTTTGAAATTCACTGAAAAAACCAAAGGTTTCAGGTGCGTTATAGTTAGGAATGGGCATTTAAAAAACCATAGAAATTCACTGAAAAAACCATAGGTTTCAGGGGTGTTATAGTTAGCTGGACATTTTCCTCGTACAAAACCCTAGAAATTCCCCTGTTATAGTTAGTTCAGCTAACTATAACTCGCGCCCCCGCAATGCACTGCTAATGACGTCACATATTACATTACTCATGACATGGTCAGTGACATCACTGATGACATCACTGATGACATCTGAAATGACATCACTGATGACATCACTGATGACATCATCCATGTGATAAATGACTGCATCTTCTCACACCCTAATTTAACCTTTGATACACCAACTCAAAATTTCAGACGTCCATTCTCAAAACCATAGATACTCCAATACCAATAACTACATACCCACTCATTAACTCTTAGGTCTACTTACACCTCCACTCACTCACCTGTACAGTCACTCATACTTACAGTCACTCCGTACAAGGCTATCATGTGCATTTATACATCTATATAGACACTCACAGACCGCCAATCATCCATTGAGGTACTGACACATGTAGTCAGTTGTGCAAGTAATTAAACACAGTCCAATTTACTCACCTATACAGTTAAACACACTCAAGTTCACTTACTCATAAAAATAGTACCACATTCTTACGTTCTTATACAATCATTGATACAAGCACACACTCATCCATTAAGCCACTCTCACAATCACACACTCTCACACATACCCACTTATATACTCTTACACGCATATATACTGCCTTTTACATATGTAGTCACACATGTACCACTGAGATATACATTCAATCCCTAACACACCCATACATACACTCACCCAACCATACAGTTCATCACAGATGCACTCTTAAAACCATGCACCCATAGAATCACCCACTCACACATCTATACATAGAGTCACACACACCCTACCCACACAAACACTCAGACACCCATACAGATACTCAGACAACCAATCAATAACCCATATACACATTCATTTAGCTATTCACAAAACCATGCAGCCACTTATACACCTACACACAGACACATACAGACATTCACACAGTTTAGTCACTAGTCTGCAGTAAGATACATTTAATGACTCACTTATAGAGTCAGTTACGCACCTAGAAAATCATCCATTCACACACTTGTACACCCACTTATTCTTCCACAGGCCTTTCACTATAAATATATAAAACATGTTTGAACTTGACAGAAACACACAGTCACTGGATGACGTCATCAGTGATGTCATCAGTGATGTCATTAGAAATGTCATCAGTGATGTCATCAGTAATGTCACTGACCATGTCATGAGTGATGTAATATGTGACATCATCAGCAGTGCATTGCGGGGGCGCAAGTTATAGTTAGCTGAACTAACTATAACAGGGGAATTTCCAGGGTTTTGTACGAGGGAAATGTCCAGCTAACTATAACACCCCTGAAACCTATGGTTTTTTCAGTAAATATATATATATATATATATATATATATATATATATATATTCACTGAAAAAACCATAGGTTTCACACATGTTATAGTTAGCGGAAATTTTACTGATAAAAAACCAATGAAATTCCCCCGTTATAGTTAGTGCAGGCAACTATAACTCACGCGACCGCAATCCTCTGCAGATGCTAATACTGTATTTAGACACTTATTTGCCCATGTCTTCTTCCATACATTTTTAGCTATACATATATTACAAATATTTTTTTTTCATAAAGACACATATGTCATCAGCAGAAGATTGCGGTCGCGTGAGTTATAGTTGCCTGCACTAACTATAACGGGGGAATTTCATTGGTTTTTTATCAGTAAAATTTCCGCTAACTATAACATGTGTGAAACCTATGGTTTTTTCAGTGAATTTGCAAGGTTTTTTAAATGCTAATTCCTAACTATAACGTGTGTGAAACCTATGGTTTTTTCAGTGAATTTGTACGGTTTTTTAAATGCTAAGTTACTTTACGCCATTCGTGGCGTGCGCGCCCATTTAACGCAGTTCGTTCCGTGCGCGCACGGTGCGCTTCGCGCACCGCGTGCCCACTTTACGCAGTTAGTGCCGTGCACGCACGGTGGGCACGCGGTGCGCTACGCGCACCGCGTGCCCACGTTACACTAGATGGGCCATGTACGCACGATGCACTTCGCGCACCGTGCGCACATGGAGGACATATGATGCACTTCGTTTTGAAAGGTAATATTTTAATTTTTCGTATATTTTATAAGCCATGCACAAATGGTGCCCTTCCGGCACCATTTGCACACGGGGTGGAGAGAGTGTGGATAATTTTTTTTTTTATTATTATTTTTTTAAATATTTTAGTTTATCTCACATCTAATAAGCCATGCACAATTGGTGCCCTGCGGGAACCAAGTGCACACGGGGTGGAGAGAGTGTGGATAATTTTTTTTTTTTTTTAATTTTTTTACCTAAGCGTAATCGGCGAAATTACCGAAAAAATAAAAATTCCGTTTTTGGCCATGGGGGATCTTTGGGGACTCCCTCAACATGGCTATGTGTGTGGGAGCTGTCTAAACAGCCCCTTTACATGTTTTTGGGCTTTATATTTTAAAAATCACTCTCAGTGCGAGAGAGAAAATGGCGGCCGCCGCTTCCTGGTTTCGGCCGATTGGAATGTTTACTAAGATCTAAGAGCCAATCAGAATCGCGCTCGCGCACGCCACCGTACGCGTACGGTAAGCGTACCGTAAGCGCACCGTAAGCTGGCTCAGATATATATATTGATTTAAAGGCTATTTTCTCAGAATCTACTGAACAGATTTACACCAAACCTACAAAAGGCACTTCCTTGACCTGAGGACTACCTCTCTGCCAAATTTCTAGTAATTCTGTTCAGCCGTTCGGGCTGTAGCCCTGTCTAAAGGTCCTATGGAAAAATGCATGGGAAAAATGCGTTTTGGGACCCCCCTTTTATCTCAGCCCCCGCTTGACGAATCCCCCCGAGACTTTCAGGGTAGGAGCGGAGCGTAGCGCCCCACCTATTTTGAAAAATTCGCGAGGATTCGTCGACCGGCGCCAAAGTTATTCAAAATAGAATGTTGCGGATTTCCTATGGAAACGTGGTCCTAACTATAACTACCTACTGGCGACCGCCAGTAGGTAATATATATATATATATATATATATATATATTCACTGAAAAAACCATAGGTTTCACACATGTTATAGTTAGCGGAAATTTTACTGATAAAAAACCAGTGAAATTGCCCCGTTATAGTTAGTGCTGGCAACTATAACTCACGCGACCACAATCCTCTGCTGATGCTAATACTGTATTTAGACACTTATTTGCCCATGTCTTCTTCCATACATTTTTAGCTATACATATATTACAAATATTTTTTTTTCATAAAGACACATATGTCATCAGCAGAAGATTGCGGTCGCGTGAGTTATAGTTGCCAGCACTAACTATAACGGGGCAATTTCACTGGTTTTTTATCAGTAAAATTTCCGCTAACTATAACATGTGTGAAACCTATGGTTTTTTCAGTGAATTTGCAAGGTTTTTTAAATGCTAATTCCTAACTATAACATGTGTGAAACCTATGGTTTTTTCAGTGAATTTGTACGGTTATTTAAATGCTAAGTTACTTTACGCCATTTGAGGCGTGCGCGCCCACTTAACGCAGTTCGTTCCGTGCACGGTTTTTATCAACTTTAATAAGCCCTGTACATTTGGTGGCCTTCGGCCACCAAAAGCACAGGGGGTGGGGTCAATGTGGATAGTGTTTTTTTTATTTCGATTTTATAATTTCATGTTGCCAAAATTTAGTTTTTTTTACCTATTAATAAGCCCTGTACATTTGGTGGCCTACGGCCACCAAAAGCACAGGGGGTGGGGTAAGTGTGGATAGTGTTTTTTTTATTTTTATTTTTTTACCGTACGCTTACGGTAAGCGTACGGTAAGCGTACTCGGCGAAATTGCCGAAAAAAAAATAAAACCGTTTTTGCTCTTGGGGGATGTTTGGGGACTCCCTCAACATGACTATGTGGGAGGGAGTTGTCAAAACAGCCCCGTAACATGTTTTTGGCCATCTTGTTTGATAAACAACACTCAGTGCGAGAGACAAAATGGCGGCCGCCGCTTCCTGGTTTCGGCCGATTCGAATGTTTACTAAGATCTAAGAGCCAATCAGAATCGCGCTCGCGCACGCCACCGTACGCTTACGGTAAGCGTACGGTAAGCGTACCGTAAGCGGGCTCAGATATATATATTGATTTAAAGCCTATTTTCTCAGAATCTACTGAACAGATTTACACCAAACCTACAAAAGGCACTTCCTTGACCTAGGGACTACCTCTCTGCCAAATTTCTAGTAATTCTGTTCAGCCGTTCGGGCTGTAGCTCGTTCTAAAGGTCCTATGGAAAAATGCATGGGAAAAACGCGTTTTGGGACCCCCCTTTTATCTCAGCCCCCGCTTGACGAATCCCCCCGAGACTTTCAGGGTAGGAGCGGAGCGTAGCGCCCCACCTATTTTGAGAAATTCGCGAAGATTCATCGACCGGCGCCAAAGTTATTCAAAATAGAATGTTGAGGTTTTCCTATGGAAAAGGGGTCCTAACTATAACTACCTACTGGCGACCGCCAGTAGGTAATATATATATATATATATATATATATATATATGTAAGCTCCTTTGCCTTGTCCCAGAAAATTGAGCTGCACTCGCACACAGAACCAAAGGTGGCAAGCCTTTGTTTAAGA